>NC_057736.1:29265345-29314057 GCF_004010195.1 Chiloscyllium plagiosum | reverse complement strand
TTCCACCTATCCACTCCACCCTCCTCCTTGACCTATCACCTTCATCCCCACCCCATTCACCTATTGTACTCTATGCTACTTTCTCCCCACCCCCACCCTCCTCTAGCTTATCTCTCCATGCTTCAGGCTCTCTGCCTTTATTCCTGATGAAGAGCTTTTGCCCGAAACGTCGATTTTACTGCTCCTCAGATGCTGCCTGAACTGCTGTGCTCTTCCAGTACCACTAATCCAGAATCTGGTTTCCAGCATCTGCAGTCATTGTTTTTACCTCTCTGGATTAACAATCTAGTGATAATAGCATGAGGCCATTGCCTCCCCAAAATGCATAAGATTCATGGATAAGAACCTTTAAATCTGTTGGTGCTGCAGCTTTCTGCAGTGGTTTCCCATTTGAATAATATTCAACTCCTCTACACTATTCACTAGGGTGGCATGGTGGCTCAGTGGTTAGCACTGCTACCTCACAGCACCAGAGACCCAGGACCTTGGGCAACTGTTTGTGTGAAGTTTGCACATTTTCCAGTCTGCATGGGTTTCCTCCGGATGCTCTGGTTTCCTTCCACATTCCAAAGATATGCTGGTTAGGTGGACTGGCAATGTTGAATAGCCCCATATGTCCAACAATGTGCAGGCTAAGTGGGTTAGCCATGGTAAATGTAAGGACAGGGTAGGGAGATGGGTCTGGGTCGGATGCTGTTTGGATGGTCATATAGACTCAAGAGGCCAAATTGCCTGCTTTCATACTGAAAGGATTCTATGATTCTAGTCTATCTGTATACCTTTGTAGACTTTTTGTGATACCCTTGCAATGTACACTAGAACCAGGGGAGGTGTGTAAATAGGAAGGTGTCCTAGTTAGGATAAGATGAGGGCAAATATTTTCCTCTTAGAGGCCACTGGTTTGTGGAATTCTTGTTCTAAGAGACCAGTGCAGGCAGAGTTATTGAATATTACTAAGGTTGATTTCGACAGATTCTTCTTCATTGCCAGGAAGTCAAAGAGTATTGGGATAGACAGGAAGTCAAAAGCCATGGTTGGCTTAGCCATTATCTGATCAAATTTCACAGCATGCTTGGGGGTTTGAATAGCCTATTTTTACTCCAAATTGATGTATTTGTACAAAAACTGAAAGTGAGCGTGTTCTGGATGGTCACTGCTGTAGTTCAGTAGCTCACAAAGTGGTTGGGTTCACTGGATAATGTTGTTAATTGAGTAATGTTGGTGTGTATAGTTATAGAGTCATGGAGCTGTACAGCATAGAAACAGATAATTCGGTCCAACTTGTCCATGTCAACCCGAAATCCTAAATAAATCTAGTCCCATTTGTCAGCACTTGGCCCATATCCCTCTCAATGCATCACTTCCCCTCGTAGCTCATTCCCTGCAAACATCTCCCTCTGTGTGAAAAGGTTGCCCTTTAGGTCCCTTTTATATCTTTCCCCTCTCACCTTAAACTTTTGCCCTCTAGTTTTGGACTCCTCCAATATGGGGCAAAAAGATCTTGGCGATTCACCCTATCCATGCCCCTCATAAGTTTATAAACCTCAATAAGATCCCCCCTCAGTGTCTGAAGCTCCAGAGAAAACAGCTCCAGCCTATTCAGCCTCTCCCTCAAAACCTCCACCCTCGGCAACCTCCTTGTAAATCTTTTCTGACCCATTTCAAGTTTCATAACATCCTTCCTATAGCAGGGAGATCAGAATTGAATGCAATATTCCAAAAGTGGCCTAACCAATGTTCCGTACAGCTGCAACATGACCACCCACATGTACTCAATGCACTGACCAAGAAAGGCAAGCATATCAAGCTCCTTCTTCACTATCGTGTCTAACTGGGACTCCACTTTAAAGCAACTATGAATCTGCACTCCAAAGTATCTTTGTTCAGCAACACTCCCTAGGACCTGACCATTAAGTATATAGGTCCTGCTCTGATTTGCCTTTCCAAAATGCAGCACCTCACATTTATCTAAATTAAACTCCATCGGCCACTCCTCAGTATATAAATCATACTGCTTTGAATCCGTTAGATAAGCATGGGATGGGTGGGTCACAGAGATCTTCAGCATCTTCCATTTGTCAATTCTCAGCCCAATTGCATAGCTGTTCTAAATAACTATCCTGATGTATCCTCCACGTCCAGTATCATGAAACATTTTGTCCACGTGTCTTTCTTTCATTCTTCATGGGAAAAATATGAACAGAATTCTGAAATAATTTGAAAACCCCTGATTAAAGAATGTAACCAAATTGTGATCCCAGTTTGGGTTAGCTCAAACCACTCATTCATAGCTGGAGAAGGATTATGGGATATGGACTTATGGGGTCTTTGGTCTATGTCTCAGCCAAATATGAGGTTCGTTCTGATGAAATTTGCCACAACACAGAAAAACCGCTGACAACTTCTGACATACTTTTCGAACATTTTTAAAACAATGCTCCCAGAAAAGGTGAGGCAAAGTTGCCAGACTGATTACAGTGACATTTTCTGTTGTGGCTTGTGCTGTAATAGGTTGGTGTTGTGCTGAACATTGAGGGTGTGGCCATTTGTGCAGAGACATCCTAAATATTCCTGGACCCAGAACCTCGAGAATCTTAATCTATCTCCTTACAGCTCCAGAATGATTACTGCCTCAAGCTTTAATAGTGATGTTTTGGCCGACTGCAGTGTGTAACCTATTCAATCACATAATAAACCTCATTATCATTTTGCACAAGGTGCTCTGTAAATATTTTGGAGAAGGAAAAGTAAAGACTTTTCGTACTATGTAAAGAATGATCAATCCTCAAAGCTGGCTAAGCATTCACCTGTCTTTATTTGATGCAATTTTAAAAATTGGTATTGTTTAAAAATGTCAGTCTTAACTTCATGCTTCCTTTCTCCAATTATAACCTATGAGCATAATGGTAAGTAAAGCACTCAGATCATGTTGCATTTGCAAACATGCTGATTTGATGATTAGTAATGTTTTGTGGCTTTCACAAAATGATGCCATTAGATTTCCAGTGATCTTCACATTCACTCCTGGCTTGTGTAAAAACCTGTGCTGTGTTTCTGGCGAAACCACTCTGCATCAGTATTAGAACAATACTTTATTGTCGAGGCACAGTAAGGAAAGAAGCATTCTCCATTGCGTCCTACTGCATTTTTAGTGTTTGCCCTCCAGCTCTTTTACAATTGATCTGATAGAAAACAGCTTAATGCAGCGCCATCCCTGTTTTTGTTTCCAATATTGGCAATATTAAAATTCCTATGTAAAATTTAAAAAATATGTTTTAATGTGAATTCAAATGGGCAAAAAAAAACAAATTTACCACTTATAACAAGAAGTTCTTCACATGATCAACAGATGGAATTGAACTTTCAATAGAACAGTGAAAATATCTTGGAATCATCAAAAGAATAATTGAAGGAATTGTGGATTTTGTTTTATCAAGTGACCAGTCACTTTCCTCATGCACTGATCTTACGATTTTAAAAAAAGCTTCATTCCATATGAAAGCTGCTGTAACCTTGTTGTTACACTATTGCTCACTTGTCATTGTATTGGAAATGGAAACTGATAACTGAATAATTTGATAAACTGAGAGCTGAGTAGAAATAAAAGCTACCTTTTGATAGTAAACAGAATATTATGGCTTGGATCATTTACTTTAATGGCTGTCCTGCCCATTTTTATACAAGCATAACAGTTTGTGAAAGTGCAAAAGGGGAAACCTTTGATACAATTATATTAGCAACAAGTATAAGGCCCAACTGTAGTTTGCTTTTAAGCTCATTTGTTGGTTATATTATTGTGTCTTTTGTGTCATTTCTTAGTACTTGCCTCCCTCATTCTGATCAGATCATGTGCACACACAAGCAAGATAAAGTTTATTTCCTCATCATTATTAACCTTGCATTTTGACTGAGTTAAAGGAGTGATGTGTAGGGACACAAGAAATAGGAGCAGGCATAGGCCATTTGGTCCCTCAAGCCTGTATCATCGTTCAATAAGATCATGGCTGATCTGCTCTAGACCGCAAATCCTCTCTTGTGCCTGTTCTTCTTAGCCCTCAAATCTTGGTTATTTCAAAAAAGGGAGCTGAAACGATAAACACTAATGAGGAAGGGAGGGAAAGAGAATGCATTCAAAGTAGAATTGATGATAGGTTGTTGTGGAATGATTTGCTGGATATATTGTTTTTGGTTTAATACTTGTGGTAACAAGTTCTATCTTCAGTAGAAGAGAAGTAATGATATTGTCACCTTTCCAAACAAAAAATGTGTGATGTTGACCTTAATATTCTCAAAAATTCTCAGCTGTTTGAAGCCTTTAGCTGTAGTTTGTCATAAAAATTGATTCAAATTGAAATGTCCTTTCATCTTGCGTATATGTACAGTAAGTGACAGTACACACCCAGTTAGTGAGAACACTTTGTTACTGAAACTATCTGCTTAAATGAAAGGTTTTCTTCCACCTTTTCATCAGAAATTTATCATACATTAGTTATTTTACAGCAGCGCTGGAGGCAGCTGTATCTATGCCAACACCAAAGCAAAACAAGTAAGACCGTGCTAAGGGCTTTCAGAGGCGTAGACACTCAACTCATTTTTTCAACATTCTACTGGCAACTGACAGCCACTCATTTTGTTTGGACGTTGGCAACAAACAGCTGCCATCTTGTTCTGATTGAATTCTCAACTTAGCACAAAGCAACAATTTAGTTTTTACATGCTGACCTCCTCCACAAGCCCTCACCCCAGGGTCCATTGATAACAAATTAAAGTGGCAACACGTTCTTAACACATTGTTCAGCTGTTTGCATTAGGGATTTGCATAACATTAATTTGGGTTGTCAATCTAAGGAATTCCCTGCCCAGTGAAGTACTTGAGGCTTCCTCAGTAAATGCTTTCAAAGTGAAGATAAATAATTTTTTGAACAGTAAAGGAATTGAGGGTTATAGTGAGAGGGCAGGTAAGTGGAGCTGAGGCCATGAAAAGATCAGCCATGATCTTATTGAATGATGGAACAAGCTTGAAGGGCCAGATGGCCTACTCCTGTTCCTAGTTCTTATGTAAGTAGCAGTTGCTTTATCAACACTCTAACAGGGTTATGGTAATCTATTGTTGAAAGCACTGACAGTATAGTGTCATGCTGCTGAATTTATAATCATGATGTCTGATGAATGCTTTAAAGATATGTGTTCAAATCCACCATTGCAGTAGGGAAAATTTCAAAGTAGCTCTTATTTATATTGATTATTACTTACTGATTGCAGTAAAGAGCAATCTTGTTCATACATTTCAGGGAAAGAATCTGATGTTGTGATCAGTTTTAACCTATGTGTGACTCAGAGCCACAGCAATGTAATTGACCCTCTGAAATGGTCCATTTATGGTTGGTTCACTCAAGGACAATGTAGCATTGACAATAAATGCTTTCTCGCCAGCAGTTGTCATACACCTGGAGTAAATTAAAAGATAACAAAGTACATATTAAAAGTTCACAGATCTATTTAAAATTTAAATTTCATCAACATGAAACATATTAAATTAAGCTATGAAGTCTATTTTTTGCCTCTTCTGTTTTCAAATTCTGATAAAGCATTATGTTCTGATTTTTAACAGTTATTGAATGATCTGATGTGTATTTCCAAGCTTTCATTTTTTTTCAAGAATTCTGGATGTCTTACAGAACAGAATGAGAGCTGTCGTATGTGATTGTTTTGTTCAGCTGCAACACACCCATCTTTGCTGATACAGCTGAATAGGACAGCACGTCTACCCCATTGGGCAGTGGAGGCTGCATATTCAATATTCTAAAGTTAGGATAAATTCTTGACTGACGAAGGAGTGAAGAGTTGTCGAAGATAGATAGGATAGTAAGGAAGATTAGATCAGTCATGGCCTTATCAAATGTTGGAGAAGACTTGAGCCGAAAATGGCCTATTACTGCTTCTAATTCGTATGTCTTCAACACTCTGTTGGAATGCCAGAGTGGATTTTGTACTGTTGTGCTTGAACCCTTCAAGACATACAGTCTATCATTTTGGCTTAGTTGCTGTATCTTTATCACTGGGCTAAAAAAAACTGGAATACTGGAAGTTCAGAAATAGACGATATAAAATAGACAATAGGTGCAGGAGTAGGCCATTCGGCCCTTCGAGCCAGCACCACCATTCATTATGACCATGGCTGATCATCCACAATCAGTATCCTGTTCCTGCCTTATCCTGCCTTGACTCCACTATCTTTAAGAGCTTTATCCATCTCTTTCTTGAAGGTATCCAGAGACTTGGCCTCCACTGCCTTCTGGGGCTGAGCATTCCATATATCCACCATTCCCTGAGTGAAGAAGTTTCTCCTCATCTCTGTTCTAAGTGGGCTACCCTTTATCTTTAAATTGTGTCCTCTGGTTCTATCTGACACTGACTGCAGGTATTCAGGAAGAAGACCTACATTGTCCTTGAGTAGATAGTGTTGAAGCAACCATTAATAGACCATCTTAGAGAGCACTTAATATTCAATGAGATTTAAAATTGAACAGAACATCAGATTCTTCCTCTAAAAGACATGAATAAAACTGGCTTTTACATGGGTAACTACGGTTGGGCAATAAATGGCCAACAACACTCACATCAGAGACATTGTTTTGGTTTTTAATTTGTGCTTCCTGAGTCGGAAGCTAAAATGTTATCCTTGAGCTAGATTTCTTAGCATCTGCAGAATACTTTGGCAATCATTGCTGCTACAACTTTAAATGTGTGGTTAGCACTGCTGCCTCACAGCGCCAGGGACCCAGGTTTGATCCCAGCCTCAGGTGACTACCTGTATGGAGTTTGCACATTCTCCCCGTGTCTGCGTGGGTTTCCTCCGGGTGCTCTGGTTTCCTCCCACAGTCCAAAGATGCGTAGGTTTGGTGAATTGGCCATGCTAAATTGCCCATAGTGTTCAGGGATGTGTAAGTTAGGTGCATTAGTCAGGGGTAAATGTCGAGTAGCGGATTGGGTCTGGATGGGTTACTCTTCGGAGGGTCGGCATGGATTTGTTGGGCCTAATAGCCTGTTTCCACACTGTAGGGATTCTAGAATTCTATGATGATGATCTCTGCTGCATTAGCTGACTGTGAAGTCTTTGCAATTCAAAGAGGAAAAATTGGACAACAATACGTGTGCACAGCCTGCAATCACCTTGCTGTCCTGCCTATCTTGCATCTTACTGTAGTAAATCAGAGAGACCAATGGTCCCTTTTGTTTGAAAGGATTCCTGTTTTCCAAGCTTTTTACATTTAATAATAGCAACTCGCTATATTCAAAAAGATATTTCTCCAGTACACTATTAATGGTCCAACTATGTCTTTTTTTTCTGCAGTCATTGACAATGCTGTAAACTTTTGATGCCCTGTACAAGAATTGATCGCTTTAATGTAGATTTAGGCCACCTTTAAATGAGTGTTTAACTCAGGGTAAATGGGAAAATGAATATGAACTGGATTGTGATTTTGTCTATGGATTTTTAAAGAAAATACATCAGTTGCAAATCAGCTGGAAGCATATTGGCTTCTTCCAGTGTCTGCAGGACTTAATTCATTGATATTTTATTATATTAATAAAATGTACATAAAAATAGAACACATCCAACATTCTCTTTGATTTTGCTCTCTAACTAAGCTTCTGGGATACTAATCTTGTTAAATTTATTGACTGAGCTCTGAAATAAATATTGTTGGTCTTGAGGGAATATTTTAATTCATTGATTTCTTTGAAATAAATAAAATAAGACCCAGTAATATAACATTTCTTTCCTCCTATTACTTCTGAAATCGGCTAAAGAAAGTTAACCTTGTTTGACACAGTGCAAAAACTCTACTCTTAGCCTCAGAGGGATAAGGGTCTTTGTGCATTAATCTACCGCTGCACAAATAATCAATTTTCAATTTAAATTATTTACTGACCATTGTGTATGAGCATTCCTCAGCCAGAATTAAAAATTTAAAAATTAGTAGATTAGTATTTGGTGTACCATTTGAAACCCCTTCTGGAACATTGAATTAAATGAATGTTTGTAGGGGGTTGCCAAGCAAGATTAGCTTGATATAGTTCAGTAATCAATACTGTAATAAATTTTCACAGAACTTTAGGCTAGATCGGCTTGTGCTATGAGAGAAAGCAGCATTTCAGCACATTTTCCAAGGGGTCATGACTCTTTACATTGTCTATAGTCCAGATATGTACCAAACGAAAGGAATAATCCTATTTTACCTCTTCCACATTGCAATGCCTTTAACCTGCCACTACAATAATCTAATACATAAAAAGATTTTGCAGGGGTTTTCACTGTAAATTTTAGAGTCTTAATGATTTTTTTTAAATTAAAACTTCTTTGTTGCTTTGACATTAACATCTATTGGTTTTCTGGATGATTGTTTATATTGTAAAATCATCAAAAAAAGTTTGTGAAAAATTCCCCCGGTTGCTGCAATATTACTTCAGCTTTAAGAGATGTAAGTTAAAGCTTATTGTCAACTTTGTTGATATATTAGCAAAATATTTTGTTCATAGGGATGTGTGACTTCAGTTCTTTAATCTAGAGTGGAAGTGTTAATTGTAGTTCCAAAGCACAATGATCCAACACCCTAACGGAGATCTGATCAAACAGTGGGCACAGTTTAATAAAGGTGACAGGGATCTTGCTGATTAGCTGTCAGTCTTCCTCTGGAACAAAAATCAAGATATCTAAAAAAACCTCCAACAATTTTTTTTTATGTTACTAACAAGCTTCTCCTCATATTTCATATTCCCCTGCTTGCTGTCGTTTTAGTTATCCTCTGCTAGTTTACAAAGGCTTCCCAAGCCTCTGGTTTCCCACTTATCTTCACTACATTGTATGTTATTTCTTTCACTTTTATGTTGTCCTCGACTTCCCTTGTCAGCCATGGTTGCTTCATCCTCCCTTTAGCATGTTTCTCCTTCCTTGGGATGAATTCCGTCTGTGCCTCCTGAATTATCCCCAGAAATTCCTCCCATTGCTGCTCCACTGCCTTCCCTGCTAGGCTCTTCTTCCAATCAACTCTGGTCAGCTCGTCCCTCAAGCCTTTGTAGTTACTGAAATAATTCTACAGAGGCCACCAAGTCCCCTTTTATTTACAAGAGAATAGTTTTTGACCATAGGACTGCCTCATTCAGAGTCAAGCATAAAGGTGTCAGTATCACAAGAGTGTCATCGAGGGGTCCCTGATTGGACCAGGTTAACAGCCCAAATCAGAAAATTCATATTCTTTGACTTCCAGTTGGTTGACCTTGTTACATTCATTACAGTTACCTTTTACTCAATTGTAGTACGTTTACATTTGTTTCCAGCTTCTCCCTCTCAACTGTAAGCAATCATATTATCGTCACTGCCCGCTTGGGGATCTTTCATCTTAAGCTCCCTCATCAAATCTGCCTCATTACACACTACCAAATTCAGAATTGCCTGTTCCCTCATGGGCTCCATCACAAGCTGCTCAAAAAAGCCATCTATTAGACCATTTCATGAATTCCTTTTCTTAAGATCCACTACCAATCGAGTTTTCCCAGTTTACTTGCATAATTGTAATAGTGCCTGTCTTACATGATTTTTTGATCTCCTGATTTATTTTCTGTCCCAAATTGTGTCTGCTGCTAGGAGGACTGTACACAATGCTCATTGTCGTCTTTTCTCTCTACCACACAGGTTCTGTGCTTTCCGACTCTATATCACTTCTTGCTATCAGTTTAATTTAATTTCTTACAACAAGGCAGTCCCACCTCCGTGCCTGTCCTTTCAATAGGACACATATCCTTGGATATATAGTTCCCAGACCTGATCCTCTTGGAGCCACGTCTCTGTGATACTCACAACATCGTACCTGCCAATTGCAATCTGTGCTACAAGCTCACTTATTTTGTTTTGTATACTGCGTTCACTTAAGTACAACACCCTCAGTCCTGCAATGACTGCTCCCCTTCTCATTATTCCCCCCTTACCTGCGGTGCCTGAAAGAATTAGATTCTTAACCCTTTCCATACTCTCTGTTCTATTTCTTGTTCTGGAAACGTCAATTACCTCTGCAGAGCCTTCCCCCTCTTTAATTGTTCCATAATTTTCCATGTAACTGAAATCCCCACTCTTCCCCTCAAAAGTTTAGTTTAAAGCCCTATCCACAGCCATATTTATGGTGATTCACTAGGACTCTGGTTCCAGCATGAATCAAATAGATCATCCCATCAGAACAGTTCCCTTCTTCCTCAGTACTAGTGCCATTGTCCCATGGATTCAAACCCATTTCTCCTACACCAATGTTTGAGCCAAGTGTTTACCTCTTTCGTCTTGTTGACCCTATGCCAACTTGCTCATTGTTCAGGTATTAATCCCAAAATTATTAGCTTTTTGGTTCTGCTTTTAAATTTTGCCCTTAGCTGCTCTTATTCCCTCAGTAGAATCTCTTTCCACCTATATCGTTTGTACCTACGATGAGATATCCCGAACCTGGGCACCAGGCAGGCAACACAGACTTTGGGACTCTCGATCTTGGCCACAGAAAACCACATCTATTCTCCTGACTATATTGTCCCTGATTATAACTACATTTCTCTTTTCTCCTCCTTCTTGAATGACTTACTGTGCCGTGATGCTATAGTAATTTTGCTCATCCTCCCTACAGCCCCTTCTGCTGTAAGAATCTCAAACCTGTTAGATAAACTCAAGGGCTGCGACTCCTTCAGCACTACCTCCTGGATCTCTCTACCTGCCTCACTCATAGTCATGTCCTCCTGTTACTGACCACTGACTGAATGTGAGGTAGTTGATCAAGAGTGTGACTCCAGTTAACTCTCCCCCTCCCTGATGTGTCGCAGACTCCAGTCCATCAACTCTGAACCGGAGTTCCTCAAACAACCGATACTAGAGATGTGGTCATTATGAAACACAATGACCACCTCTCACCTATAAGACCATCTATAAGACTATCCACTACCAACTTAATTGGGTCACAGATGGGAAAACATCAGGTATTCACCTGTGAATCTCCTAACCTGATTAAATACCTCTCCACTATTTCACTTGCCATGGAAAAGAGCATTAAATTCCACCCATTGTGAAAGGGAGATTGGAAGAAAAGCTGTTAAAAGAAACAATCAATCTATAAAGCCGACCACCAATACTGGACTTTGATCCACACTGCATGGATTTAGTTGTGCTGCTGTATGTTAAACAGTCATGTACCTCTGAGGCTAAGAGTTGACCCATGACTAACGAATACCAAGATGGAATAGTGTATGAGATCTTGAAACATCATATCAGAAATCTTTATCTCTTAGCAGAGGCATTAAACATTTTAAAATACATGGATCACTACATGGATATGTTTATGCATTAATACCTCATGATGTAGTTTTGTGTTAGAAATCTCTTTCCTTAGAATAATAAATGAGGCAGGAGTATTGTGCCTATCCCTCTAATCCCCAAATAGTCTGCTCAACAGATACTGTTCCAACTCTTTATTTTAATGTCTTAATTGACCATGAGTCAACTAAAGCCTTTGGGGGTCCCTTCTGCATCTTAAAGATTTTTTGAAATACCAGTTATGATACTGGGATTGGATATAGTTAATACACTGAGATGATTTCAGATAGGTAAAGCAAAGAGTAAATGTGGGGAGAGAGACAAAATCTAATGTAAGTGAATTCCTCTGTTCTGTTTTGCACCTTGTGTAAAACTCTTTTCAATTATTTAAGTGCCTTTGGATTAATGATGGATTGTGGTAATTACTCTGGAGTTTCCCAAGGATACTGTTTCTGCTTTTGTTGGCAGGACCAAGCGAGCAAAAATGGTTTGAAGTGAATGAGCCCGTGGAGCTGGATTAGGGCTTTCTCTACAAAGAAACACATTTGGCTACTCTCCTAATCTTTCTATGGAACACAGTTGAATGTAATACATTTTTCCCGATGGAACCATGATTCTCATAGATGGCCTGAAGCAGTGAAGTCTTCTGTTAGATAATCAGTTGTATTTTGTTGTTTAGATTCCTTGGATTTTTGAAAATTTTATGAACAATATGAATTGATATTGCTCCTCAACATTAAAACTGAAGCTCCTCGAGTTAACAAGTCCCTGTAGCTGGTAAGTAAGAAGGGCCAACTCTTTCTTGTGTGCATTTTATGCAAATGATTGAAAATGTTGACTTGGATTTTGCAGTTGGTGTCAAAGGGGAGGCTTTCACTATTGACCTTGCCCAATGCTGCCCATAAAGACATAGTGGGGTCTAGAGCAGGAATTCTCAACTATTTTCTTTCTGTGTCACATGTGTTCCATGTCCCCTTAGTGAACAAAACAAATATTTTTACTGTGGAAAGTTAATTGTATATTTAAGCACACATATGTCACATTTTCTTAACTTACTTAATATGATACTTGTTGCTAGTTCTCTGCAATTATTCTGGTCAAGTGTGAAGGTATTTTCAAAAAATACTTGTACAAATTATGTTCAATGACTATCATCTGCCATGTATAAGCTTAAGTCAGAAAACTTTGTTTCTGAATTTGGAAAACCATCATTGAAATTAGTAGATCGTCACTGCGTGTTGCTATCATTGGTTCATGAGACTTATGGTGTTAAAGGCTCCTCGTGTTCATTGTTACAATGGTGATGAGTTGCCAGATTACCAAAAATTGTTACAGTACAGTGTTGCCATCATTCTTCCTTCCTATGCAAGTTTACATGGCTGTCCAATAGGTTATGATGGAGGATGAACTGTGAATAAGTTTCAGCAGAAGAGATTCTTTTCCTACATAGAATGATGTGGTTTATTATATAACATTAATTTTGTACAGGTTACATGAAGTGTTAGGTATGTTAGTTATGACTTACTAGAGGTAGGTAAGACATGTATGCCTCCATGTATTGCCAGAGTCCAACAAATTCCAAATTGCTGTCTGTCTGAGCTGCTGATCTTTACCCTGGTCTCTGCCAAGTGGCTTTGCTATATATAAGACTGGGAAGACCTTCTGTATAGTCAATACATTGACTATTTTGTGACTATTATCTCTCACAACATTTGTTACTAACAGGCTGGCTAGACCTCACCTGATGAGACTGGATGTCATCTCCTGGATGACGTGGAACTGGACCGATGACCATGAGCAGTGGTTTCTGGGTATTCACATCTTATGTGGTTTTGGAGCGGGTGACTGAAATTACACTTTGCTGGTGTCAATCGTGACTCTGAAAGACAATATGTTGCCTTGCTGCTGTGCGTCAGCAATAAATTAGTTTTAAATTATTTCATGGTGACTTCAGGGACTGGAAATATTTATACAGGTCCTTAGAACCCCTGAGCCCAACGAGTGGATCATCAATTCTGAAGGCTCAGCAGCCCAACAGCATGGGGTGGGTGTTGCTGAAGCAGATCAGTGGCAAGGAGGACACTTCAAAATGTAAATGCCCTCAGAGCACAAAAATAAATAATAACATGAGAGGAAGGCTTTTTAGACCTTTCCAAAGGGAAGGGTGTCAACAGCATCTAATCTGACTGATACATTTATGCATTAATACTTCATGATGTAGCTTGTGACAGAAATCTCTTTCCTCAGAATAATAAATGAGGCAGGAGTATTTCCCTTATCCCTTGAATCTGAGAGATGATTCTTGCATGTAATGGGACAGTAGAGGCAGTTTTGATATGATTTGCTGAGATATGAAAGAATCTCCAGTTGGTCAGTCCAGCAGCAAATACTCCGTGCTTGTGTTACATGTATTCCATTGGCCCAGTGAAAGATTGTTACAAGGTGTTACCAAGAAAAATAATGAATAAAAAACAATTTCTGACCATCTGATTCAATTTTAAAATATGGCATTGAAAAAATTGGAGATGACAAAAACATTGGGAGGTGGATGAAGGTGAGGGAGGAGGTGATAGGTCAGAGAGGGGAGTGATGGATGGGTCCAGAGAATAGTGTTGAGTTCTAGGCTTGGGACTGGGATAATGTAGGGGGAGGGGAAATGAGGAAGCTGTTGAAATCCACATTTAGCCTGTGTGGTCGCATGGTCCCAATGTGACCCGTCCATCACTGCCCCCTCTGACCTTACACCTTCTCCCTCACCTTCAACCACCTATCGCTTTCTCAGCAACCTCCCCCCATCCCTATCCCCCCTCCCATTTACCTCTCAGCCCGACCCACAAGCCTCGTTCCTGATGAAGGGCTTATTGCCTTGAAACACTGATGAACCTGCTCCTCAGATGCTGTCTGACTGGCTGTGCTTTTCCAAGACGACATTCTCAATCTTGCAAATGAAGCTAGTTTTGCTGGTGGTATTTAATAGATCCTTGAAGTTTCATTAGTCACTGTTTAAGTGTGTTGGTAGGTTTGTGGGCTACCATAATGCCAAGGGGCCTGAGTAGTCTGGAAGTCATTTCTGATATGTCTTTGCTGTGAGGTAATGTGGCTATAGTTTTTGGTTGCATTGTGTCTGCTTGTTTGGGTTTGTTCTGAGGAATTGGCGGATTGTGTTTATGTACCTGTTTTTCTTGAAAACATTGTATAGACACTTTTCTTCTGCTTTATGGATTTCTTGGGTGCTGCAGTGTGACAGAGCTCATTGAAATAATGTCTTGGTGCAGCTCCGTTTGTGGGTGTAGGGGTGATTGCTTCTGATGTTAAGTATTTGGTCTGTGTCTGTTGTTTTTCTATAGACACTGGTTTGAAGCTCACTATTGACTGTACGTTCAACTGTCACATCTAGGAATGGGGGTCTGTTGTCATTCTCCTCCTCTTTTGTAAACTTTATACCTAGGAGAAAGTGAGGACTGCAGATGCAGGAGATCAGAGGTGAAAAATGTGTTGCTGGAAAAGCGCATCTCCTCCACTTCCCACTCCTCCGCCCTTGAGCCCCTCCCCTCCAATCGCCACCAGGACAGAACCCCACTGGTCCTCACCTACCACCCCATCAACCTCCAGATACATCGTATCATCCTTCGTCATTTCCACCACCTCCAAACAGACCCCACCACCAAGGATATATTTTCCTCCCCTCCTCTATCAGCATTCCGGAAAGACCACTCCCTCCGTGACTCCCTCATCAGGTCCACACCCCCCACCAACCCAACCTGCATGTCCTTGGCCTCCTCCATCGCCAGACCATGACAACACGACGCCTGGAGGAAAAGCGCCTCATCTTCCGCCTAGGAACCCTCCAACCACAAGGGATGAATGCAGATTTCTCCAGCTTCCTCATTTCCACTCCACCCACCTTATCTCAGTCCCAACCCTCGGACTCAGCACTGCCTTCTTGACCTGCAATCTTCTTCCCGACCTCTCCGCTCCCACCCCCTCTCCGGCCTATCACCCTCACCCTAACCTCCTTCCACCTGTCGCATTCCCAACGCCCCTCCCCCAAGTCCCTCCTCCCTACCTTTTATCTTAGCCTGCTTGGCACACCTCCCTCATTCCTGAAAAAGGGCTTATGCTCTTGCTCCTTGGATGCTGCCTGACCTGCTGCGCTTTTCCAGCAACACATTTTTAAACTTTATACCTGTCAGGATATGGTGTTGGTATTGTAATTTTCCTCTAATTTGTTCAGTTTTGTGATGACAGAAGTGTCATCTACGTAGCAGACTCAAAGTTTGGGTTGGCTAGATGGGAAGGCAACTTGTTCAAGACTCTGCATTATTGCTTCTGCTATGAGCCCTGATATTGGTGATCCCATAGGTGTTCTGTTGACTTGTTTGTAGGTTTTGTTATTGAATGTAAAGTGAGTGGAGAGGCACAGGTCCACGAGGTTGAGGATGTTGTCTTTGCTGGTGAGGTTGGCGCTGTCTGACATTTGTGGTCCTGGTTTTCCAAGTAGTGATGCCACTGTTTCTTTGGTCAGGAAGATGTTAATTGATGTGAAAAGGGCTGTAACATCAAAGGAGACCTTTACTTCATCTTCTTTTACCTTAGTGTGTTTGATGGTGTTCAGGAATTCTTGGGTGGAGTGAATGGAATGGCGTGAATCTTCAATTAGGTGTTTTAGGTTTTGGTGGAGTTCTTTGGCTAGTCTGTCAACGAAGATAGGCTAAAAGCATCAGAATCATTTTCTTTACCGTCAGCATTTTGAATTACATTTTTGAAAATTATATTCAATACTGAATTTCCAAATTACCTTGCTGTTTCATAGACTCCTCTTCTTCCTGTCTAATTCAATGGACATGTGATCTTGTCACAACACAGTCAGAAAACAATCCAGCATGTTCTTTCCTGTAACATTTCAGTTCCTTTTACATCCACTTGTTGTTCCATCATCCTTCATGAGGCTAATATTTACAAACCTGTCAGGTCCTTTCAGAAAGTAAAATTGATTCCTTCTATAGATACTCGTTTCACCACTCCCATTACAACTTCTCTGTTTAGGTCATAGAGTCATAGAGTCATAGAGATGTACAGCATGGAAACAGACCCTTCGGTCCAACCCGTCCATGCCGACCACATATCCCAATCCAATCTAGTCCCACCTGCCAGAACCCAGCCCATATCCCTCCAAACCCTTCCTATTCATATACCATCCAAATGCCTCTTAAATGTTGCAATTGTATCAGCTTCCACAACTTCCTCTGGCAGCTCATTCCATACCCGTGCCACCCTCTGTGTGAAAAAAGTTGCCTCGTAGGTTTCTTTTATATCTTTCCCCTCTCATCCTAAACCTATGCCCTCTAGTTTTGGACTCTCCGATCCCAGGGAAAAGACTTTGCCTATTTACCCTATCCATGCCCCTCATAATTTTGTAAACCTCTATAAGGTCACCCCTCAGCCTCCGACGCTCCAGGGAAAATACCCCAGCCTGTTCAGCCTCTCCCTATAGCTCAAATCCTCTAACCCTGGCAACATCCTTATAAATCTTTTCTGAACCTTTTCAAGTTTCACAACATCTTTCCGATAGGAAGGAGACCAGAATTGCACGCAATATTCCAACAGTGGCCTAACCAATGTCCTGTACAGCTGCAAAATGACCTCTCAACTCCTGTACTCAACACTCTGACCAATAAAGGAAAGCATACCAAACTCTTTCTTCACTATCCTATCTACCTGCGACTCCACTTTCAAGGAGCTATGAACCTGCACTCCAAGGTCTCTTTGTTCAGCAACACTCCCTAGGACCTTACCATTAAGTGTATAAGTCCTGCTAAGATTTGCTTTCCCAAAATACAGCACCTCGCATTTATCTGAATTAAACTCCATCTGCCACTTCTCAGCCCATTAGCCCATCTGGTCAAGAGGTCAGTCAGTAGTATTTGGAATTGTCAATTCTAATGTAAAGAGGAAGTCATAGCAGCAACTAATCTGTAAGGAGGATCAAAACCCTTTAAATCATGCTACAGGAATGAACCTTCCTAACTGCTGATATAATGGTTACATTATCACTACATTGGGTAGCAGACTAATAGAAAGCACAGACCAAGTTTCTGTACTTAACAAGAATTACAATTCTTTACAAGTATTAAGTTTCCAACTACAGGTAAACAGTTACAATCCATCAGCATATAACACTAGTAATTAAAACTCTAATCTCCTTATCAACTCCCCCTGTGTATACACACCATTGTAGAAGGGAAAAACTGGAAAGAAACTTCAACAATCTTGGTCCAGATTCTACTGATTTCCAGCATGATGCTTGCCAAGTCGGGTTCACTTATAAGTGTTAGCTGATTTACCAAAGTTAGAGCTACAACAACTGTTGCAGGAAAGAGAAACTGGTTTAGTTCAGGTTTAAAATTACGTACAATTGCAGTAAACAAAGAGACCACGGCACAGCTGGAGAAGAACTGAACTTCTCACTTTTTGTAACTTGTTCCAAGATCCAAGCTGTTCAGTAACCTGAGAATCAATCACCCAGTTGTTGGCAGGCAAAAGGTTTCTCCCATTGATAAACGGTGACCAGTTCATTGACCAATTAACATTTTGTTGCCAACAAAAGCAGCATCTGTACATTCCTTTGGCTCCAAATCTTTTGCCAAAAACTTCAATTACTGCATGAGACTGGTTTTTAACTTCTATGCATATCTCCAATTAATATTTTCTACATTATTAATCCCTCTGGCTGGGAAATTACTTTCATCAGCCAATTTCAGTGACCAAAGTTCCCTATTATCTTTCTGGTTGTTGTGCAGCTGTCTAATGTCTGTACATGGCAATGAGAAACTTGGTGATCAATATGTCCAGGCTGTGTGGCCTCGCAGCTTAAAAGGAACATTGTGACTGACTTGCTCCTGTGTTTCTCATTCTCTTCATTGCTTTATACCCTTCAGTTGAAGTAAAGGGAAGTACCTCCCATTTTGAGATAAAATACTTAGAACCTCTAGCTGTCTAATTCCCTTTGTCAACATTCAAAGAAGAATTTCCATGATTCTTCTGAGCCAACACTGCCTTCTTTGTACATTCTAAGAAAACACATTCTCTCTGCACTCCTGCTACAATTTTAATATCAATTTCCTTTCATCTTGTACCTTTTACGGTCATAGAGTTACGGAGTTGTGCAGCACAGATACAGATCCTTCGGTCCAACTTGTCCATGCCGACCAGATATTTTAAATTAATCTCATCCCATTTGCCAGCAATTGCCCTATATCCCTCTAAACCCTTTCTATTTATATACCCATCCAGATGTCTTTTAAATATTGTAATTATACCAGCCTTCACCATTTTCTCTGGCATCTCATTCCATATACGCACCACCCTCTGCATGAAAAAATTGCCCATTAGGTCCCTTTTGAATCCTTCCCCTGTCACATAAAACTTATGCCCTCCAGTTTTGGGCTCGCCTACACTGTGATTTAACTATTCACATTCTCCATGCCTCTCATGGTCACCACACAGTCTCTAATGCTCCAGGGAAAATAGTCCCATCCTATTCAGCCTCTCCCTTTGGTTCAAACCCTCCAACCCTGCCAACATCCTTGTAAATCTTTTCTGAACCCTTTCAAGTTTCACACCATGTTTCCTATAGCAGGGAGACCAGAATTGAATGCAGTATTCCAAAAGTGGCATAATCGATGCCCTGTAGAGCCTCAACATGACCTCCCAACTCCTGACCAATAAAAGCAAGCATTACAAATGCCTTCTTCACTGTCCTGTCTACCTGCGAATCTGCTTTCAAGAAACTATTATCCTGCACCTGAAGATCTCTTTTATTCGTCAATACTACCTAGGATCTTACCATTAACTGTATAAGTCCTGCCCTGATTTGCATATCCAACATGCAGCCCATCACATTTCTCTAAATTATCACTCCTTGGCCATTAGCCCATTTGATCAGGGTCTCATTGGGATAGACTTCTTTGCTGTGCACAACAACACCAAGTTTGGAGTCATCTGCAAACTTACTAACATTACCTCCAATGTTCACGTGCAAATCATTTATATAATTCCAAAGTTTCCTCATACATTCCTTCTACTTAAAATAGTCTCCCGTTTAATCTTCAGCAATCAGTTTTGGTATGTCCAGTCTTATTAGATCGGAAGCATTTTGATTTCTTTATTTCACTTTTTGACTTATTTCATTGGCAGTGTTTCTGACTGTTCTCTAAAACTAGTATCTCTTACAGCCACAGATTTTCTATTCTTCCAATTTCCTTGTGGATTTCCAAGTTACCATTTCCCATCTGTAATTATTTGTGAGATTTCCCAAATATCTGCTCGAACAATTAATTCTCCAATCATTAATACTGAATATTCATTTAAATACATTTTATAAGATTGCAGGAATACTATTTCTGAATTCTTCGACAGTCATTTTTTTTTAGATTTGTAACTTTTTTGCAAGCTTTAATAAAGACTTAGACCATAAGACTAAGGGCAGAAGTAGGTCATTTGACCCGAGTCTGCTACGCCATTCAATTAGATCAAAACTACAGATCCCACAATGTTTCATTTTCCTTAGCAAATCCTACAGATATCGACTGAGTTTTGAGAAGATTTGTAACTCAGGTTGAGGTTCTGGATTAGGTTTGCTGGCTGAGCTGGAAGATTCCTCAGCGAGCAAACTTACATCCTACAGATATCTGATTATGTCACTTCCTTGGGGCCCTAAATTTTAATTAATATGCTCCAGGGACAAGCTCATAAACATTGCCTTTTTGACAATTTCATATCTTGCAGATTGTTTTCTCAAAAAGCTGGTGCACACTGAGACAGTTGTACCTGCCAAAATGTTTTGCAACATTGAGGTCCAAACACTTCTCAACCACTTCATCTTTCTAGCTACCTTCTCAAGTGAGGTAAAATAGCTTTTGACTCTTCCTCAGTAAATGTAGGCTATAAGTATTGATTCTCAGTTAAATATAGTCCATCATTAGAACCGGAATCATCCTCATGCTACAACTCAATTAATCCAGCTTTACATTTGGCATATTGGTAGCAAACTGATGTCTAATTTCATGAGCTTTTTAGAGTCCAACTATTTTACTTCCATCTCCTTCTGCTTTTCTTTCTCCTCACTTTCCATGTCCCTCTGCTTTTTTTGGCTCAAGTATTTAAATTTCTCTTTCTCTGTCAAGTTTTGTTTTCAATTCTGTCTTCATCTTCACTAATTCCTGATGTGTCATGTTAGTTTCCACTACCAATCCTAAATGCTGGATAATCACTTGAAGCATCTTCTCCTGATGAGAGCCTGCTTTTTCTTCCATCTTCAGTTTATCTGCCAATTGTTTTTGTATGTTTGTGCTTATCTAGTGAAGACAAGATGAAACTATCCAGTAATATCCTTGAAAACTCACTGAAAAAATGATAATTTGGTGTAATACATATAGGTGACACAAATGCCACAAATCAAGGAATATTGGAGGAAATGTAGTTAGATTTTATGTAAATGTAATATTTCATGACAACCTGCAATGCAAAATTCTGTTAGTGAGGATAATTTTGATAACGTTGAAAGTTTTCATGAGCTACTAGGCCTTTGCAAATTTTGAATTTATTTTGTATGCACAATTTCCAACAAAATATCACACATCATTTTGAATTAAGTGTTGATTCCAATGACTGAAGTTCTCTGCCAGCATTGGTCACTTGCTCCAGTATATTGTGCATTCCCACTTTACCATTATTGTTCTTCAGAAATAAATATTCATTTTTCTGAAATAGCTAAACCTCACAATTACAATATTGGCAACATAGCAAAACTCAAATCAAAACCAGACAATCTGTGCATCTTGCCATTCAGTCATGAAATTGTCTCAAATTTATACATGTTTTGATCACCACGTTGCAGCCCTATATAACTGCACCCGCAGGCATTTCAACAAACCATTGATCATTCCAGTTAACCCTGAGAACCTGCTGCCTTCATTGAAGTGTACTTCTCAACAAACACCTTAATCTTTAAACTAAAATGTTTTGGCTCTTTAAAGCCTGTAATTTCTTGGGGGATTTCCAATTTGGGAGCTCAACTTCAGGTTGATTAGCTAATTGAGCTTGCAAATTAAATAGTAATTTTACATACTTTAGCCTGACCGAGATGTTATTTTGTAAATGGATATTAGCACTCTCTGGCCTGATTCTTTGCCCATGCCTAGTGGCAAATGAGACAGTCAATGCACTGATTATGTCTGTTCCAGAGCTTGTTTTTCCTGGAGAATCTTGCCAGCTTAATGCCACAGGCTACAGTTTGAGAAGTCCTACCCCACATTGAATATGGCTGACTGGAGGATCCCACCTGTTTGGCCATGTCATAAATTCCTGGAGAGGGTCTTTGATCCAAGGCCTTTGTCTCAGAAACAGCATTGCTACCTGTTGTACATCACCTGGTCCCCATGACCTATTACAGACTTCACTGCATTAAAGCACACATTCTAATTGATAAAAACCCATTCAATACATTTAAATACACTCACGTATTTTAATCCTTTAAAAAAATGAAGATTTGTGTTCATAGTACTACATCAAAGACAGATAATTCCTTTATAGCCAATTGGAGCTGTCAGTCAAACAGTAAACTTACTAACCCCAATAGATTATTGAAGCAGTCAAGCAGTAATAATATAAAAATGATAGCCCTCAGGTCTATGATATTCAACAGCCATTTAAATTGCAAACACTAATTATATTTCAACTCAGTCATTACAGCCTGTATTTTTCACTAAACCTAAACAGCAGAGAATTTAAATAGCTTTACAACTTGACAGTACCACCAACATTGCCCATTTTTTGTCAGCATTCATGTCTATTGAGTTCAAATTGCACTGCTGAGTTTGAGCTGCTGATGTGTGTGAATAATCTTCCACCCATCTATCCTCCCCCGCCATCCTGACAAACATGGTATCTGTTACAAATAGGGATTAGACTGCCAGGTCTGACAGACCAGGACCATTCTGGATAAGGCACAAAACCTTCTGGCTTCATGAAACTTCTGGACCATGTTAGCAAACAAATGTTTTCTGCTGCAAAATAGCTGGATGTGAGTTAATGTTCACAATTTCCCATGGAGGAAACACCAAATCAGACTACCTGGGAAGTTACAATGCGCAGGAGAGGTGCTGCTTCCACAGTTCCGATGTAAAAATCAGAGACCAAGAAAACTCTTGCAGATTGTTTGCAGCTAATGAAACGATCTGAGCAAAGCCTTCAGGCTGTTCATGTTGTCTGTTGTTCCTATTGCGATTAAAACAAAGTATTGGAGCAATTAATAAAAGAAAACCCAAAAATTCCTCAACTTCTGCAAATCTGAAATAAAGATAAAAAGCTGGCAATAATCAGTGTGTGACGTAACAGTGGGGGAGAAACACAGGTCAGAATTTTCCCATTTTCCCATATGCTGTCCGAATTTTCGCACACAATCTTCCACTTTTCATTAAGTTTGCAAAATGATCCCTTGAATGCCCATCCCTAGGATTTGTGCAGCCCAAGAGGTGGAAGCACTCACCACTGGTAGGACCTTGTGGCATTCACACCATTGGAGTCACTGTTAAAGCCCAGCTGCATTCTACTTTAGATGTCGCAGGTAAGGAACAACACCTTTCCCTGTGTTACTTGTGTCTCAATGTTCAGGATATGGCCCAGAGAGAAGGAAAGCTCTCTCTGCTCTTCACTTAGAGGGACCTGGAGGTGTTGGTGGATGGGCTGGTGGAAATGACAGCTGACCTTTTTCCAGTAGTCTATCACAAGAGGCCACATGATCAGACCAAGCCACACTGCATCTAAAGTTCAGCTTGGGGTGAGTGCTCTATTGTGAGTGAAGCAGGGCACCCAGTCGTGTAGGAAGAAGGTCAATAAACTTCAATACACCTCAAAAGTAATGTGAAGTGTGCAGAGACTGGCAGCGTCCAAGTAAGTGTAAAGTCGTGAGCACAAACAGAGCAAACTAAGGGCCATAAGGGCCAGCCTGTGTGATGCATGAGATTTACGTGTGCCCCTGCATAGGTGGCTCAGTGGTTAGCACAGCTGCCTCACAGCACCAGCCTTGGGTAACTGTCTATATGGAGTTTTGCACATTCTCCCCATGTCTGCGTAGGTTTCCTCCAGGTGGGCTGGTTTCCTTCCACAGTCCACAGATGTGCAGGTTAGGTGAATTGGCCGTGCTAAATTGCCCATAATATCCAGGGATGCATAGACTAGGTGCATTTGTCAGGGGTAAATATAGAGTTTGGGAATGGATCTGGGTGGGTTACGCTTTGAACGGTCAGTGTGGATTATTGGGCTGAAGGGCCTGTCCACACTGTAGGGATTCTATAATTCAAAGCAATCTGACAGAACCATGCAAGTCCTGAGCTCCAAAATAAAGTTGGAGGGTTGAACTGGTACGTAGGTTAGTCCAAGAGTAGGCATGCTGATGAGATGAGGCTGTCAGTTTGCTGATGCAGACCTGCACAAGTAAAGGATCGAGGCAGATGGTGACCATGGACTACGCAGGTTCATTGTGCTGAAGACAGGAGTAAGGCCAAGGTAAGCAAGCAGCATCCACCAGGGACCTGCTCTGATTTACACATCAGGAATTTGCTCTGTCTTGTTCCTCAGTGAAACAAAGGAGGATTGAAATGGCATTTTAATTCAATGAGTTGTGGCTTTAAATCCTCTTACAGTTAATGGTCCAAGTTGATGGTCTTTTATCCTTTGAAATGTTCACAATGTTTCTTTCGCCACTAAATATGTCGGATGCCCAGTACGTTCACATTTTATGTTGCTATTGATGTGAGAAATTGAGGAGAACTTGGGAAAGGAAAGAAAGACAAACCTGAGTTTATCGTTAAAACACAAAATCTCCATTATCTTATTCACATCTATAGTAATATTTGTTGAAAAACATTGAACATTTTAATCAACAAGGTAGAATAAAAACATCATTGATCAATTGGTGCATCTGTTTGCAAATTACATATATGCAGTTAATCTTAATACAAATTTTAATAACAGTTTTACCCATAATAAATATTACTAACCCATCTATCCTGTCCTCTTTGAACCTCATTAGCTAAATGTTCTCAGTGCATTAACTTCTGAATTTTTACTTTTCTCTAAAATCTCTCAAATGCCTGATCCTTTTGACCTCAACAGGCTGCTCCAGTCTTTATCCAGGCTTCTGTATCTTGTTCTAGTCTACACTTTGCTTTCCCCTTCATTCTGTTCCATGATCAGTTGTTCAATCTCCAGTCATCTGTATAAATCTCACCCGAAGCCCCACCTCAGTTTACCTTTATTATTTGAAAAGATTCTTGACATGGGTTTATTCGGAATAAGTTCCAATCAAAGTTCAGCGCACAATTTTGAGTAAAATAGCTCTCCAGTCACAGCAGCGCAGTTCATATGCAACACATCATTGGCCGATACTCTTGGAACATTTGAGAAATGGGAGCATTATTAACCTTTATTTATTTTCTTTTGCCTTCCCAGCAATGTTATAATATTTACAACAGTCAACATTCCTTCTCCATTCTGTTCATTTTGTGCATTTCACCAAATCGGATGCAGTAAAAAAGACTATCATGTCATAACTAAAAAACTAAGGTCATGTTATGATTCATTTCAGCTGGAAAACAGGCATCAAACAACTGTATTTGAAAATCCATTGTCTGATTTCTCCCCATTTGAAATTGGAATCCCTTGGGAATCCTTGTGAGACCAGTGCCGTTCCTTTGTTTTATTAATGACCTCCCTATGGTATATTCACAGGCCAGTCTTTTTATTTGAAGACAGAGACACAGGCCTAATGTATTTTGCCATTAACCTACAAAAATGGCAGAAGTGGGCATGAAAATTATGAATCCAATTTTGCAATAGTGCGGAAAGAATGAGAATATTAAACAGTGGGGAAGTTGGGCAGGATATTAGTGCAACAGACTGCCAATGTGATAGGACAGACATTCGCTGCTGCAAAATACTGACATGTGTGTCCAAAAAGACAAGTGAGAAGAAGAAACTAACTTTATATGAAACCAATATCATTTAATAAATAAAAATTTATCACCAAAAACTGACATCCTAATAGATAACACTATCCATGAGAATATTACGTGGTATCTTATACCTTAGGGATAATTAGTCCTTCACGGATCATTTCACCAACTCCTCCTTGAAGAGGTGATCATCACCATTTACAAACGAAAAAGTGAGAAATCTGACTGCAGCAATTACTGTGGCAGCTCATTCTCTGAAAAGATTGTAGCTCTTGAACCATTTAATAATGTACATTGCAGACAATATCCTCCCTGAGGCACAATGCGGGTTGAGAGCACAGTGCAGCACAATAGATTTGATCTTTCTCAAAAGACAGATGTAGAGGTAATGAGAGCAAAATGTGAACCCATACATGGTGCTTATCAATCAAACACGTGCCTGCGACACTGTTAGTTTTCCTAGCATGATTGTCAGTAGTAAAGTTTGGATGGTCAGTTTATATAGATCAGCATTGGACCATGTTATGCCGATATAAAGGTGGTGAAACTATCAGTATTAAATGTCATTACTCCTCTGTAACTGCTAGCAGCTTCTGGAGTTCACACATACACAGTTAAATAGGAAGATCTGGAAGTTGTCCATAAGGTGCATTGTTAGGATCTCCAGGATATAACAATTTCTAAGTCACTGGTTACCGAAGTGATGAGAGCTTACCCCACTCCTTATGTCTATGCTCTCACTTTAAAAACCCTTGAAAAATTAACACCTTGTTAAATGAGATATAACTGAGTTTTTAGCAACATGGTAAGTTCAAAGTAACTGCTGATAGCCTCCCTGTCCCTTGGAATTAGTTTATATTTTGTTGAATGACAAATGGCTCCATTATGATACCAGATTCTACATTTTTTAAATATTAATATTCTTTTTCAAATCTTGTTTTTGTTTGGTTACACCTCAGTCTTTCTGTATATTCCATTTATTTATTTCTATTTCTGTAAATTTAACCATAGAAGTGAAGGGATTCAATGGCTTTAATTGCTAGTTTCTCATCTGTGAGAGTGCTTCAATCTGATTGGTTGCTTGTCCTATTCGAAGATATAGGAGAAAATGAGGACTGCGGATGCTGGAGATCAGAGTCAAATAGTGTGACGCTGGAAAAGCATAGCTGGTCAGGCAGCATCCGAGGAGCAGGAGAGTTAACATTTTGAACATAAGCTCTTCATGTTAATGATAAGCATCATGTATGGGTTCACATTTTGCTCTCATCACCTCTACATCTGTCTTTTGAGATAGATCAAATCTATTGTGCTGCACTGTGCTCTGAACCCGCACTGTGCCTCAGGGAAGATATTGTTTGCAATGTACATTATTAAGAGCTCTTCATAAACTCTTCCTGATGAAGAGTTTATGCTTTAAATGTCAACTTTCCTCCTCCTCAGATCAACTGTGTTTTTCCAGCACCACATCTTTTGACACTATTCGAAGAAATCACTGTTATTGGATGGCTAGAGAGTTCCTTGTCACCTGCTTCAAACTGACTTTAAGAAAGGGCAAGTTGATGCCATAGAGGCAGCTAAATCTTTTTGGGTAACTTTCTTTGACATTGATGTGGAGGTGCCGGTGTTGGACTGGGGTGGACAAAGTTAAAAATCACATAACAGCAGGTTATAGTCCAACAGGCTTATTTGGAAGCACTAGTTTTCGGAACCCAGCTCCTCCATCAGGTAGCTGTGACATTGGCATTGAACACAGTTGCTTTGATGTTGAGTACAAAATCGAGCCCTTTGTTTAATGACCAGACTATAAAACTATAGAAATATGGGATTTTATTTGTGATAGGATCAAAAAGAAAACTTAGGCAGAATCTCTTAGCAATCTGTGAGACATAGGCTATGGTGTAATGTGTGCCTGAATCAGGTGAGCAGTATAGCGAGACCCATCTGAGTCTCAAAAGCAACACATGCTATCGTTTATGCTTTTCATAATGTTGTGTTGAGTTTCTTACTAGGTCCTGAGAGCAAGTTATGGTGATTACTGCTGGCTGAATGGCTTGTTAACAGCCCAACTCGCATCATTAGTATTTGATTCCCATCTTAACAAAATTCATCAAACAAGGCAAAATTTGACAAAGAAACTAAAGTGGGACAGGGTGGATTAAATTCACCACTTGGTCTGAGTGACCTCCATATTACATACCGTGTAATGGCATCACAGAGTATGCTCCATGGGCACCAACCACAGGCACCCTCTGTTCATGAACACTGGCATCCAGCCTTTGTTAACCCATCACAACCACCATGGCATGTCTCAGATACATTGGCATGCATCTTATTAAGCACTGATCCTGCATTGCAGAGTGCACCAGTAACTAGCATTGAGAAGGTTGTAACAGGGATAAGTCCACATAGGGCCAGACACCCAGCTTAAGGATCATCCCAGGGTCATCAGTCCTTTAGTCAGTCAGTCACAGTCACAGTGTGCACACAGTCCAGGGACTTTGACAAAGTCAGTGTTCACTTGGCACACTCATAGTCAGGGGACCTGTCCCAGTACAGTTTGGGGATTATTCAAGGTCAGTCCCATTGTGCTAGCATGAACAGTCAGGGAAATCCTGTACCATTGCAGCAGTAAGTGTCTGACCAGTCATGTCTAAGGGGTTGTCCAGTAAATTCTATCAAATGCCTGAGGTGAATACAATGGTGTTCAACCATTGGTATTAGGTGAGTTCAAGGGAATGCCTGTAAGAAGATCACGCAGGAAAGTGGGGGGGAAGTAAGGTTGGGAGGTGGAAAACAAAGGCATGGTTTAACTGGGGAATAGGATGGTTATGGTGGTGGGGAGGGACCTCAAGGAGAATGGGCTACATGTAGAACATCATCAGAGGGTAAGGTAAGCTACAGGAGGGGTTTTATTGATTGGGACCACCACCATGACCTCCATGTGGGGAGTATAAAGCAGCAGACAAGAAATAATCAAGATGTAATGCTGTGGTTCAGGGGCAGGAAGAACAGTTGTGGGTGAAATACAAAGTGGTAAGTCTCTACATTTGGTGATTGAGCAGAAATGGGCTGTTGGGATATTGCAAGGTAAAAGGGGATATGGACTCTGACATCCTGGTGACTGGCTGGGGCCCGGTACTTCCGGTATCCACCATGAGCTGTGTTCCCTGACATCACTTTCCATTCACTGAATACAAAGCGCTACGAGAGAATGGCTGGGACAACACTCAGGGTGAGTGCAGGTTGATAGGCAAAAGCAGGGAAATCCACAGTTACTGAAAATCACCACACTGTAGCAACAAATACATGAAACGTCATTTGCAAATCGCAGTTCCAGTTAATTTGCAATCACTTCATCTCCAATTTCCTATGCATACAGATGAAAGTGCTTAGCAGTCAGATAAAGATTATTTGCAACATGCCATGGGTGCTTGTAAATTCAACTTGGTAATTCCCAATGATGTTGAAGTCAGAAGCACCGATGGTACAAAAGGTCAGTGCTGGCTGAAGGGGAACTACTATTCATCTAACTTGCAGGGGATAATTGTGAGCACCACATCACTGCATCATCATCTTTCACGTAGGATAAAGATGATCGTACTGGTAGATGTAAAAGAACTCATAACACTTGTTCAAAGTGAGTATTTGATGTGGGTCGATGATTGACAGGATGCTAGAGAGCTGCAGGCACTCTGTTCTCAATGTCATTAAATGACTAGACTGTCACTGTGATACCTACACCAAGTTGCTGCTCATGGTGAACCTGACTGTGGAGTTATGTTGTGGACATGACCCTTATTGTGAAGATGCAGGAGGTCTCAATGTGTGGCGCAGTGTGCTCAGCCCTCATGTGGAAGCTATGCCACTGTGGACTGTTCTGAACTGTAAGAACCTCATTCACTCCTTCTGATCTCTTATTAAGTCTTTTTCACCAAGGGTCATGGTTCTTGCCGTTGTTAGATGTTGGTCATTGAGCTTGCCTACTGAAGAAAGTGAAGACAGATTCAGGAGGGGCAGGATCAACAGTAACCCAGGAGCAGCACAGGCCAGCACTGTGAACCAGGACCACCCAGCTCAGAGAACGGGCACAACCTCAGGGTGCAAGGGATCTGCAGGAGTCCCAGAGATTTTCGCCATGACTCCATTTCCTTGGGATGAGTGAGGTGCTAAGTTAATGCAGGCTCTGCGTGTCCTAGGACAGATTGATGGAAATATGCGGAAGCTGAAGTGTGCCCTGAGGGCTGCAGGACTGGGAGGCCGTCTTCTTTGCAAGCTCATACTGGTTCATTTCATTCCGCCATGATGAGGTCAGTGCTGTAGCCCAGGCAAGAGGATGTGGAAACATAGCGTGCTTCCCTGATTTGACTGTACACACGCAACACTGAGACGGCCATATTACAACCCTGCGGAATTTACCAACAGGAAGGGGTTCCATTCTGTTAATGTTCAGGTCATCTGTGAACACCATTATCACTTCCTGGAGCTGTGTGCTCACTACTCTGCCACTACTTGTACATTCTGAAGCACGTTTGTGTACCTGGTGTTTTTGAGGTTCTAGGTGCCTTGTGATGCTGGGGGCAAAGGCTAACCACTGCTCATGACACCATTGTGCAATCCTCTGATGATGGGTTCATGTCCCAGTTCACGCCTCAAGGCCGACTCTGCTGATGGAATGCTGCACTATCAGTAAAGATGTGTCTCAGATTTGACATTAAACTGAAGATTTATGGTGCTCTCAGGTTGGTGTAAAAGACCCTGTAGCACTAGTTCCACAGCTGGCTGTAGAGGTCCAGTTATTGAGTAGTTTTAAGACAGAGAAAGATAGGTTCTTGATTGGTAATAGGATCAAGGTTTATGGGGAGAAGGCAGGAAAATGATGCTGAGAAACATATCAGCCATGATCGAATGGCTGAGCAGACTGGATGGGCTGAATGGCCTAATCCTGCTGCTGTATTTTCCGGTCTCATTGTTTGAAGAAAAAGAGAGTTATCCACGGTGGCTTTCATAATGTTAATCTATTAATCAGTAGTGGCATAAACTGACTATTCAATTAGGAGAAGGTGACGACTGCAGATGCTGGAGATCAGAGTCAAGAGTCTGGTCAGCAGGTCAGGCAGCATCTGAGGAGCAGGAAAATCGATGTTTTGGGCAAAAGCCCTTCATCGGGAATAAGCTTATTCAGTTATTATCACATTGCAGTTTATGAGCTGTTTCCTGTATGCAAATTGGCTGCTCTTTTTGCTGCATTTCAATGGTGACGACTTTGGCTAGTAATGTGGTCAGGAAAGGTACAATACAAATGCAAGCTGTTTGTTTTTTTCTAGGCAAAGTTCAAGGTGTTAACTGAAGAAAAGCAGAGAGTTCACTGATGGCGTGGTGTTCCGTGTCATAATTTAGTGCAGCTTTCTGGGAAATGTTCTCAGTCAGCATGTACCTTGATCAGGAACTATGTACACAAATCAAGAACTGAGTCGATCAGGTGGGTATATATGAGTAAGGATGTGCGTGGTGTACATATGCATGTGCGAAGGACAAGTTGAGGTCAGACAATGCAGCGTGGTTCATGTCAATTCTGCAGGACTCAGATCTGAAGGTTCTCCCAGCACCATTTCACAGAGCTTTACAATGTCTGTATGTGACATGTTATTGATACTTCTTATCAACAGACAAGGACCCCAAAAGAAAAGCCCTTTCAAGGGCCCAAGCAGCCTGTTCCATTTGGTAATAATTCGTAATATTTGGTTTCCTGTGGGTGTTGTAAAGCCTGATCTGCTTCAACCTCCTAACCAAAGGGAATTGCGATAGGTGGAGAAAAATCCAAAACAATCCAAAAAAATGTAGCTTTAAAAAATCTCCCAATGAGACAGCTTTTCTTTTATTCATTTGTGGGACGTGGGTGTCGCTGGCTGGGCCAGCATCTATTGCCCGTTACTTGTTGTTCTTGAGAAAGTGGTGGTGAGCTGCCTTCTTGAACCACTGCAGTCCACATGCTATAGGTAGACCCCCAATGCCTTTAGGGAGGGAATTCCAGGACTTTCATTGAGCGACAATGAACGAACAGTAATATGTTTCCAAATCAGTAGGTGAGTGACTTGGAGGAGAACTTGCAGGCACTGGTGGTCCCATGCATCTGTTACCCTTGTCCATCTAGATGGAAGTGGTTGTGGATTTGGTAGGTGCTGTCTAAGGATCTTTGTTAAATTTCTGCAGTGCATCATGGTGAATAGTACTCACTGCTGCTACTGAGCTTTGGTGGTGGAGGGAGCGGGTGCTTCTGAGTGTGATGCCAATCAAGCTGGCTGCCTTGTCCTGAATGTTGTCAAGGTTCTTGAGTGTTGTTGGGGCTGCACTAGGTCATTAGGGAGTATTCCATCAGATTTAGGACTGAATTGAAAAGGAACTTCTTCACCCAGAGGGTTGTGAATCTATGGAATTCCCTGCCCAGTGATGAGGTTGAGGCTTCCTCAGTAAATATTTTTAAAGCTAAAATAGATACATTTTTTAACAGTAAAGGAATTAAGGTCATAGTGAGAGGGCAGGTAAGTGGAGCTGAGGCCATGAAAAGATCAGCCATGATCTTGTTGAATGGTGGAGCAGACTCGAAGGGCCAGATGGCCTACCCTGCTCCTAGTTCTTAAGTTCTTTATGTTCTTATCACACTCCTGACTTGTGCCTTGTAGATGGTGGATAGACTTTGGGGAATCAGTAGGTGAATTACTCACTGCAGTATTCCTAGCCTCTGACCTGATCTTGTAGCCCCTGTGTTTCTTTGGCTAGTCCAACTAAGTTTCTGGTCAGTGGTAGGGGCATTTAATGACAGTAACACCAATGAATGTCAAGGCATAGTGATTAGATTGACTCTTATTAGAGATGATCATTACCTGACATATGTGTGATGCAAATGTTACTTACCACTTGTCAGCCCAAGCCTGGATATTGAGCAGATATTGTTGCATTTGAATATAGACTCCTCGAGGAGCCACAAATGGTGCTGAGCATTGGGTGATCGTGAAAGCAAGAAGGTCATTGATGAAGCAGTTGAAGATAGTTAAGCCTAGGACACTATCCTGAGGAACAGGGCTCTGGTGGTTTAGTGATAGTGTCCCTACATCTGAAACAGGAGACATGGGTTCAAGTCCCACCTGCTCCAGATATGTATCGTAACATCGCTGAAAATATTTCATTACAGAAAATACCTACCCTGAGGAACTCCTTCAGAGATATCCTGCAATTGAGATGACTGACCTCCAACAAGCATAATGTGCAAGGTATAATCCCAAACAGTGGAGAGTTCATCAATAACTTCCAGTTTTGCTACGGCAACTTGATGCCACACTCCACTGAATGTGGCCTTGATGTCAAGGGCTGTCGCCCTCACCTCTAGTATTCAAAGCCTTTGTCCCTATTTGAACCAAGGCTGTAATGAGGTCAGGAACTGAATCACCCTGTTGGAACCCAAACTGCTAAGCGGGTGCTGCTTGATAGCACTGTTGCTGACACCTTCTATCATTTTACTGATAATAGAGAGTAGATTGATGGGGCTTAATTGGTCATGTTGTATTTTCATGCTTTTTGTGTACAGGCCATACCTTAGAAATATTCCACATTGTCAGATAGATGCCTCTGTTATAACTGTACAGGGAAGTGGCAAATTCTAGAACACAAGTCTTCAGTACTATTGCTGGAATGTGGTCAAGTCCCATAGATTTTGCAGTATCCAATACCTCCAACAATTTCTTGATATCTCATTGATTCAAAATAGCTGTGGACTGGCATCGATGATGCTGGGGATCACTGGAGGAGTCCAAGACAGATCATCCACTCAGCACTTCTGGCTGAAGATTACTTTGAATGCTTCAGCCTGGTCTTTGGCACAACTGTGTTGGGCTCTTCCATTATTGAGGATGATGATATTTGTGGAGCCTCCTCCTCCAGTGAGTTGTTTAATTTTCCACCACCATTCATGATTGGATGTGGCAGGATCTGAACTGGTGGTTGTGGGATCACTTAGCTCTATCTATCATTGCTGATATGCTGTTTGACATGCAAGTAGTCCTGTTTGATAGCTTCACCAGGTTGATACCTCATTTTTAGGTATGCCTGGTGCTGTTCCTGGCATGCCCATCTGCGCTCTCCATGGAGTTTGATCCCCTGGCTTGGTGTTAATGGTTGAGTGAAGGACATGCTGGGCCATGAAGTTACAGATTGTGCTGGAGTACAATTCTGCTGCTGTTAATGGCCCATTGTGAGAGATTGAGGAGCTCAGAGCCATTATTATTACAGATTGGAAAAGGGAATTGTCAAAACCAGCATCTGAAATGGCTACAAACATTACATAACCAAGGCCTGGACTCCACAGGCTGCTGTCTCCTGGTGGTGGATCCAGTATCTTGTTTGATTTAGTTTACTTACAGTGTGGAAACAGGCCCTTTGGCCCAACAAGTCCACACTGACCCCCGAAGAGCAACCCAACCAGAACCATTCCCCTACATTTACCCCTTCACCTAACACTACGGGCAATTTAGCATGGCCAATTCACCTAACCTGCATGTTTTTGGACTGTGGGAGGAAACTGGAGCACCCAGAGGAAACCCACGCAGACATGGGGAGAATGTGCAAACTCAACACAGTTGCCTGAGGCGGGAATTGAAGCCAGGTCTCTGGCGCTGTGAGGTAGTAGTGCTAACCACTGTACCACCGTGCCGCCCGTGGAGTGGAGGAAAATGTTAAACCAATGTATCCTCGCTCAAACAAGACTGTATTGGGGCATCACATCCAGGCTGTGATAGGCCCAGAGTGGGTCCTTGCAGAAGTCCTGGAGCTGTTTTTGGCACCCCAGCTGATGCAAGTGAACTCTATTTAAGTACTTTATTTTACTCTTCTTGCACCTCAAAATATCACAGAACATTTTTCCCTGTAATTCGAGATATATGACAATAAATAAATAAATATTCATTATTAAATCACGCATGACCAGTCTTGAGTTGCTCGATGCATTCAAATTCTGTCCCATTTAGTATGGTGACAGTGCTAACCACCACAATGGAGGGTATTCTTAATGTGATGACACAACTTCATCTCCACAAGGACTGTGCGGTGGTCACTCTTACTGACGCTGTCTTGGACAGATGTGTCTGCAGCTGACAGATTGGTCAGGATGAGGTCAAGTATATTTTTACTCTTGCTAGTTTCCTCATCACTTGTCGCAGACCCAGTCCAGAAGCTACATCCTTGAGGACCTGACCAGCTCCACCAATATTGCTGCTGCCGAGAGACTCTTGCTGGTGGACATTGAAATCCCCCCACCCAGAGTAAGTTCTGTTTCTTTTTCACACTCACTGCTTCCTCCAAATATTGATCAACATGGAGGAGTACTGATTCATCAGCTGAGGGAGGACAGTATGCGGTAATCAGCATGAGGTTTCCTTGCCCATGAGACTTCATTGGGTTTGAAGTCAATGTTCAGGACTCCCAGCCCAACTCCTTCCTGACTGTATACCACTGCCTCTGCCGTGTCTGCCCTGCTGGTGGGACAGGACACATCCAGGGATGGTGATGGTGGTGTTTGGTGTATTGTCTGTAAGGTATGATTCCGGTGAGTATTATGATATCAGGCTGTTGCTTGTGTCGCAGCTCTCCCAATTTTGGCAGTAGCCTCCAGATATCAGTGAGGAGGACTTTGCAGGATTGACAGAACTGCTATTGCCATTGGTTTTTCCAGGTGCCAAGGTCGGTGCCAGATGGTCTGTCCATTTTCATTTCTTTGTTGAGACTTTGTAGCAATTGAGTGGCTTGCTATGCTGTTTCAGAGGACAGTTAAGATCAACTACATTGCTGTGGGTCTGGAGTCACATGTTGGTCAGACCAGTAAGAATGGCAGATTTCCTTCTCTCAAGGACATTAGTGAACCAGATGTTTTTTCTGACAATCGATGATGGCTTTATGACCATCAGTAGATCCTTAATACCAGATTTTTTAAAAGTTTACATAATAATTATGGAACTAGTTGCATTCAGAAAATAATTAACAATCTTTCTTTAGCTAAAACATGAGGCTTTACTTAAATCTACTGCCGATGTTTTCCAATGATAGAAAGGGTCTTGTGATTGGCACAATCCCACACCTCATGGAGCCAATTATGTCTTAGCATCACAGTAATAGTATTTATGGGACCAGTGAGTTGGCATAGTGTGAGATGTCAGTGCAGAAGATCACAATCCTGAAACATGTTATATGTGAAATAAACAAAATCCATGCTATATGTGTGTCAAAGTTTCAAAACTGGTAGAGTAACTCTTGTTACTACAAGCTCCGAGAAGCAGAAAGGTATTTTGTTTGAATTTTGCTTATTAAAAGTTGGGATTCTCTTATGTTTCAAATGTTACTGAAATCTTGCTAAAAGCAGTACTTTAAAACTGCTTATAGAAGATTAGAACAGCAGTGCCTATAATGATGGAGTCTACTTAGTGTCATAGAGTCATAGAGATATACAGCATGGAAATAAACCCTTCAGTCCAACTTGTCCATGTCGACCAGCTATCCTTAGTTAATCTAGTCCCATTTGCCAGATTTGACCCATATCCGTCTCAACTCTTCCTATTCATATACCCATGCAGATGCCTTTTAAATATTGTAATTGTAAATATAAGTCTGAACTTTTTGTATGAAGTAACAAAGATGACATCAGGTGATGTCCCACAAACTGCAATCTACGATGGCCTTCCATGCCCAGTGCCAATGGAATCTAGTTTTATGTAGAAAAAGACTTTTTTTAATCTAGTTGGTGACCACAAACACTTTGGCCAGAATTCCAACCCCTGAATGACATGGGCTGTGGTAGGAAAATTGGGAAAATTGGATGAGATGTCCAATGAGGTCTTTTCTTGACCAAAGGGTTGCATTTTCTAAATAACTCCTGGATGTTAAGGCAAGAGCAGATGACTATCTAACAGGGTTATCACTTACACACACCTTCATTACTGCTAAATTGCACCTCATTTCTTATTTTATTCGTTCTTTGGATGTGGTTATTGCTGGCTAGGCCAGCATTTATTACCCATTCCCAATTAATTTTGAGGAGGTGATGGTGAAGCTGCCTTCTTGAATCTCTGAAGTCCATGTAGACCCACAAGGCTGTTGGGGAGGAAGTTTCAGGAGTTTCCCAGCGACAGTGAACCACAATGTATTTTCAAGTCAGGATGGTGAATGGCTTGGAGTGGAACTCATACGTGGTGATTTTCCCATGTGTATGCTAGATGGTAGTGGTTGTGAATTTTAATGTACTGTCTAAGGATCTTTGGTAAATTTATGCAGTGCTACTTGTAGATGATGCACTCTGCTATTGAGTGATGGTGGTGAAAGGAATGGATACTTGTGGATATGGTACCAGTCAAAGGGGCTGTTTTGTCCTGGATATTGTTAAGCTTCTTAAGTGTTTTGATGCTACACCCATCAACTAAGTGGGACTATTCCATCAGACTCCTGACTTGTGCCTTTAGATGATAGACATCTTTGGAGAGTCAAAGTTATTTGCTGCAGTATTCCTAGCCTCTGACCTGCTTTTGTAACTAACATATTTATATGGTTAATTCAGTTCAATTTCGAGTCAATGATAACCCCCAGGATGTTGATCATAGGGGACTCAGTATTGGTAATGCCATTGAATGTCAAAGGAAGATGGTTAGATACTTTCTTGGCAGAGATAGTCATTGCTATCACAAATGTTCCTACCACCTTTCACTCCGAGCCTAAATATTGACCACGTCTTGGTGCATTGGGACATAGATTGCATCAGTATCTGTGGAGCTGTGAATGGTGACAGGCTCTAATCTCCCATCCACTGTGGAAACTAGAAGATTGGAATTCCTGCCAGGAAAGTCAGAGTGATTACCTGGTAATTCCAGTTCACTGTTTGCTCCCCTGGACTTCAGTTTTGGAAACTCAATGCCAACATTTCAGGGCATACTCCACAGGCAACAGCCACCAAGGTTCAAGCACCCTATCGCCTCTCTTCACTCTTTTTACTCTAGACTAGGTCAGTTTCTCATGAACTGAGACAAAGAGGGAGTTTGTGTGAGGTGAAAGTGGCTGGAGCAGTTGTTGGTATTGATGTAGGTAGGGGAAAGATGGCGAGATGCCCTGAGTGAGTGAGTAAGAGGTGTAGAGGTGATGCATGGTTAGTAGTTTGGGATGATTAGTGACTGAGAGGTGGTGAAGAAAGAAGTTGGTTCTAGAGGTGGTGTGAGCAGCGAGACCTGGCCTTTTGTGTAATGGCAGCAGCCATCTGGCCGTCCTGGTGATTTGATGCAGCGGCACCAATAACAGCAATGACATGGTTCCTCCCAGTGATTGGAGAAGGCAGCGGCATTGTCAGCAGCAACAAGAACATGCCTCCTCCCAGTGACTGATGCGAGACCCACAGGCTGACCTCAATTCCAGGCCGGTTGAGCTTTCCAAACACCTTTACTTTCAACTTTATGATCTGAACGTTTTCTTACCTTTCGGCTCTGTGTTTTATTTTTTCTGTTTTGTTTTAGTTTTGATTTTGTAATCAAGATGGCACAAGAGAGTGGCGCTTTTGTATGCTTTTCACTCTACTCATGTACTCCTATACTTGAGTAAACCTGGCACTAAAATCTAATTCTAATTCTAATAAAATCTAATTCCAATTCCAACGTTGCACACAAGAGTGAGAGTAGTATACCATCAGTCTAGGTGGGAGGTGTGTGCAGTAGCATTGATAAAGTGTGAGGTACCAGACAGAAATGGTGGCACTTTGTCTGGTGGAGTGGAGCAAGTCCTGGGACATTACTGCACATTTCTCTGGACCATAGAGACTATAGTGTCCCAGGTGGTAACCACAGACCAATCTAGCAGGGCCCAGTGTTGTGGCCTCCTCTGCTGGTCCTGAGGAAGAGGCCAGCCCTGCTCCACACCACCCATCCACCAGAACCTCAAAACACTACCCACAAAATGCGCCAATTTCTCCTTATCTGTCATGTTCAGGACAAATATCACATCATGTATGATAAATATAGACTGCAAGCGTTTGACTGGGTGTGCAGCAAACGTTCAAAGATAGCACCAGTGCCAGGAATATCGGGATGTTCCAACAGTGATAAGTACTTTCATCTATGGTACATGGTAGAATCAGGCTAGCATTGGATGAGAGGGATATCATAGGGCCATGGTACCCACTTAATTTGGCAAATTTGGAATATTAGCACAAGGGACCTCACCAGACCTCACAGAGACAGACCCTCTGTGAAACTCAACAGAAATAACACTTGGGAGAAAGTGAGGACTGCAGATGCTGGAGATCAGAGTCAAAAAGTGGGGTGCTGGAAAGGCACAGCAGATCAGACAGTGTCCAAGGAACAGGAGAGTTGACTATTCGAGCATAAGCTCTTTGCTCAGAGTGTCGACCCTCCTGGTCCTCAGATGGCACCTGACTGCTGTGCTTTTCCAGCGCCACACCTTCTGACACTGGAAATAACACTTAGCCAATTTCTGGCGCAACTCCCCCTCATATTCCAAAACATTTCTTAATGTAATGTGTAGTCGATCTTTCTGGGTCAATATCGAATGTGTCTATCTAGTCACAAAGCAGCTGAGTCATGTTGGTAAGTTACTGCACAGTGAAATCTATAAATGCTTAAAGGATCTTTTGGGAACTATTATGCAAAGAAGAGAAAATTCTTTCATTTCTCTCTCCTAAATTTTTCATTCACCACAGCAAGATTGAAATGAAGAATGCATTTTAATCCTAGATTAATGCCGCAATAGTTCAGAAGAACCCATCTAATACGTTACAATGATAAATCAAGTGGTCAACATTAGTGATGACCTGTTTTAAAATATTAAGAACATCGCAATGGTGGAAAAGAGTAATGAATGCTGCTTTCCTCGATAAAAAAGGTCACAACTCATAATGATTGTACATCCCAAGTGATGTTTGAACTTAGTCTAATTAGTGCCATATTATCAGGAGTTGTACGAGCGACAGTATTGCAATTACACAAACTCATTTGCATTTGAGATACATAGAGTAACTCAAATCCTTACAGTGTGGAAAGAGTTCATTCAGCCTATCAAGTCTGCACTGACCCTCTGAAGGGCATCCCAAACAAACCGTGACCCTCACCCTATCCCCATATTTTCTATGGCTAATCCACCTAGCCTGCACATCCCTGGACATCACAGGACAATTTATCTTGGCCAATCCACCAAACCTGCACATCTTTGGACTGTGGGCGGAAACCTACACAGACACAAGGAAAACATGCAAACTCTGCACAGACAGTCAGCCTAGCTTAGAATTGAACCCAGGACCCTGGTGCTGTGAAGTAACACTGCTAACTACTGAGCCACTATGGATTCTAGCCTTCATTCCTTCTTCTACAGGAGGACAGAAATCCAGCTGTATGTGTGAGTTAATGGAAAAGTGAGAAATAGTATGACACGAGTAGTCTAAAATGTAAGTACAGATGCCGTTTTATATTTTGATATTAACCCAACTGATATTAAGTTTTCAGAACTGTATGCTTTGCTTCCATATGACCCATGGTCCTATCCATAATCTATTAATTACTATGGGCATCAGTTAGCTCAGTTGGTTGGATGACTGATTTGCAACACAGAGTAATGCCAACAGTGTAGGCTCAATTCCTGCAACAGCTAAGGCTACCATGAAGGACTTTCATTCTCAATCTGCCTGCCTCAGTCAAGGGCAATTATACATGAGCAATAAATGCTGGTCAGCCAGGAAGTCCCATGAGTGAATAAAAAAAGTCATCTCTCTCTAATGAGAGTATGGTCCGATGGGTCTAGTAGGACTATAGCAAACTTGACTATGTTTCCCTGTCCGCTACAATTATACAACTAGATCAAAATATTGACAACGTATCATCTGCTGTATCATTAAAAATGGAAGAAACTAACACATCATAACAAAGGGAACTGTCCTAACCAACCTGCAAAATTTCCAAAAGCATAGTATTCTTTGAAAAGCAGATGGTTAGTATGATATGGTGAATATGCCAAAAATGAACAAACCATAGTCTATCTAAAGGAATTAACATTTTTGCTTCTTTGATTCCAGGTGAATTAACAGGTGCAGCGACATTAAGATTTGCGGTTTCAGATTTTTAAAACAATTACATGTGTACCTGGCAGATGTTTATGTAGCTGGTGCAATGTATTTTTGAATTGTCTTCGAATCATAGTGGAGTTGAAGAAGCAGAACAGAAAAGAGTAGTATAGTTTGTTTCTTTTATATAAAAAAAGGCAGGGCTATTTCATCCGGATTCTTTAAACTCTGACAGCGATTTTACTATAAATGAATTTCAAGTGTGGCAATTCACCTATTGGTGAAAGAGCCTCCTTATTAACACACAAAGGGATAATATAACATTGGATGATTTTGAACAGACTAGTTTTCAACCACCACCACTGCAAGTACATTATCAATGGTTTTTCATTCTCACTTTATAGAGAGAAGGATTGAGATAAATCCAGAATCTTTGGCATGTGAGTATTAGCATTGTTAAGAAATTATTTAATAAAGGCAACTATGGTTGTCCTGGACTATGCTCTTGGTCTCTTTGTACCTTCAGATTCCCCATCTATCCACTGGGGTGACATTGTATCTTGGCAATGCAGTTTTCTCTAGGTTTGACTGAGGTCAGGAATTTGTTACAAATTTTCCCCACATACTTGACCAGTTTGTGATGTAGCTTTCAGGGTACCCTGGGACTTCACTGCTCAACATCTGTTGGCTATTATGCTAAAAGAGATGCAGATGGTACAACTACAAACACTGCAACATATTTAGGTATGTAAAATAAACAATGGCCCAGATGTTGTCATGGTGAGTTTCTGAAGGCTGTTAATGGCTGAAGAATTGGGCAAGGGAGCTGGAGGTTCTGCTGATCTCAAGGGCAAGACTTCACTAATATTTTTAACCTTGTTTCCTAGCAGACAGACAGACATGTGGGTATCTTGATCGTCTAACTGAAGGCAATCATAACATCAGGAGGCTGTAATTGCTGACTCATCCGAATGGTCTCTAAGAATCAGGTTTGGGAAGGGGTGGGGGATTGCAGATTATGAGAGATTGTGGGAAGCAGTCCTTTTATCCTGCCTCATAAGCACATATTCTGTAGAGCTGGCATTTACGCTGTTGTTTTTCCTGATGCTTGACAAACCTCAGCCACAAGAGTAAATGTTAAATTGTGGCCCCAATTCGCTGTGAGAACCCAATGTAAAAATGTGAATTACTTATCCAGTCCTTTCTGCAATGGGCATAGATGCAGAGCAGTATGTTGGAGATACAGGTCTGAATTTTCATTGGGGATTTAAGAAACATGAATCATGGTAGTACCGAACTATGCCAACCAGAACCCGTCTCTCATAACAGCCACATTCTACTCTCCTCGAGACCTGGCTGGTTTGAAGACTCATCACCACATTCAGGGATGATGGCCTAATATTTTACATTGTTTTATGCCCCCTTTCTTCAATATCTCACATCCCCTATCCTGACCGCTACATTCTTTCTCTCATATCCCCCATGCTACCTCCATGACTACCTCATATTCCCATCAAGGCCAAAAACCTTTGTAACCACCACAGACCCTCAATGACTCTTTATGACTCCACACCTTTCCATCCCCTCATGCCCCCCACCCCACATGTTTCCTCCATTGTCACTCACCCAGCATCAACAATGGTCTGATGTTAGGAACTATGTGTTAAAAGTAGGAAGTCTTTTTTTCTGAATTTGGAAAGACTAAACCTCTAACAGCTAACAGATATTAATCAAACACACTGCCATTCATATTGAGTACAAGAAGGACGTTAATCTAGAACCATTATGCTAAGTCCCCATAAGACATCATTAAGTTGCAAAATCAAACATTTATATTTAAACACTTCAGAGAGAGATCATTTTTTCATTACCTTTTAGAATTGACAATGCAGTTGTGTACCCGGACATCTGCTGAACTAAGTGCATGAATAGCCTTTGAAACTCAGTTAAGCATTCCCGGGCGGCATGGTGGCTAGCACTGTTGCCTCACAGTGCCAGAGACCTGGGTTCAAATCCCGCCTTGGGCAACTGTCTGTGTGGAGTTCGCACATTCTCCCCGTGTCTGCGTGGGTTTCCTCCGGGTGCTCCAGTTTCCTCTCACAGTCTAAAGATGTGCAGGTTAGGTGAATTGGCCATGCTAAATTGCCCGTAGTGTTAGGTGAAGGGGTAAATGTAGGGGAATGGGTCTGGGTGGGACCCTCTTCAGAGGGTCAGTGTGCACTTGTTGGGCCGAAGGGCCTGTTTCCACACTGTAAGTAATCTAATCTAATCATTCCAAATGGGCTTAGCTCTCCAAAAGAAATTACAGAACCAGAAAATGTAACCTATTAAAATTGAAAATACAGGTGCTTGGGCCTACAGTCACATGTGCACCAATCATGCAAGGTCAGCAGATTTCCATCGCTGAAGAGCATTAGTGAAGCAGATTATTTTTTACAGCAAACAACATAGTTGCCATTATCCAACTTTCCCAGACTCCTATTGAATTCAGCTTTCACTATCTGCCATGGTAAGATTTGAAGCCGTGATCATAGAGTATTTACCCAGGGTTCTGAATTACTAGTCCAATAATATTATCAGGACACTGACACCACCACCACCTCCACCGGGTCCAAAGAAGCAAGAATTGAGACTTTATACCAAGGCCCAAAAGTGCAAGTGAAGAATTAACTAGGATTGGGTTAAAAAAGAGAATCCAATTAGGAAACTAGTTCACCATTCAAAAGGACACATTATAACCAAATGAAACACAAAACACAGGTAATCTTCTCATCTTTGGAGGCATGTATGGTGTACAGCTTTAATGGAACTACGTATTTTATTCATAAAAGGCTTACTTAGAAACTGTTAGCTTGATTCTTTATTGTTCTTTCATTCTTGGAACCAAAAGTAGTAGCAGCAGTGGCTGGCAGGAGGGATGTTTTGTTGTTGGATATGCTACAAAGGTCCTCGGGTGCATTAGCTTAAATCTCCAGGAGAAAGTTATATGATGTAAATGTTGAGGCCCATAAAAATCAATGATCCTTTCCTGAATGATCAATATTTACTTGGCTTCAGTGCCACTTAATCCAATGTATCAATTAAAGATAGTGTAATGTCTAATTTTGTCTCCAGCCTCTGTTTCTATTTGTCACTCGCTCAGCTGTGGGATATCACTCATGTCTGGAGCCACCACTCTTTTGTCCCATACATAAGTCAAGGACAATAAGTAATTGACATGAAAGTTTTTAAAATTAATTTCGCTGCATATCTGACTAACCAAGAGCAAAACCAGAGATCATTTATAACTCTGCAATGATTGGTCCTGACAAAACAATACCCTAAAAACTCACAAAAGTAAATTATGTCCCCAGTAAATGGCCTAGTGATGGTAGAGCCTCAGATTTTGGAAGAAAGCCAAGCTAAACAAAGTAATGTGCTTTTGATATTAATAACAGAGATGATATTGATCCTGTTCCTGGTGTCACTTCCACGCTGCAGCTTTTCAGATTGCCTGAGGCATTTACTCTGCTGAGAGCCAGTTAGCCAACCAGCATTTCATTTTCTAAGGTCTTTTAATTATATGAAATGAAATCCTTTAGAACAGACTCTCCCTCCAAAAAAAAGTCTATTCCATTCCCAAAAGCCAATATTCTGCAGCTCATTGATAATCTGGATGCTCAGTTTGAATAAACTGCTCTCTTATTGCCACATCTACAAGCTTATGCTGAGGTATCTAGTTGGGTTTTCATTTGTTATTTTGTTGCCTGTAAGAGCAAAATAACTTCCCTTAAAAAATAACCACAGTGTGAAACAATGGGAAGCTGTTTGGGTGCTTCATATATAAAATTATACATTTGTATGGATTGGGCAGTGGGGTGATGGCTGGAATGGGTGCAGCTTTCGTTTTGAAGTTATTCACGGGATCTGTGCATTGCTGGCTAGGCCAATATTTACCACCTATCCCTAAATACCCTCAAGATGGTGATGAGGTGCTGTCTTCTTGAACTGCATGTTTGAGATGTAAGTGCACTCACAATGCTGTTAGAAAGGGAGTTCCAGGTGGTTGACCAGTGGCAATGAAGGAATAGTAATCTTGTTCCAAGTCAGGATTGTGTGTGTGTTCCAGAGGGGTACTCGCAAGTGGTGGTGTTTCCATATATCTGCTGACCTGGGGCTTCTTGATAATAAAGGTCAGTGATTTGACAACCTTGGTAAGTAACTACAAAACAATTTATAGATGACACACACTGCTGCCACTGTGTGTCAGTAGTAAAGGGAGTGCATGTTGAAGGTGCTGGGTAGAATGCTAATTACTCTGGCTGTTTTATCCGGATTGCTTCATGAGTGTAGTTGGAGCTGCATTCATCTTGGCAAATTGTGAATATTCTATTACAATCATGAGTTATTCAATTTCTTTAGTGCACAAACATTTGGAGGTCAGGAGGTGTATTACACGCTACAGAATTCCTAGTCCCTGACCTGCTCCTGTAGTCATTGCATATTTTCTATTCAACCTATTCAGAGATGTTATGACAACCTCTGGGGCATGTGGGACCCAGGCCTCCTATGCAGGAGGAACTCAGGTTCAGATAATAGTCATTGATAATCCCAGAATATTGACAGTGGGTTGTCCAGTAATGATAATGTCATCAGATGTCAAGGTGTAATGGTTAGATTATCTCTTGTTGGAGACAGTCATTGCATGGTATTTGCGTCGTGCAATTGTTACTTGCCACTTATTCTTCAGGTCTGAATGTTGTCCAGGTCGTGCTGCATATGAACATGGACTACTTCGGTTTCTGAGGAGTGGTGGATGATGTTGAATATTGATGATTGCACAATGAGTATGTTCAATTCTGACCACATGATGGAGGGAACTTTATTGATGAAGTAGCTGAAGATAGTTGAGCTTAAGACACTACCCTGAGAACCCCTGCAGTGATGTGCTGGAGCTGAAATGACTGACCTCCAGCAGCCACAACCATTTTTCTATGTGCCAGGTATGACTCTAACCAATGGAGATGTTCCCCTCAATTCCCATTTACGCTAGTTTTTCTAGGGCTCCTTGATGCCACACTGAATCAAATGCTGCTTCAATGTCAAGGGCAGTCACTTTCACCTCAACTCTGGAATTCAGCTCTTCTGTATATGTTTGGAACAAGCCTATAATGATCTTAGGAGCTGAGTGGCCCTGCTGAAATGCAAACTCAGCATCAGTGAGCAGGTTACTCTTCTGCAACTGAAGTTTAAGAACACTGTTGATGTCCATTTCCATCATTTTCCTGATGATCGAGAATAGATTGATGAACCAGATTGAATATGTCCGATGTTTTGTCGACAGGACGTACCTGGGCAATTTGCACATGTCACATGGATGCCAGTGTTGTAACTGTATCGGAACAGTTTGGGTAGGGTTGTGGCTAGTTCTGGAACACAGGTTCTACATCATATTGCCAGAACTCAGCGTTTGCAGTATCTAGTGTCTTCATCTATTTCTTGATATCCTGCATATTGATTTAGATCATAGATCCAGTATGGAAGTAGGTCATTTGGCCCATTGAGTCCACACCAACTCTCTGGGGAGCATCCCACTCAGACCCAATCCCCACTCTATCTCTGTAAGTCCACATTTCCCCATGGCTAATCCACCTAGCACAATCAATTCCCCAAATCTGCCCATCTTTGCACTGCAGGAATAAACTGGAGCACCCAGAGGAAACTCACGCAGACATGAGGAGAATGTGAAAACTCCACACAGACTGGAGTGCTCCCGAGGCTGGAATTTAACCCAGGTCCCCGGCATGTGATGCAGCACTGAGCCACCATGCCACCAAGGATGAGTTGAAAACTAACATTTCCAATGCTGGGGATTTCAAGAGGAGACCGAAATGGCTCATTCATTTTCATTCTGGCTGAAAATGGATACCAACAATTCAGCCTCGCCTTTGTAGTGATGTTCTGTGAATGTCGTGGTCCCACCTCCTTACATTAACTGTTTAATTGTCCAGCACAATTTACAGTTGCATGCAGCAAAACTGCAGAAATTGGATCTCATCCGTTGCATGCTGAAATGGCCCAATAAAACCACTTAAGAATCATTCACATCACTGTAGATCTGGAATCACAGCTAGGACAGACGAGGTAAGGATGGCAAATTCTCTTTCCAAGAGGGCATTACTGAACCAGATGTTTAAAATGATAATTACCAAAATGTTCATAGTCACTATAAGAATAACATTTAATTCTAGATTCTAGTAAACTTAAATATCATCATCCACTGTAGTGTGATTTGATGCCATAGCCTAAGAACATTAGATTATGGCTCTGGATCAAACATTCGATTGCATTACCTCTTATGCCAACTCCTCTGCTGAATCAAATTCTTACAAAAACCCTGCCAACAATTTTCACACTACTTAAAATTTGTAATTTACTTGTTTTTACAGTAAAATTAATAATATCCCAAATCCCATTCCAACTTCTATATTATTTGTGAACTCTTGCTCTTCCAGTTCTGATTCATGCTCAGTCTGAAAAAAAGAAAAACATTTCCAAAATGTCAAAGATGTTGTATCACTTAACGTGCTACTTGGATGGTGCTAGTCTCCACTCAGAGATGTTAAGCTGGAGTTGTAGATTATTATCTAAAGTCTTCTGTTTAGTGTTATGCTGCTACAGAAATCTGAATGCTATATACTTGCATCAAAGGTAGTAATTATTTATACTGTGATCCACTGCTGGTGTTTTTCATCAAATTCTCAACAGTGGTAATTGGTGTAATCAGTCTATGTTGTGGTTCTGTTCACCGAGCTGGGAATTTGTGCTGTAGAAGTTTCGTCCCCTGTCTAGGTGACATCCTCAGTGCTTGGGAGCCTCCTGTGAAGCACTTCTGTGATCTTTCTTCCAGCATTTGTAGTGGTTTGAATCTGCCGCTTCCGGTTGTCAGTTCCAGCTGTCCGTTGCAGTGGTCGGTATATTGGGTCCAGGTCGATGTGCTTATTGGTTGAATCTGTGGATGAGTGCCATGCCTCTAGGAATTCCCTGGCTGTTCTGTCTGGCTTGCCCTATGATAGTAGTGTTGTCCCAGTCGAATTCATGTTGCTTGTTGTCTGCGTGTGTGGCTACTAAGGATAGCTGGTCGTGTCGTTTCGTGGCTAGTTGGTGTTCATGGTTGCGGATCGTTAGCTGTCTTCCTGTTTGTCCTGTGTAGTGTTTTGTGCAGTCCTTGCATGGGATTGCATGTGCAATCAATAAGCACATCGATCTGGACCCAATATACCGGCCACTGCAACGGACAGCTGGATCTGACAACCAGAAGCGACAGATTCAAACCACTACAAATGCCGGAGGAAAGATCACAGAAGCGCTTCACAGGAGGCTCCCAAGCACTGAGGATGTCACCTAGACAGGGGATGAAATGTCTGCAACACAAATTCCCAGCTCGGCAAACAGAACCACAACAGCGAACACCCAAGCTACAAATCGTCTCACAAACGTTGTAATCAGTCTACCTTACTATCTTCTATGATGCTGTTAAGTTATGTTTTTTAATGACTAACTTATGGATAATTGAGAAATAATATTCTCTGATTTACTTGATTGAAACTTTTAACAATTTTGAAGGTTCCTCAGATTTCATCATTATTCATTCTGCCCCAGTGAGAAGTGTCCTAGATCTCAGCTAGTCCCTTCTCATAACCAAATCCATTTATCTCTTAGTAAATCTCTTCTCTAAGTTCTGACAACCCTCAAATTTTCTTTTTCAATGCCCCTGCACCTCTCTCCATACCACTCTTCCATCACCAAAATTGCTGTGAATTTCTTCAAATTCTGGTATTTGTAAATTAGGCAAGATGACCTGCTGAAGGTTCCTAGAACGTCAAGTCTTGATTATTTGACCAACTTTAATTGGGAAAGTACAGGCTGTTTTATTCAAGAGCAGCTGAAGCATCTGGATTTTATGGTTAAATGAATTTTCCTTAACTTTCCACTTGAAATCCTTCTTCCTCTGTGACCTTTAATATAGCTCCATAGTTTCCACAATTACTCCAATACTTGGAAAAAGTGGGCACTTCCTATGGACTACGCTGTCAATAAATAGCTATTTGATAGTGGAAGATATCATAACAGGATCTAATCCAATTCGAAACTTTGTTTGCTAATGTACATGTGAGCACTCATAGAGTCATAGACATGTACAGCATGGAAACAGACCCTTCAGTCCAACCTGTTCATGCCGACCAGATATCCCAACCCAATCTAGTCCCACCTGCCAGCACC
>NC_057736.1:29263481-29264931 GCF_004010195.1 Chiloscyllium plagiosum | reverse complement strand
ATTAAGTGTATAAGTCCTGCTAAGATTTGCTTTCACAAAATGCAGCACCTCGCATTTATCTGAAGTAAACTCCATCTGCCACTTCTCTGCCCATTGGCCCATCTGGTCCAGATCCTGTTGTAATCTGAGGTAACCCTCTTTGCTGTCCACTTCACCTCCAATTTTGGTGTCATCTGCAAACTTACTAACTGTACCTCTCATGCTCGCATCCAAATCATTTATGTAAATGACAAAAAGTAGAGGACCCAGCACCAATCCTTGTGGCACTCTACTGGTCACAGGCCTCCAGTATGAAAAACAACCCTCCACCACCACCCTCTATTTTCTACCTTTGAGCCAGTTCTGTATCCAAATGGCTAGTTCTCCCTGTATTCCATGAGATCAAACCTTGCTAATCAGTGTCCCATGGGGAACCTTGTTGAATGCCTTACTGAAGTCCAAAATCACACAACACCAGGTTATAGTCCAACAGGTTTAATTGGAAGCACACTAGCTTTCGGAGCGATGCTTCTTCATCAGGTGAAGGAGCGTCGCTCCGAAAGCTAGTGTGCTTCCAATTAAACCTGTTGGACTATAACCTGGTGTTGTGTGATTTTTAAATTTGTACACCCCAGTCCAACACCGGCATCTCCGAATCATTACTGAAGTCCATACAGATCACATCTACTGCTCTGTCCTCATCAATCCTCTTTGTTACTTCTTCAAAAAACTCAAGCAAGTTTGTGAGAGACATGATTTCCCACGCACTAAGCCATGTTAACTATCCCCAATCAGTCCTTGCCTTTCCAAATACATGTACATCCTGTCCCTCAGGATTCCCTCCAACAACTTGCCCACCACTGAGGTCAGGCTCACCGGTCTATAGATCCCTGGCTTGTCTTTACCGCCCTTCTTAAACAGTGGCACCAGGTTTGCCAACCTCAGTCTTCCAGCACCTCACCTGTGACTATCGATGATACAAATATCTCAGCAAGAGGCCCAGCAATCACTTCTCTAGCTTCCCACAGAATTCTCGGGTACACCTGATCAGGTCCTGGGGATTTATTCACCTTTGACCGTTTCAAGACATCCAGCACTTACTCCTCTGTAATCTGGACACTTTGCAAGATGTCACCATCTATTTCCCTACAGTCTATATCTTCCATATCCTTTTCCACAGTAAACACTGATGCAAAATACTCATTTAGTAGCTCCCCCATTTTCTGCGGCTCCACACAAAGGCCACCCTGCTGATCTTTGAGGGACCCTATTCTCTCCCTAGTTACCCTTTTGCCTTTAATATATTTGTAAAAACCCTTTGGATTCTTCTTAATTCTATTTGCCAAAGCTATCTCATGTCCCCTTTTTGCCTTCCTGATTTCCCTCTTAAGTATACTCCTACTTCCTTTATACTTTTCTAAGGATTCACTCGATCTATTCTGTCTATACCTGACATATGCTTCCTTCTTTT
>NC_057736.1:29194729-29261907 GCF_004010195.1 Chiloscyllium plagiosum | reverse complement strand
GAGTCTCAACCTTTTCCCTTCCAATGTCATTGGTTTCAATGAGGACAATGACCTCTTGCTGGACCCTCTCTCCCGTGAGAACATTCTGCACCCTCTCTGAGACATTCTTGATCCTGGCACCAGGGGAACAACACACCATTCTGCTTTTTCTCTGCTGGCCACAGAAACGTCTGTCTGTACCTCGGAATACAGAATCCCCTAACACAATTGATCTCTTGGAAGGTGACGTACGCCTCGTTGCATTACAGCCAGTCTCAATACCAGAAACTTGGCTGTTCGTGCTACGTTCCCCTGAGAATCCATCACCCCCTAGATTTTCCAAAACAGCATGCCTGTTTGAAATGGGTATATCCACAAAAGACTCCTGCCCTAGGTGCCTACCTCTCTTCCCCTTCCTGGAGTTAACCCATCCTTATGGCTGTATCTGAGACTTTCCCCCTTTCCTATAACTGCCATCCATCACATACTCTTTCTGTTGCAAATTCCTCATTGCTTCTATCTGTCTCTCCAACCGATCCACTTGATAAGATTCTCATCCAACAGCATTAATGGCAGATATAATCCACAGTACCCTTAAACGCTCTTCAAACTCCCACATCTTACAAGAAGTACATATCACTGCAAAGGCCATTTTTGCTCCCTCACAATCTACAGACCCAGAAAATAACACCAACTTATTCCTCTACAAAACACTGCACCAGGTTAAATTAATAGTTATGGCTTATATTTTAAGTTTAATCAAGAGACTTACCTCCAAAAACATAATCAAGAAAGAACCCACTATACTCACTAATACAGCCTTTCTCTTGGACAGACTTAGAACAACAATTAACTTATCTGATTCTGTGTTGTGAACTTCACCCAAACAGGTTCCTCCAAGATTAGTTGTGAAATTCACTGTTTGTTAATTTTCCCAGATGCACTCCGATATCCAGTGATACATGAATTCAAAAACAGCAAAGACAGTAACCGTGCAGGTTCTCTCTCTCTCTCTCCCTCTCCTGCACTGTCCTCACCATGTGCTTCCTTTGTCTGTTTTTCTCCCTTTTAAAACTTATTGTTTTGACTTTTTTTTCATCACACACAATCACTGGATAGTATTTGGAATAGGGATCCTGACTGTTTTAATGCTTTCCTTCCTTGGAAACACTAGGCCAGCTGTACTATCCAAACTCCTAACACAGTTAGCACAGAATAGAAGTCAACCCTTGAGTTATTTTCCTTTTTAAAGATGGTCAAATTTATCACAGCAAGCATTCTTTGCTATATTTCTGAAGTGGCATTTAAACTAAATTGGACAGTAGGAAATAACATGGTCTTACACTGAAAACTGAAACATGTTTTTCCTCGTTTGTTGCAAAATAATTGTTCTATTCAGTTTAAGAATAATAACTCACAAAACATTGCTATTCTATTCTATTTTGTACAATTCAGCTGAATCCAATAGGACAACTCAATTGTTTTTATTTATAAAGACATTTTTCCCTCACCAATATTCTCAGCTACTTTTTCTTTCTTTTTTTAAATTTCTTTTAATATTCAGAAGTGCTCTTACACACGTGAACGTTTTTTCTCATCACCAAATAACCAGTATTTTTTCATCTATTAGCAAGCATCAGTAAATCTCCTGTATCTTTTAATTGATTATTTGATGTGCAAAACCCATTAAGACCAATGCAAACCATTGAAGATGAAGGAAACCTAGACAGAGAGGGGAAGGGGACTCAGTCAAAATGGAGCTGGAAGGGGAGATAAAGCACTCCACCCTCTGCCTTGCCCTAAAGGCATCAAGACTATTGGTGGACACCACAAAATCCCTCTCCAAGGACACACAGTCAGCTACTTTTCCTCCCTTTGCTCCCTTATTGCTTACAAATATTGTCTCCCCATAGGGTATAATTGTAGGAGAACCATCCAATACCTCAACTAAGTGCCCACTAACCATGCATTCTCCTTCATAAGTGTCAGACTATGGCTGTGAAAGGAGGAAGCCAGTAGCCTACTCAATGTTTAAACACAAGATAGCCACACATATAGACTTCCAACAAGGGTTACAATATGGTACAGATGCAGGACATTTGAATGATTTTCTCAATATCTTGTAGGGCTGGAGCCAATTGTGACAGTAGAACCACTGCAGAAATTGATGTCTGCCACTCACTGTGGACCTTTATGGCTTGCAAGATTCAATTACCCATGAGGAGAACGTGAGGACTGCAAATACTGTAGAGTCAGAGTTGAAAAACGTGGCAATGGAAAAAACACAGCAGTTCAGTCAGCATCCAAGGAGCTCCCCACCAACCCACCCTCCACGCCCAGTACCTTCCCTTGCCACCGCATAAAGTACAAAACCTGTCCCACACTTCCCCCTCACCTCCATCCGAGGCCCTAAAGGATCATTTCAAATCTGGCAGAGATTTCCCTGCACATTCTCGCATCTTACTTACTGCATCTGTTGCTCTCAATGTGGTCTCCTCTACGTTGGGGAAACCGACCGCCAAATTGGGGAATTGATCAGGGAATATGCCTGGTCCACATGCACCAAACAACCTCACCACCCTTTGGCCAACCACTTCAACTCCCCCTCACACTCTCCCAAATGACATGCAAGTCCTGGGCCTCCTCCACCACCAAATCCAAACCACCCACCAACTGGAGGAAGAATCCCTCACCTTCCACCTTGGGACCCTACAATCATGTGGCATCAACATCAACTTCACTAGTTTCCAAATTCTCCTAACACCCACCTCATCCCAAATCCAACTGCCCAACTCGGCACCACCCTCTTGACCTGTCTTACCTGTCCATCTTTCTTCCCATTTATCCACTCCACCCTCCACATTGACCTATCACAATTACTACCACCTGCATCCACCTATTGCCTTCTCAGTTGCCTTATCCAGCCACACACTCACCTTTATCCCCTCCACATTCCTAATGAAGGGCCTATGCCCGAAACATCAACTCTCCTGCTCCTTGGATGCTGTCTGACTTGCTGTGCTTTTTCCAGTGCCACGCTTTTCGAATCAACTACCCATGAGGTACATTTACTGAACTAGCAAGGCAGTTAGCAATTATTTTAGATTAAAATAGCCCGTGTCAATTTGTTTTAAATAGATTACAGATTTAAATACTGCATTCTATTTTGCAAAAGGAAATAGTGCCTGACTGAAGAGAAGAATTGATTTCCATGAGTTGTGAGGTTCATCAGATATATAAGGAGAACTGTGTTGGATCAATGTGTCAGTGTTGAAAATCTCTTCAATTAGACTGAGCTCACATTTACCTGCATTCATCTTTGAGTGGACGTTAAGGATCAAGTCGCACTATTCAAACAAGGGCAGGTGAGTTCTCCTAGATTCCTGGCCAACATTTATCCTTCATCATCATCATTAAAATAGATCATCTGGTCATTTGTCCCATGTTCTATTTGTGGGACCTCGCTGGGAGGAAATTCATAGTCACATTTTTTACAATACAACAGTGATATCATTTCAGAAGTATGCCATGAACTGTAAAATGCCCCATTGACTGTAAAGCCCATTGTTACAGCCTGAACTTCTGAAAGGTATTGTAGTTCTTTCTTGTCTACCCTCTACTTGCATTCATGTTAAATTCCAGATGCATTTGCTTTTTGGGCATTATTGAACACATTCTGCAGATCCTTGGGAAAGCCCCTCCACTGTCACTGGTATTACCTCGTGCCTGGGGTTTTTATTAATGTCAAAATGCCATCATCGATTTTCAGAGCACCACATAGATCACACTTACCCCTGAATTCTCCACATCACATCCTCACCCAGAATCTGCTGTATCCTGCCTTTTAGCTAATGATTTATATAATTAGTTTGCGCTGATGTTTTGTATTCATTTTCTGTTGCCGGAATAATTATTATTGTGCAGCAAATGTAAACTAGTGGTATTTATTTCAGGTGCTATTTCCTACCAGTGAAGATAAATGTGCAACAATATTAGCAACACCAGCAAATCTGAGAAACCTATATTTATTCCAACAAATAAAATCAGTGTGTACTGGAGAGCTTTCCTTCATTTTAACCTAATAAAAATAGGTGATTGTTATCTAGTGCGTGTTTAACAACATTAGATCATAGGTTACAGATTCACAAATAACTGTAATGAATTCAGCATTTGCTGTGTTAAAAAAAATGTTGTAGCTCTTTGTGAAAGAGCATTAAAATGCAAACTAGGCTAAGATTGCTGTTAACAGAAGGGCCCTTAACCTTTAACTTTTAAGCTTAATGGCAAGTGAAAACTTCTGCTATTAATGTGCAATAAACAAATTAATAGGTCACATAATAAAATTGTATTTCATTTCATTCTTGGCTGACTAACCAACATTTTAATTGCTGAGCTATTCACCTTTTGCTTTCCTGAGAATTTTCTATTTTATATGCAATTTCAGAAAATAAGAAGTCACCCCTTCAAAAACATGCACAGTAATCTGGAAGTCCTGGCCTGCAAGCTAGTATTTGCCATTTTTAAGATGGTGAATTTCAAAATCAAAGATTTCAGGAAGGGTGCACAAAGAGTAGGAACAGAAATTGGACATAGTGCCCCTTGAACATTGTGCCCCTTGAACATTTCCAACCAATCAGTGAGATTATGGTTCATGAGTATCCTAACTCTGTTCACATGCCATAGCTGCATAGCCTTCAAGAGTACAGGGACCTCCTGGTTATCTTAAGAAAAAGGAGTCAAAGGATTAAAGGGGGGAAACGGAAAATTAATATTAATATAACAAATTAACTTTAATGGCAAGGAATTCTTCTACTATCATAACAGCAAAAGTGCTGATATTGATAAGATCAAATCTAAAATAAATTGCACTAAATACTTCATCCTTCAAATTAATCAGTACAGAAGGCATGTTTCATATGCCATCCATCGCATAAAGTTTTATTTAATGGTTTTAGATTAGATTGCATTACAGTGTGGAAACAGGCCCTTCAGTCCAACAAGTCCACACCGACCCGCCGAAGCGTAACCCACCCATACCCCTACATATACCCCTTACCTAACACTATGGGCAATTTAGCATGGCCAATTCACCTGACCTGCACATCTTTGGACTGTGGGAGGAAACCGGAGCACCCCAAGGAAACCCACGCAGACACGGGGAGAACGTGCAAACTCCACACAGTCGGTCACCTGAGGCGGGAATTGAACCCGGGTCTCTTGCGCTGTGAGGCAGCAGTGCTAACCACTGTGCCACCGTGCCGCCCGTTCTTAGCATTCTGAGCATAGATCCTTGAAGATGAATTATATTTTGTTGACATTTGTTGATGTAAATGTAATTGGTAGTTTTGGTTTTCTTGTCCTCTCTTTATGAAAAGTGCACTATGGTGGCTTGTTTGCAATGCAGTTCAACTTCTTGTATATTCTCTGTTGGAATTTTGTAGATTTCACCTGTAGTCTCACTTATCATAAAACAGCAGCACACTTGGCCCGCATTCATCTCAAGCAGATGATAATCCTGGGCTAAGAAATGGATGTATGCAGTTATTGAGATTCAGTTACAATGGCCACATTGCTAGAGTCTGTTAGCCCACAGGTACATTTTTAAAACTTCATTCACAGTTCATTGGTATGGTAAAAACATCCCTAGTTACCTTCAGAAGGTGGTGATAAGAAACTACTATGACAAGAAGGGCTTATTAGACCATTCCAGAGGGTATTTAACAGTCAATCACATTGCTGGGGGCATGAAATCAGCTATGGGCTCAAATAGGTAAGGGAAGCAATTTTCCATCCCTAAAGGGCATTAGTGAACCAAATGGGATTTTTCAACTATTCAATAGTTTCATAGTCATCATTACTGAGATTAACATTTGATTTCAATGTTTATTTAATTAACTGAATCTAAATTCCTTACCTGTGATATTTAAATTCTTACCCCTACATCATTACTCCAGCCTTCCAGATTGCTTGTTTGGTAACAAAACAGCTACACTATTCTCTTGACATCAGGGGTCATCTATGAAGAGTCACAGTGGCAAAGTACTGAATAATTACCAGTGAAGGAAGAGATAAATTTACAATCAGGAGAAAACAAGGCATATTATCGAATGTTGTCTTTATTTGGCTACATGGGGGTTAAAATTCCCAGAAGATTAAAATTTGCACTTTTTGTTTGAGTTGGCTCAAAGCCGGGCTTTAATTCCCTGCAAGCTGGATTTCTTGAAACAGATCAGAATCAAGCAAGAGCAGGGCTTCCACTGGTCTGATTTTGAAACAGCATTTCCAGATATCAGCTCCAAGCTCAGTATGAGATTGCAAGCAATCCAAATCTTACAGATTTGGAGCAGTAATTGCTCATGTCATTAATGTTGCAAAACACCAACAACGAAAAAAGCTTCCAAAAATCGTGCAAAACACGTTAGCATTTGACATAGGTTTTAAATGTAATTGTTTGGTTGATTAATAACTGGTGAGTTGATCATGTTCACGGTTTGTTGAGTTTGTTTACAGGTCTGATGTTTCCCCTGAGCTAGCTACAAGATCCACCACTGAGAGACAAAAAGCAAGTAGATCAAGGCTGCTTCCCAGTTTCCAATTCCACTTGCCCTCAAGTAATATTCCGGACTGAAAACCCACAGAGGAGGATGTGGATCCACATGCAAGGGCTTGGCTCTGATTATTCAAACTCCTGCTTCTAAGCTCACCAAATCTGCAGGAGGTCACTTATTTTCCAGGCCAACTTCAACATTAGAGCCGCCTTTCATGTGAGGTCTTATATAATTTTGGGAAGGTGGCCAGCTGGAGCAGAAAGAGTGCATTCACCCTCTCATGCTTGTTCCACCATATTGTTAGATTGGAAGTTGTCGCATGTCCTCTGCCCATCTTCTACCCATAATCTCTTCATGTCCTTACCTTACGAAAAAAAACTATCGAAACAGAGATTTAAAACTTCGATTGGCCCATCAACTACACTCCTGAATGGGAGATAATTGCAGATTTTTGTGTGGAAATATGCCTTGTGATTATCACTTAAATATCATAACTCAAATGTTAAGCTATGCTCCTTTGTTCTAGAATTTCCCATAAAAGGAACGAGATTCTCTGCTTCTATGTTACTGAAACCCTTTATCAATGTAAACCATGAGTAGTTTACCCTTTCCAATTTGGAAAACCAGAGCAATAAGCACTAAGAACTGAATTCTCACACTCTCCATTTGCAGAGTGAGGACAATTACCAGCACCACCTCCCTGGCCCAGGAGAAGAAGCTCCAGAAGTTTAGGTTGTTGATCTGGTAAATGGGGAGAATGGATTTTTATAGAAATTAAGTTAGTCAACCACAGGAACAAGTATAAAAGCTGTCAGGTGTGGAGCCAAGCTAGATAGAAGCCTACCTCTTTGCTTTGGCACACTGTCAAAGCTACGAAGAAAATAATGAAGCGAAAGAGTCCTCCAGCGCCAGGAATAGTGGGATTCAATTTGTGGTGTGTCACCTCAGTCACCTTTCAGATTTTCTCTTGGCAGGTAAAAAGTTCACAAGTCATGTTTTGGATGTCCCACTATCAAAAATTAGATCTCACTGATGAAGTTGAACTTGAACATGTGTAATTGCTTCTGTGATCAATGTGCAAATGTACAGATGTGCAAATTAGAACTGATACATCTCGATATGAAAATGGCATGGTTAAGAGGCAGCATTTCTGGAATCTTGCAGTCATCACCATTTTTGGTCATTCTAATGAATCTGTGTATGCCTCCACCAAGATTAATATACTTTGACTAAATGCTCCCAATGGAAACTGGCTAAGGATCTCTGCAACTGAAGCATTAGTGACTCATTTATGTTTTCCAAACCTCTTTCCCCACTTCCCTTAGGATGAAATAACAGTTTTCGCTTGGACCTTCTGGTTAACTTATTCCTAGGGCCTTGTTGGAAATAGATTTAGGTCCCTTGACATAAACATGATATATCCAGGTCTCAACCGAATAGCTGGCCTTTTCCAAATACTTGCTCTATAGTTATGACAGGAATACAGCACTAAGGCCATGAATTCATGACCTTATTTCACAGTATGATCTGATCATTGAGAAGATATAAAGCAACTTGAAGTGACAAGGAATAAGACACTTGAGCACCAAGTCTTCTGGTCAGAAAGTGTACACTGTGGCACTTACATGACAGAAGCCTAATTCTTCTTTTTCAAATATAACTTTCATATAATGACATTGACAGGGTTAACATGGTATAAAGTACTTTCTCTTTCTTTGAAACATGACCTGGATCAAAGAACTCAATTGTACTGGTGTGCCTGTGTCTTTCAAATGGAACTGTCTATGGTGATCGTGTCTTTTATTGCCACATATTCTAAAAATTAAAAAGCCTAGCATCTACAATAGTAAACTATCCTAAAGAGAACCTATTCACCAGTGTTCATAAATATTAATAAGGGTGCTTATTCTAACCTATTTTATGGTAATGTAATAACTGTATGTTGTGAAAAGGGATTTTTAGCTCGCTGTATTCCTTTGAGTGTTAATTTCCAAAATGCTTGAGTCAAATGAAGAATATGCAACCACTGAGATCATGCAGGCATAGCTGCTACATTGAAAACACGTGGCAATATAAGAATTTTCCTGATCTCAAGTAATTCACAGTTTACATAGATTACCGTCCAAACTAAAAATGGTTGTCAGACACTCTTCCCTCACAGTTTTACAAGGCTTTTAGAAGTCTTGTGGATTTTATAACCAATTTGTGCCAATTTGCATCCCTGATGCTAAGCTGGTAAAGCCATGGTTCACACATTGTGAAAATACCGTTGTCATGGTAACAATGCCATAAAGCTCCCATTCCAATTTTATTTGGTTCTCCTTCGGGAAATCTGTGTCAGTAAATGATCTAACTTTTAAACATGCATTTTGATCAGCGCTATGAGCAGCGCTCTCAGAAGGCTAAAGTTCGCTTTGTGATTCCTTTTTAACTCTATAAGGGAGTATAGATAGGTTGTGACAGATGTTATTTTCTTTTACAGAGGTATAGGGAGGCACCTTGAGGAGATGCCGAGCTGACTCATCCATTGGCTGAAGAGTGGGCAAGACCGCTGTTTTTAACAAACCTCCCCCCACTCCCACCTCATGTGGTTCCTCTGAGGCACTTGAGAGGCCAGTGGCAAACTTCTGCAGAGAGCAAGGACTCTGAGTCGGGGGCAGTCCCACTTGTCAGGCAATTACGCAGTGGTGGCCTTTCTTAACAGATTCAGCTCCACGGAAGACAGCAACTGCTGTCATTAAGATGTCCCAATGCCCATCCAAAAGCTGGGAACATCACTGGATGTCAGTGATAGTGGGGTTGGGGTTTAACGGGATATAGGTCACAGAGAGAGTGTGAAGGCAGTGTATAACTGTAAGCAAGACCTCTACCACTTCCAGATTTAGAGTCAAGCACTAAAAGCCTTTGAATTATAGATGCCTCCCAGGAGCTATCAAGCAACCCAGATAAGATTTATTTGTTGCACTTTCCTGAAAGTGAGCTCCCAAACCATTGTTAATACCAGCAGCAGTAGGAAGAGGCCCTTAAGATGGCTATAGTTTTCCACTTGAGAGTCTTATTTGGGTGTGGGGTATGGAGGTCTTCCATGAACTTTCCTATCAAACCCTTAAAGAGGATGGAGGTGAAAACATGGCAGAATCCCCAACCACCACCTACCTCCCTCTGCCTCATTATTCCCTCACCACTAAACTCACCACGGGCTAAGGCACAAGTTTACACTTGCACATCCAACACTGATGCAGTAATGATCCTTTTCAGCTTTTACTGAAAGCAACAGGATCGAGCTCACTATTTTATGACAGCAATAAAGCAGAGGGACAATAAAAAGGCTTCATTATCACCTTTATTCTTTTGACAATTAATTATTTAGCTAGTGAAGCATCAGATAGCCTAATGAGCAGCAAGTGATTTTATTATTTGTATATGCTGATCTACATCTTGCTGTGTTTTTTTTTCACTCTGAGTCTTGAGATTTAATTCATGTTTATCACTGTTGAGGTGACCTGAAATTTTTCTGATAAATTCTATGGTGAATCCTTAAATCCACGAATCAATGAAGATTTAGGGTATTGTTACCTTTGGCTAAGCCCTACAGAATGATCATACACCACATTAATTTAACTACAATTTTTTAATTGTTTTCAATTGGTCGTTTGGTTTCCCATCCTGCACTCCAGCTTTATGAATGGGGTCAGCTCCATTCCAAATATAACTTCATTAAGCAGTAAGTCACCAATTTGGTCTTTGTAGCAATATAAATAAAACTAACTACATGCTCAAGTTCATCATTATGCAGTCATATATTCTGCAATTACTGAATTTGACAGATTTACTGTGGTACAACTAGTCTGTTCATCTGCTGAATTGATAATCTTTGACTTTCACTGTGATAGCTGACACTTTTTAATTTTTAACTGATTTCAATAAAGGAAAATTAGGTCTGACAATGGTTAACTTGGCAAAAACACAAATGAGAATGTTATCCTCCAATCAGCTTACTCAACAGATTGTGGAAAGGGCTGAGAATATGGTAGATTGGCTTCCTGGTCTAAGGTCAAAGGTCAATGTGTTCACACTCTGTGGCATTCTCTCTTTGCCAGCCTTCAGTTCAGTTCCAACTCCAAATATGAGCTTGTTTGGGGCTAAACTGAAACATGGAAGTCATTGGGTCACTATTTTGTCAGTATAATAACACTATAACTGCACCTTAGGAAAATAGCCCCTTGGAGCACACTTGCCAGGAATACCTGGCAGGAGTCAGAGGAGAGGTGTAAGAGAGCTGTAGGTAACTTGCAGTTTTTAATTTTCAGGAGGATTCTCTGGAGGCAGGAAGAGCAGGATTACTCCTTTACACCACGGACAGAAATCTTCGGCCTTCTCTGCTAAAATCGCTTTTTCCTCTCCCTTCTATTTCTGGTATTGATTCTGAAAGAACTCAATTAATACCAGAGGCTATTTCCTTGGGTCCATGATTTCCATTTCAACCTTCACGTCTGGAGAAAAATGTCAAATGTTAAGATGAGTCACAGTGGTTAAAATTGACTGAAACTCACGTCGTTTGTCCAGGTACAACAACTGTTCCCTGCAAACCTACACATCATTCCTGCCAAAATTAAAATGAATGAAATTGAGCCAGGAGTATCTTGATGCTAAACCTGTGCTCCGTTTGCTTGCTTCAGCTCATGTACTAAATGAGACAATGAGCTAGCAATACAGTCAGCAGTAGTAGCAGAAATCACATACCGTCCTGATCATTATGCAAGGGCACAGAAGACCCTTCAAGTGATGGGCTGGTATTGCCCACAGTCAAAATTTGTTTTATTTAGCCACAGGATGTGGGTATCACTGGCTAGGTCGGCATTTATTGCCCATACAGAATAGTCATGCATGTTGTGCATTCATCAGAACCCTCAGTAGAAGTGGGAAAGAGAACAGAAAAGAATCAAATACTTTTTCATATGACAACCTTTGCAATAAAGTCCAGAAGTTAGCACTGCTGCCTCACAGGGCCAGAGACCCAGGTTTGATTCCAGCCCTGGGCAACTGTCTGTGTGGAGTTTGCACATTCTTCCCACGTCTGTGTGGGTTTCCTCTGAGTGCATTGATTTCCTCCCACAATCCAAAGATGTGCAGGTTAAGTGAATTGGCCTCGCTAAATTGCCCATAGCGTTCAGGGCTGTGTAGGTTAGGTGAGGCGCAAATGTTAAATAATGGGGTAAAGGTTACTCCTCAGAGGTTTGGTGTGGACATGTTGGGCTGAAGGGCCTGGTTCCACACTGTAGGGTTTCTATCAGATATAAAGGAAAATTATGAAAGCTCCTGCTGTATAAGTTATTGATTCTGATGTAATTAATTTTGCTGGTGCTTCAAGCTCCACCTAATCTGATGACACTGAGTCTTTAGGTGGAGGTGCTTGCTATTTGTGAGAGTTCCCAGGAACAGCAAATGTATTCTCCATAGCTTCAGATAGCCTAAAGTGATACTTAGTGTGTCAATGTGAACAGTACTTATCACTACCATACCATAGAGTTGTTGTGCAAGATAAATGCTTCTTCTGTTTAGACTCACCAGTGGTCTATCCTCAGCCACTGATAATTAGACAGGCCCAAGATGAAGCAAAGAGGAGAGAGGTGTAAACTTCCCAAACCCTTTCAGTAGACAGCAGACAGATTCCATTTCACACTCAAGAATGAAGAATATTTCCAATTTTGAAAGTACGTGAATTCACCACTTGAGAAGCATAACGACTTTAAGAAGTTGTAGCCAGTCAGTCAGCAGCTGAAATGAAAAGAAATAGCAAATAGTTCTTGGCAGCTGTAGGAGGAGCAACAGGGAATGTTCAGCACTCCAAAGACAGCCTTTACCAAGAAGCTGGTAAGAAGTGCAGTGAGAAGTGTTGAGGTGAGGAATAAAGGAAAAGACAACGCAAAGAGAAAATGACAGATGCCTTCGGTGAAGGAGGGTCAGTCAGGGAAGCTCAAAGCTCCTTTATGAAATTTAGATCGACTTGTGGGAAAGGGAGAGATGCTTTACAAAAAAAAGGGAACAAAGACCCAACAGGCAGGGAATAAAAAAAAAGCTCTCATGGCTTGAAAATCCTCTGACTCCTGCCAGGTATTCCTGGCAAGTGTGCTCCAATTGCTACAATTGTGAGTAGGCTTCATGATGTACAACTGCAAAGCACAGTGAAAAGACAAGAAATGGTAGGCTCAGAATTTGTTTAAGATGGAAAAGTGCAAATTTAGTAAAAAGCTCGGGAAAGACTCCAGCAGAACAAAAACCAGAAGAAATTTAAAATGTTAAAGGATTGGTATATTTCAAATTTAAACTGTGATTATGGCAGGAAGTCTTAGTATGGATACAACCAGAGAGGATTATGTAACAAATTGTGCAAAACGAAATGCACCATTTTGCACCATGAAAGAAAGAAATGTGTCCATTTTGCCCACAATGAAATTGGAAATTTTTACCTTGGCTGCAGACATTGGAAAAACCCTCTTGACTATGGGAACCACCATACTGACTGTGAAAAATTCAATAAGAAATACAGATACACTGCAAAGGAACAGTAATTAAAATCTCAAAATGGTATGACAGAATGGTATTTGATAGAATCTACAGGTCTTACTGAAAAATTGAAAACAGTAGTGCTAAACTACAGAGTTGAAAATCTGATAGATAGAGACATTTCTGCAACATTATTGCTGTACAGAGTCTCACAACCTTTATTGCAACAGAGTTTAAAACAGCATTAACAAATACAAACTTAAAGATGGCAGGTTTCAAACCACATTGTGGTGCAACAGTTATAAGTCAACTTTATCTGTGGGAATTGATAACTACTTTGGAAGTAATGGAATAAGAGTTCCAAGTTGATTGAAAGTTAGCAATGGACCAAAGAGAACACATACTGTTCAAGAATACAATCTTGAAGGTGCAGAATGAAGAATAAAGGTACTATTCTTAAGATATAGAATTACTTCAAACTTAAGCATTAAATCAGAGGCTGAACAAATTGATTAGAATTAGAATTAGAATTTATTGCTACGTGTGGTCAAATATGGCAATACAATAGCCAAAAGAACAGCAGATGCTGTAAATCCGAAACAAAAACGGAAGTTGCTAGAAAAGCTCAGCAGGATGGACAGCATCAGCTTCTGAGGAAGGGTCACCGGACACGAAACATTAACTCTGATTTTGCTTCACAGTTGCTGCCAGACCCACTGAGCTTTTCCAGCAACGTCAGGTTTTGTAGCAAAACAAGAATACAGTGAAAAGTGTGCAAAGTTGCAATTCTTTGGCACCATCTTGGTTGCAAAAGCAGAATTTGGAAAAAGAAAGGGATAAATGAAAGAAACAGAATCAAAAGGGAAGAAAAATGTCCAGATTTTTCTGAAGTCTCATCTTCAAAAGGATGTATGGAACGCTCAGCCAGTCTGCAAGTCTCACACTGATCAATAGGAGGATCTGCGTTCTTCCTGCTGTCACCCTCATTCAGGGCCAGATGGAGCTTTGCTGTCACTATCACTGCCTCCCCTGATTAGATTAGATTCCCTACAGGTGGAAACAGGCCCTTCGGCCCACACTGACCCACTGAAGAGTAACCCACCCAGACCCATTTCCCTCTAACTAATGTACCTAACACTATGGACAATTTAGCATGGCCAGTTCACCTGAACTGCACAACTTTGGACTGTGGGAGGAAACCGGAGCACCCGGAGGAAACCCATACAGACACGGGGAGAATGGGCAAACTCCACGCAGTCACCCGAGGCTGGAATCAAACCTGGGACCCTGGTGCTGTGAGGCAGCAGTGCTAACCACTGAGCCACTGTGCCGCCCCAATTGAATTTATAGGTAGCAGAGGGAGTCAAACCTTCGACTATGCAGAGGTTGCAAAACTAAACCCATTGGCTTAGACCACTCCACCATAGCCCAGACACGATCACTGCAAAGAGTCACAACCCTACTGGCACTGCCATTCCATGTACGACCCACTCACATTGCCATGCTATGACTCCACCACAGATAAAAGAAAGAGACAAAAAAAAAAGAAAAACAAAGAGAAAGAGCAAAAGCAAAAAGAAAAACAAAGGCAGATGGGAGTGGACAAGCTCCAGGCTCAGGAACCCAAATGCAGCCCTGCTACTCCACTGCCAGCTTGAAATGATACATTATTATATTCAATAGTTCTTGTCGAAGATGATGTTATTAATCAACAAGATATTACAGAATGCACAGATAACATAAAGGAGTTTCTAATATCTTGTCATGATCACCTCAACAGGGAACCAACAAAATTCTTGCATGAGCAAGATTTAACAGAAGAGTTCAGCTTCCAGTAGAATAAGGAACACTTTAATTAATGAGCCCTAAAGTTGTGACTTATTGAAATTTAAAATCAAAGTTCATAAGAATTAGCATTGTTTATTGGAATTCTTGATAAAACCTTATCGGATCTCTTACAGTCCAAGGAATATTCAATTTTGGAAAAAGCTGTTCAAATTATACTGGAAGTAGAGAGCAGAAATACTCACTGACAGATCCTGAGAGGAGAACAGCCATACTTTAGGAGAGCAATGGAACTCATTCACTTTATCATGTATGTATACTCTAAATGGGCATGTGTCAAGGCAACACAGAGATTAATCCAAACATCAGGGGCTAAGAGTTAATGTCAGTGTTGTTAGATGGTAAGTATTCATAAGAAACAGACCATGCCCAACCATGACAAAATAATGCTATATTTGTAAATCTGTGTATCACTTACAGAGGATGTGAAGAGGTAGGACATAGTTTTGGTGCAATGGAAATGCTGGTGGTCACACAGGGAAGCACCCACTATTAGAAATGGTACCCACATTTAATGATATACCTCCATCAGAGGGATTCCTGGGAGAAACTATTGTTTTAAATGAATGTAATAATTCACATTATTCACGTTGCATGGAGCTTATTAATACCAATACTCATACATGCCCAGATTGCCTATACTTGTGAAGCTAGAGAGCTGGGGAGAAATAGGGTACTGGTAAATGCAAAAATAGTTATATGCCAGAACAAATAATGGTTAACTGTAGGGAAAAGAAAACTTGAGTGGACATATTGTGTAAAATAATGGACCTGAAGGAGTTAATATTTATGTTATATTAAGCTCCACCTGATTGAAAAATGTCGCATGGTCTTTGGGTGGAGGCAGTGAGATTTACATGACTACTACAAGGAGCAGATGCATTCTGTGCAGGTCTTGATAGTCTTAAATAATTATACTTAACAAATTAATGTAAACTGTACCTGTTCACACAATGTAACAAACTACCTTGTTATGTAAGACAAATGCTTCTTCTGTTTATAATTAACTATTTTCTATTCTTGACCAGCAATAATTAGACATGCCTTAGGCTCAACAAAGACAGAGGAGAATTGATGGCACAGAACTGCCCAAAGCAGAAGGTAACAGCTCCCTTTTGAAATATTAGCATTCTATATAAAATTAATCATTTGAACTTCATTCTTCCATTAAAAGTTACTGTAAGACATTAATAGATTTATCAGATCATCAGTTAGTTATAAAAAATATCTCCATTTAAGAAGCCAAATGTAAGATTCACTTGCACGGAAATAGTTAGATTTGACTCATCCTTTCACTGTGAGAAAGAATCCTCACTATGTCCTAACAGAAAACAGTTTCCCCATTTACATACATTGAGACATGATAATAAAGTACAACATTTTGGAAAAATGGTTCAATTTATTAAAGTGTTGGACAATATTCCTACTCTTTTCTATATTACTTGTTGTGCAATATAAATTGCTCTAATCATCAGATTGTGGTAACCATCCCAAAAAAGTACTGAACATGGATTGACATTGGCAACGTCTGCAATATTCCCATTGAATATAAATTGAGATTAATAACACTTCATTGTAAATTCCTATTGGTACAAATTTGGCATGAATATTTCAATTTTACTGTATTCTCATAGTGAGATCTCAGTTTAATAATGGGATACTTACAATATTCCCACTGGGGGTGACCTAAACTTAATATTGGCACACTCAGCTATATTCCCACTGAGCACAATTGCAGATTAGTATTGGCATTGTGCTATATTCCCACTGAGAATGACCTCGGCTTAATATTGGCACATTGTGCCTACAGTGTTGTGTGCCAGATATTAATTCTCTATCTTCATCAGGGGGATAGAAGTACAATCTACAGAATAACCTAGAATTATTATATGGGTCTGAGCATGTCATTACCTGAAATTGACCCAGTTAACCCTTTATCTGCTAAAAAAAAGCAATATGACGTTAAGAATGTAAACCAGAATTGGACCAGAAACTGGGTTCATATGCACTTTGTATAAAGGTATTTATTGGTTTAAAATTTCCTTCTCTCTCATCTATTGATCAAAGAATCAGAATATCTTACAACACGGAAATAAGCCACTTTGCGCACTGTGTCTGAGATAGCAGTTTAAATGCTCTGATTTGTCCCATCCACTGTTCCATAGTCCTGCATTTTCTTTTCCCTTTCAAATATTTATCCAACTAACTTTAGAAATTATGATTGAATCTGTGTCCATTATCCTTTCAGGCAATGCACGCCAGATCATAACCACTCAGAGTAAAAATGGAATTCCTCACCCTCTTGATTTTATTGACAGTATGTGTCCTCCAGTTATTGACCCTGCTGTCAGCAGAAACAGGTTTGTTTTGTTTTGGTGTGAATATTTCAAGCTACAAACTATCAACATTTTGAGAATCCCTACAAAATCTGCCCAAAACATTGCTCTGCTGAAAATATTAGGGTTTTATATTTATTGACTATGGAAATTACATAGTTTGATTTTTATTATTCAATGTGAATAGGAAATGTCAAGGTTAATTCTCTCTTCTCACCTCCCATTTGCCAGGAAAACACTAACTCCATGGTACGATATACTGTAGTCTGTGAAGTAGGGTATCCGCTGATAATTAACTCATCTGGTCAGTCTTCATGAATGAACCTACACATTAAATGAGGCAGACTGTATGATAGTGGCACAGTTTGGTTGATCTGATCTAGTCTTCCCATTAAAACTGCAGCAGATTACCACAATTATATGGTGATCTAAACTGGGATTTATACATACATTACTATTAATTATCATCTGTTGTTTGGATTCTGGGTTCCTCAGTTTGTAGCTGTGGCTTTCCTAGGTGTCCCCAGTTAATTATTAACTTGTAAGTATTTCTGTAGGCTTGGTGATTTATGTTCAAACTGTTTCAGAGACTTGGCCTTGTGGAGAATCATAGAATCCGTATAGGAAGCAGGTCATTTGGCCCATCCAGTTCACACTGACCTGTTTAAGAGCTTCTGACCCAGACCCACCTCCCTCCCCTATCCCTGTAACCCTGCATTTCCCATGGCTAATCCATGTAGCCTGCTCCATGTTCACTTTGGGCAGTTTAGCATGGCCAATCCATCACCTACACATCTTTGGATTGTGAGAGGAAACCAGAGCAATCAGAGGAAACCCACTGAGACACAAGGAGAATGTGCAAACTCCACACAGACAGCTGCCCGAGGCTGGAATTGAACCCAGGTGTCTGGCACTGTGAGGCAGCAGTGCCACAGAATGGGCTTGTAAGCACCATTAATGGATTTTTGTTTCCATTACATTGCTTTGCAATCCCACAAAATAAATACGGGCGGCACGGTGGCACAGTGGTTAGCACTGCTGCCTCACAGCGCCAGAGACCCGGGTTCAATACCCACCTCAGGCGACTGACTGTGTGGAGTTTGCACGTTCTCCCCGTGTCTGTGTGGGTTTCCTCCGGGTGCTCCGGTTTCCTCCCACAGTCCAAAGATGTGCAGGTCAGGTGAATTGGCCATGCTAAATTGCCCGTAGTGTTAGGTAAAAGGGGTAAATGTAGGGGTATGGGTGGGTTGCGCTTCGGCGGGGCGGTGTGGACTTGTTGGGCCGAAGGGCCTGTTTCCACACTGTAAGTAATCTAATCTAATCTAAATACATTTTGTTAGAGACATTCTGCAGAATTTTATTTACGTTTAAGGGAAACATCCATAGCATAGAAAGAGAGGCTTTTAGGTTTCAGGTTTACTTTGAGTGGGGCAGTTTTGTGATGTCCTTGGAATAGAATAGCTGTATAGACCGATGTTCCTGAGAAGAGAACATATAGTGAACTAGGTCATATTTGAGTGAAGTGTTGAGATACAACCCCCACGATGATACTATAAGATGAGTACATGTAAGAAACATTTTGTGTGATTATACACTAATAATCTAGATGAAGGAACTGCAGACATTCTGGCTACGTTTGCAGACGATACAAAGATAGGTGGAGGAACAGGTAGCATTGAGGAGGTGGGGAGGCTGCAGCAGGATTTGTACAGGTTAGCAGAGTGGGCAAAGAAATGGCTGATAGAGTACAACTTTGGAAAGTGTAAGATTATGCACTTTGGTAGGAAGAATAGAGGCATGGACTATTTTCTAAATGGGGAGAAAATTCAGAAGTCTGAAGTGCAAATGGACTTGGGAGTTTTAGTCCAGGATCTCTCAAGGTATACTTGTAGGTCGAGTCAATAGTTAGGAAGGCAAATGCAATTCTGGTATTTATTTTAAGAGGACTTGAATATAAAAGCAGGGATATACTTCTGGGGCTCTATAATGCTATAGTCAGACCATATTTGAAGTGTTGTGCACAGTTTTGGGCCCCATATCTAATGAAGGATGTATTGGCCCTGGAGCATGTTCAGAGGAGATTCACAAGAATGGTCCCAGAAATGAAAAAACTTTAACATATGAGGAATGTTTGAAGTCTCTGGGTCAATATTCGATGGAGATTAGAAGAATGAGGGGGGATCTAATTGAAACATACAGAATACTGAATGGCCTTGACAGAGTAGATGTTGGGATGATGTTTCCATTGTTAGGAGGGACTAAAACCTGAAGACACAGCCTTAGAGTAAAGGGAAAACATTTTAGAATGGAGATAAGGAGAAATGTCTTCAGCCAGAGAGTGATGAATCTGAGGAATTCACTGACGTAGAAGCCTGTGGAGGCCAGGTCATTGAGTATATTTAAGACTGAGATAGGTAAGTTCTTGAGTATCAAAGGGATCAAGGGCTATAGGAGAAAGCAGGAGAATGGGGTTGAGAAACTTATCAGCCATGATTGAATGGCAAAGCAGACTCGATGGGCTGAATGGCTCAACTTCTGCTCCTATGTCTTATGGTCTCATGGCCTTAAGAAGTTATGTGATTGCTTAAGGAAGAGGTTTTCAGCTGTTTCAATCTAAAAGTTGAAGTTCCAAGCATTTAAACCTATCAAGATATTAGATACAGAAACTCTGGTGTGAGTATTGTATGAGTAGCAATTTGAATACTCTACCAGGATGTGTTTGGGTATTATACAAATGGTGTTTAGTTTCTTTCCAATTATTAAAGGTGTGTTTGAGAATCAATAGGATTATACTGTTAACGGGTATTTAAAATATCTTTGAATTTGCACGGTAAGTAGATGGATTGTTTTGTTCTGTTTAACTTAAGTTCTTTTGTTAATAAGCGTGTGTTTTATTATTTCAAGCAAAATCTGCAGCATTGTGTGTTTATGTTTCCATGAGAAACAACTTTGTTAAAACCAAAACAAATCAAGGTATAATCTATCAAGCCTCAGTTCCTATCTGGAATCTGACTTGTCTAGTATAACCTCATCTGAGATCATAACAATATACCTAAAGGAATATAATTGAATATGAGAAAAACTTCAACAACTACTCATTAAAACACTATCCAAATGACCTGGTCTGTGCAGCAATATGAAAATATGCTGGAGCAGAAACTTTAGCACTCTTTCTATTCCCTTATTCCAGGAACTATTTTATTTTTAATGTCCATTCACTTCAGTTCTGAGCTGCAATGGGACCTAAAAAACAGACCATTGGACTTTAATAGGCGATATGGTTAGATCCACCATTGTGGGCAATTGTGTATGTATGCCTGAAACCATTGCTTTGTGCTGTCATTATCCAGCAGATAATCCAATCAGTTGGTACATACTTCTGACAAACCTGTCCAGCTTGTCTTAAATATGACAGGCTACGCAACATAGACATGATCCCCTCCTGTTCAGATTATCTTATTCCCTTCAGGGTGCTGAGCTAAATTAGCTTCCCTGTTGGTTCTGTTCCTGGTAACAGGAGTTTCAGACTTCTGCATCCTTAGTGGAATCACAATGCACCAGCTCAGCTCATTCCCTCGGGGTACACATTGTTCCTAACAAGAAAAAAATGCTCAGGGTCAAGTTTCAGATGCCACTACTTTCCTTTACCTCATTAGAAATTCTTAGATCTACATCCCACAGGGACCATCAGTGGCCCATGCAGGTGGGTGTAACCACTGTAGCTCATGGCATACATGCCAACCTTTGAAACCGTAAGAAATTCTTCCAAATCTGGGGAGTTGACTTATATGCCAAATAGAAAATAGGAACCACCCAGTGTAGACGGTCATTATTTTGAAATGTGGAAAAAACACAGTGCCGGTATGTCAAATTAAGTCGGTTTTGTGCATTTTATTGAATGTATTAATTCTATGGGTGTACCTTTAACCACAATCAAAAGCTTTTCAAAATCATCAGATTTTGGCATCAAGTTGTTTTGGTAACTTGTGAACAATCTTGGTCATCTGCCACAGCACCATAATATGGCAAAACCAACTTGCTGCTGCTCTGAAAACTTTACCAATCCATGGTACTTCCATTAAACTCCAAAGTTTGCAGATTAAAACAAGTTTGCTGACTTCCACGTTTGGATCAGACTCTGCAAGGGAAATCAGTTATTGAATTAGCTGGACTTGGGGCTCACTATTTTAATGGCTGGCAGAAGGTCAGATCAGATCCTGCAGAAGAGTGTGCATTCTATGCCATCTGTGCATTGTAGATCAGGTGGAATACACAAGGTTGCAGTTTGTTTTTATTCAAACATAAAAATCACACAACACCAGGTTCAACAGGTTTATTTGAAAGCACTAGCTTTCGAAGCGCCACTCCTTCCTCAGGTGGACCATAAGACAAAGAATTTATAGCAAAAGGTTACACTGTCATGGGGCTGAAATATATTAAGCAAGCGTAGATTAAGTCTTTCATCTTTTAGAATGATTTTGTTAGTTTCGGTTCATTAATATGTCAATCCCAGAACTCCTTTTAACTCACATTCTCAAGATAACTTCAAGGTTCTAACAAAACGTGTCATCTCAGCTCAAACAATGCATTACATGTGTGAGGTTAAAGTCTGTCTGTGTCCCAACCTTGAGTCAGACTGGTTCTGTTTCTAAAGTGGGATTTACAGAATTTTACATGGATTGACTGGAGGTTATGCATTTTTTGAACAAAATAAAATATAATTCTGCAAATACAGATTCACCCCATTAACCTACATGTGCGTGCACGCAGGAGAGACAGAGTGAGTTTGTGATGTGAGTGTGTGCATGTTGGTGTGAGCGCATGTGTGTGTGAGTGCATGTGTGTGTGTTTGTGTGAGTGCATGTTTGTGTGAGTTAAGCTTGGTAAATTATGTGTGTGAGTGTGGTGGGGTATAAGCCTGTAAAAGGGTGCGTGCTTTGTGCGTATGAGAGAGAGCTTGTGTATGAGAATGGGTCTTGTCTGTGTGTGTGCGTGCGTGCGAAAGAGAGAGAGAGGGAGTGAGTATGTGTGTAGTGCAGTGACATCACCTGTAGTGTGACATGAACCCAAGGTCCCAGTTGAGGTCATCCTCATGGGTACCAAACTTGGCTATCAGCCTCTGCTAGGCCACTTTGTTTCGTTGCTTGTCCCGAAGTCTGCCTCGGAGGATGGTCACCCGAAAGTCTGAGGCTGAATAACCCTGACCGCTGAAGTGTTCCCCGACTGGGAAGGAACACCCTTGCCTGGTGATTATTGTGCGGTGTCCATTCATCCGTTGTCATAATGTCTGCTCGCCGGTGTACCTTGCTCCAGGGCATCCTTGCCTGCAGTGTATGACATAGACCACATTGGCTGAGTCACATGAGTACCTGCCATGTACATGGTGGGAGGCATCCGCGCATGTAATGATAGTGTCCATGTCGACACTCTGACACAACATGCAGCAGCTGCCCTGACAGGATTTTTATTCAAAGGTGCATTCCATCGTTTCCTTGTGAAAGAGGTCAGTTTGCAAACAAGTGAAGGAACCGTTTTCTCTTCAATACAGCAGTAAATTACCATTACAAATCTTTTCCTGAGAGTTGGATTCAATCTTGGACTGTTTGGCCCTGATATTTTGCCTCAATGGTGAGCTGTTGCTGTGAAGATAAAAGGTCAGAAAACCCAAGTCCAATCCCTGAACTCTCATTGTCATTGGGGCAGGATTCAGGGGTGGCCTGATATTTTCACGTGTGGCTCCGAGAGCCAGCTGACTATTTAAATGAGCAACTACCTCCAGTGAAAGAGGATTTTGGAGTCCCCTGTTTCTGGAGTGTGGAGATTAGACCAGGTTTGTTCTCAGTGTGTTTCGCTTGGAACATCAGGGTACCCCTTTGGAGAGCTGAGCTCCCTCTGTGGACGTCGTCCCAAGAAACCTGTAGGGTAGGGATCAAGGATTGTTTGCAGAGGTACTCCGGTGAAAAGAAGCCAGCTTTTGGGATCATGAAAAGGCATTTTTATGCAGTAAAAATATATTAACAAATTGGGACTGGCAAAGAAGTGAAGAAACTGTTCAAAACTGCAAAGTTCAAACCAAACAGTGCTAGGAGAAAGTGAGGACTGCAAATGCTGGAGCTCAGAGTCGAGTGTGTAGTACTGGAAATGCACAGCAGGTCAGGCAGCATCCGAGGAGCAGGAAAATCGACGTTTTGGGCATAAGCCCTTCATCAGGAGCTGTCTACTTCAGAGTGCCTCATCATATAAAACAATTAGAGAATTTGTGCTGCATGACTGATTTCTCAACCATAATTTTTATGATAATGATAGACAACTCCAACGTGTAAAATAGAGTCACAGAGCCAGAGCGATTTACAGCACAGAACAGGCCCTTCGGTCCAACTCATCCAGGCCAACCAAATATTATAACCTAATCTAGTCCCATTTGCCAGCACTTGGCCCATATCCCTCCAGACCCTTCCTATTCATATACCCATCCAGATGTCTTTTAAATGCTGTAATTGTACCAGCCTCCACCACTTCCTCTGGCAGCTCATTCCATACACGCATCATCCTCTGCATGAAAAAGCTGCCCCTGAGGTCTCTTTTATATCTTTGCCCTCTCACCCTAAACCTATGCCCTCTAGTTCTGGACTCCCCCACCCCAGGGAAAAGACTTTGTCTATGTATCCTATTCATGCCCCTCATGATTTTATAAACTTCTATAAGGTCACCTCTCAGCCTCCGACGCTACAGGGAAAACAGCCCTAGCCTGTTCAGCATCTCCCTATAGCTCAAATCCTCCAACCCTGACAACATCTTTGTAAATCATTTCAAGTTTCACAATGTTCTTCCGATACGAAGGAGACCAGAATTGCACACAATATTCCAACAGTGACCTAACCAATGTCCTGTACAGCCGCAATATGACCTCCCAACTTCTGTACTCAATACTCTGACCAATAAAGGAAAACATACCAAATGCCTTCTTCACTATCCTATCTACCTGCAACTCCACTTTCAAGGAACTATAAACCTGCACTCCAAAGTCTCTTTGTTCAGCAACACTCCCTAGGATCTTACCATTAAATGTACAAGTCCTGCTCTGCTTTGTTTTTCCAAAATGCAACATCTCACATTTATCTAAATTAAACTCCATCTGCCACTCCTCAGCCTATTGGCCCATCTAATCAAGATCCCATTGTAATCTGAGGTAACCTTCTTCACTGTCCATGACACCTGCAATTTTGGTGTCAACTGCAAACTTACTAACTATACCTCTTATGTTCACATTCAAATCATTTATCTAAATGACGAAAAGTAGTGGACCCAACACCGATTCTTGTGGCACAGGCCTCCAGTCTGGTGGGTAAAAACAAGGACTGCAGGTGCTAGAAATCAGAGTCTAGATTAGAGTGATGCTGGAAAAGCACAGCAGGTCAGACAGCATCCGAGGAGCAGGAAAATCGATGTTTCGGGCATAAGCACTTCATCCAGAATAGAGGGCTTTTCCTGATAAAGGGCTTTTGCCCGGAACATTGATTTTCCTGCTCCACAGGCCTCCACTCTGACAATCAACCCTCCATCACCACCCTCTGCCTTCTACCTTTGAGCCAGTTCTGTATCCAAATGGCTAGTTCTCCCTGTATTCCATGAGATCTACGAGGAGAAAGTGAGGTCTGCAGACGCTGGAGATCAAAGCTGAAACTTTATTGCTGGAACAGCACAGCAGGTCAGGCAGCATCTAGGGAACAGAAGATTCGACGTTTCGGGCACATTCCTGAAGAAGGGCATGTGCCCGAAACGTCGAATCTTCTGTTCCCTAGATGCTGCCTGACCTGCTGTGCTGTTCCAGCAATAAAGTTTCAGCTTCCATGAGACCTAACCTTGCTAACCAGTCTCCCATGGGGAACCTTGTCAAACAACTTACTGAAGTCCATATAGTCACATCCACCTCTTTGCCCTCATCAATCCTCTTTGGTACTTCTTCAAAAACTCAATCAAGTTCATTAGATATGATTTCTGTTGCATAAAGCCATGCTGGCTATCGCTAATCAGTCCTTGCCTTTCCAAACACATGTAAATCCTGTCACTCAGGATTCCCTCCAACAACTTGTCCATCACTGATGTCAGGCTCACCGGTCTATAGTTCCCAGGCTTGTCCTGAACACATTTTTAAAATAGTGGCACCATGTTAGGCAACCTCCAGTCTTCTGGCACCTCACGTGTGACTATCGATGACACAAATATCTCAGCAAGGGGCCCTGCAATCACTTCCCAACTTCCCATAGAGTTCTAGGGTAGACCTGATCAGGTCCTGGGGATTTATCCATTTTTATGCGTTTCAAGACATCCAGCACCTCCTCCTCTGTAATATGGACATTTTTCAAAATGTCGCCATTTATTTCCCGACTTCCTTATCTTCCGTGTCCTTCTCCACAGTAAGCATGGATGCAAAGTACTCATTTAGTATCTTCCACACAAAGGCCACCTTGCTGATCGTTGAGGAGCCCTATTCTCTCCCTAGTTTCCCAGTTACCTTTCTGTCTTTAATGTATTTCTGAAAAACCTTTGGATTCTCCTTAACGCTATTTGCCAAACCTAGCTCATGTCCTCTTTTTGTCCTTCTTATTTCCCTTTTAAGTATACACCTACTGCTTTTATACTTTTCTAAGGATTCACTTGATCTCTCCTGTCTATACCTGTCATATGCTTCCTTCTTTGTCTTAATCAAAACATCAATTTCTCTCATCATCTAGCATTCCTTAAACCTACCAGCCTTTCCTTTCACCCTAACAGGAATACACTGTTTCTGAACTCTCATCATGTCACTTTTAAAGGCTTCCCATTTTCCAGCCACCGCTTTAATTGCGAACATCTGCACCCAATCAGCTTTTGAAAGTTCTTGCCTAATACTGTCAAAATTAGCCTTCCTCCAATTTAGAACTTCAACTTTTAGATCAGGTCTATCCTTTTCCTTTGCTATTTGAAAACTAATAGAATTATGGTCGCTGGCCCCAAAGTGCTCCCCCATTGACACCTCAGTCACCTGCCCTGCCATATCTCCCAATATTAGGTCAAGTTTTGCACCTTCTATGGTAGGAATATCCACATACTGAATCAGAAAATTTTCTTGTACGCACTTAACAAATTTCTCTCCACTTAAACCTTTAACACTATGGCAGACCCAGTCTACATCTGGGACTTTTTGCCCGAAACATCAATTCCACCACCTCTTTCTCTCCTTCCTATAGCATTTGTATCCTGGAACATTAAGCTGCCAGTTTTTTCAATCCCTGAGCTATGTTTCTGTAATTGCTATGATATCCCATTTCCTTGTTCCTAACCATGCCCTGAGTTCATCTGCCTTCCCTGTTAGGCCTCTTTCATTCAAATAAATGCAGTTTAATTTATCAGTCCTACCTTGTTCTCTGCTTAGTTCTTGCCTGCCCTGACTGTTCTCAACTGTCAAGATTAGAGTGGTGCTGGAAAAGCACAGCTGGTCAGGTAGCACCTGAGGATCAGGAAAATCGACATTTCGGGCAAAAGCCCTTAATCAGGAATGAGGCAGGGAGCCTCCGGGGTGGAGAGATAAATGGGAGGGGGTGGGGCTGGGGAGAAGGTTGCTAAGAGTAGTGTTCTGAGGTGGAAGATGAGGCGTTCTTCCTCCAGTTTCCTCATTTCCCCTCCCCCCACCTTATCCCAGTTCCATCTCTCCAGCTCAGCACCATCCTCATGACTGTCCTAGCTGCCAATCTTCCTTCCCACCTATCCGCTCCACCCTCCTCTCCGACCTATCACCTTCATCCTCATCTCTATCCACCTATTGCACTCTTTGCTACCTTCTCCCCAGCCCCACCTCACCCCTCCCATTTATCTCTCTACTGCGGAGGCACCCTGCCTCATTCTGAATGAAGGGCCTTTGCCAAAATATCAATTTTCATGCTCTTCAGATGCTGCCTGACCTACTGTGCTTTTCCAGCACCACTCTAATCTTGACTCTGATCTTCAGCACCTGCAGTCCTCACTTTCGCTCTGTTCTCAACTGTACCAGTCTCCGATTGATCTCTCTCCTCACTCTCCCTGGGTCCCACCCCTCCACTTTATTAGTTTAAATCCTCCTGAGCAGTTCTAGAAAATCTCCTTGCCAGTATATTAGTCCCCTTCCAATTCAGATGCAATCTATCCTTCTTGTTTCGGTCATGTCAACCCAGAAGAGATTTCAATGCTCTAAAAATGTGAACCCTTCTCCCATGCACCAGCTCCTCAGCCACACATTCATCTGTTCTATCCTCCTATTTGTAATCCAGATATTACTACCCTGGAGAATCTCTTTTTTAAATTCCTGCCTAACTTTCCATGTTCTCCCTTTAGACTCTTATCCTTTTCCCTTCCTATGTCATTGATTCTAATGTATACAATGACCTCCTACTCATCCCTCTCCCCTTCGAGAACATTCTGCACCCTCTCTGAGATATCCTTGACCCTGGCACCAGGAAGGCAACACATCATTCAGATTTTTTGTTGCCTCAGACTAGAGAGTCCCCGAACATAATTGATCGCTTGAAATCCAACGTACCCCTCATTTCATTAAAGCCTGTCTCGATACCAGAAACTTGGCTCTTTGTGCTACATTACCCTGAGAGTCAATCACCCCCTACATGTTCCAAAACAGCATACTTGTTTGAAATGGGGATATTCACAGAAGATGCCAGCACTACCTGCCTGCTCCTCCTACCTTTCCTGGAGGTAACCTATCTACCTGACTGTATCTGCAGCTTTTCCCCCTTCCTATAACCCTCATCCATCACACCCCCAGCTCTTGTAAATTAGTCATTGCTTCTAAATGGTGTTCCAACCGATCCATGTAATTTAATAAGATTCGCAACCAAACACTCTTACTGCAGACATAATCAGTAACATGGAAACTCTCTCTCAACTCCCACATCCAACAGAAAGAGCATATCACTCTACTAAACAGTTCCACAGGTCAGTGCAACATTAAGGGCTGAAGGGCCTGTGCTGCCCTGTAAATATCCATGTTCTATGTTCTAAAGGCTATCTTTGCTCCTTTACAGATTCAGAAAAATGTTTTGTTGACATGTGGGATTAAGCAATTAAGTGAAATATCTGTTTGCATAAGTAATTGAGCACTTTATTTGAAATGTTTGTTTTCATCAGGAATTAATTGAAGCAGTTTCAATGTATTCAATTTTTTTCTATCAATGAGAGTTCTTTTTCAGTCGTGACATTACCAATTGACCGATAACTCACAGGCATCCTGACAGAAAATAACATTATATCCATGCTGAACGATTGATGATTTGGCAGTGTGAAGGAAGGGCAAAGGGTGATGAGTGTGGTGTATGAGTTGGCACTGAATTGTCATATGAGCTATAACGGCCATGGGAGTGATTGACAGCATATATTAGACATCAGGGACTGTGAGAGATAGGTAAATGGACAGAAAGTGTAAGGGCTATGGGGATCAGGGAAGTTGAGAAGTGGTATGAGGCACTGAGGGGATTGGGTAGATGTGCATAGGGAGATTTAGGGGCCATGGGGGAAGACAAGATGGATATGGTGACTTGCAGAATATGTGGGGCTATTGTAAAGGGGAGGATGAAATAGAATGGCATAAGAGACTAAAGGGGATGAGGACAGGTGTATAGGTTGGCAATGATAGAGTATGGAGAGTGAGGGCAGTGAGGGACTGATGAGAAGTTTGGAGCTGTCTATCATCAGGCACTGTATTGAGAAAAGGATAACTTAAGAAATCAGCTTCTATAATTGTTTTATATGATGAGGTACTCCGAAATAGCCAGCACTTTTTTTTAACATCATATCTTGTCTTTTAAACATTTTCTTTTCTGCTTTGCCAGTCCTAATGTGTTTATGCACTTTTAATTCGGAAGCATGCTTTCCAAAATCCCCAAAGGTGAGTTATTTCCAACCAAAGTATTTTCATCGTCATTTTTAAACTTTGAACTTTCTACCCACCCTGCCTTGGGAACCAAGCAGCCTGGGTCACCTGGACCAATTTCCATTCCATCCTGTCTACTCTTCACGTTACCCCCATCCCAACCTTCAAACCCCAGAGCCGAATATGGGAAAGGCAGGCAGTATTTTTAAAGGTTGGGTTACAAAGACTAAGGATGGAGTTCTTCTCTCTCCCAGGGTATGAATAGCAGCAAGAAAGTTGGAAAACATGGAAGGACTGAAAAATTAGAATTTTGACATTGACAGAAAGTTTTGCCAGTTTCCTAGAACGCTTATCTGGCAACTTCACAATCCTGCCATTGAGTAGCAACTGCCTTATTTCAATGTGAATCTCACGATAAAGCTAAATCAGTTTATAAGCAACTTCTAATTCTCCTCTCCTTCCCCAAGAAAGGTGCAAATCCACAGCATATAAATCCAAGTGGGTGCCTGGGGGCTGCAGCTCACTGAATGCTTGTCATGACCACCCTGCAACAGTATCTTCACAACAATGTTCCTGCATGCTCCATGGCCAGGATCCTCCTGGATCATTCATTGGCATCAGCAAAGTGCCAGCCTCACCACAACACCTCACCTACTCTCAGACCAATTCACTCACCACCTCAATCTTCAACTTGGAACTCAGGGACATCTCTGATTTGCTTGCTTCTGCCAGATTACTTTTGCGCACAGGGCCAAATGCAGATGTTATGCACCTACACAGGATCCTTTTATGCTTCCAATGGCAGATGCACCTTATGGCACTTTGCTTGTTTCCGTAACACTCACTCACTTTACCACTTACTTGGAGGCTGCCAACCTCTGAATGAGTCACATTGCTTTCTTAGCACACAAGGTCTTTAGTGCTCAATTATAAACAGCTAGTCTCTGTCAATTGCATTGTTTTTGAGCACAAACACTGAGGCAGATAGTTTGTGACGGTGGGAAATACTGAACCATAAAGAGGTGAACATATCACTGTGTCAATGTCAATGTCATGCCTGCAGCATATGCTGAAAGTTTCCATGGCCAACACACTGCATGTGTGAATGGTTGTCTGAGAAAGTCAAAGGGGAACAGTCCTTAGCAAGGTGAAAGGGGACCTCAGGCAGTCAGTAGCTACTAGCACAGTCAGTCAAAGCACACATCCTATTCCAGTCCAAGAATTGGTCACAGTCAGGTACTTGGCACTAGCAGATTCTGAGGATTCATGTCTTTGCATTGTGTAGTTGAGCCACACTCAGTCCTGTAGGTCAAATGTATCCAGCCGAGGGATTACAGTTAAATCAGTTGGGGTGCTGTTGACACTTCAGATCAATATGCTGGCCTGGTTTTTCTGGCAGTGTGTCAAAGGGAGGCTTGAATCTGATAGAAGAGAATTGAAGAGTACTTACTGGTGATGCAGAAGTAGGAGAGATGGTGAGGCATCTCCAGTGAGGGAATAGGAAATGCAGAGGGCAGGAGGGATAGGACGTCAGGGATGATGAGTTGATGTGAACCACTGAGTCCACATGATCCATGCAATAATGTAAATTGGGACGATGTGCGTGCAATGGTGGAGTTCGAGCAAGTGTCAGGTAGCCAAGCGAATATAGTGGTACTGACATATGTGGAAAGTTAATTGCCCTTGCTTGTGCATTGCCATGCACCCTGCTTCACTTGGGATATAGCCTTTTCCTGGCCTGCATTTTGGGTCCAGACTGGTTGAGCCAGCTGGTACATCCTGCTGCGGTGACCAGTTGGAAAAAGGACTACCCTCCTCTCCCCTACCCTGAACACCAACATCTCCAGGTTCCTGTTTATGAAGTGGGGAGCAGGTTTTTCACGTGACTGGCTGCGTGCTGAATGTTGCTGGTCAAGCGCCACATTATGAGGGTTATTTCCTGGCTTGCAGCATCTGAAGTGGTGTGCAGCTGGGCTGTGACATTAGAGGTTCGAAAGCAGGAATGTGCCAGCAGCCTTTTGGAATGCGCAATTCCCTGAGAAAGAACATTTCCATAACTAGCACAGGAGGAACAGAAGATTATGTGAGAAAAATCGCTGTCAACCATGTCGGCCACATGCAACAAAACACAGTAATGAAAACGGGAAAGCTCTGCCTTAACACAAGGGCCGAGATGTAAGGTCTTACTCCTTCGAGATCTTTCCACACATACGTGTGATATTGTCATGGATAGCATTTAGGACATGACTCTGTGTTAACCCTTTCAGACACTTACACAATTATAAAATCATACATAACTGCTATGTACCTTAGCTTTTGTGTCAGATGCAACAGATTCTACAGAGACCATTGGACCTGATAATACCACACTGCTGTCATCTTTTCCACTGTTAACCCACTCCACTTCTCCAGTGTGCCATTTAACTGGCAACTTTCTTTCACGACCCTTAAATTCAATTCAAGTATCAGCCCCAAATGGCTAGTGACAGGGATAGCTGTGGCAGTCAGACCTGTGACTCAGGGGAAGGGCTACTAGTTACATATAAATCTAAGTGCAGGAGCATCATCAGATGGGCAGGAAGATGCTTATCAAAACAATGAAGAGCAACTACTTTGGGAACCAATTAATGCAAAGTATAGAATTCTGTTGGATGGAAGCTTTGAAATATTGACTCACGTTTTAAAACAAATTGATGGACTTTTCTATTTTGGGGGTGGGGGGAGAGAAAAGTTTGCAAGATTTTTTTACACATGCGTGACCTGATATGTGGGCACACATGCTAATTGTCCCAAAAGAAGTTTGCAAGTTATGCATCTGCATGGTCAAATACTATCTCAGTTGTTCTTGTTTTGTAGAGTATCTTCCTTCCGCTGACTAGGATGTTCCCTGTCAGGGAATTCTAATACCAGTATTGCCTTTTAGCCTCGTAGTGAAAGGTTTTCTATGACTATTACACTTTCACATTACTCTGGTGTATTCTGTAATTGGCAAGCAGTTGACCTATTTTGCAAAGTCATGCCAGACATTGATTAAAAGAGAATGAAATGCATTGAAAAGAGATAAAGTTATTTGTAATGAAAGGCGCTATGCAGGCAATTAAGAATGTGGATGTGTTGATAATGAAGAATGACTGTTTGGACAGAAAGATGATTAAAGTGGACTCCAACATTTTGCATGTATTTTCTCCCTAGCATGTCAATTTAATAGAATTTGATGATATTTTCATAATTCTTTTATTTCAAGATATTAATTGCTTAATAGTGAATCTGGTTCAATTCTAACAGGTTTCAGTTTTGCCTATATATATAACGTACTGTGAGCTCCAAATTAAAATGGAAGATAGTGCACCGAATCTTCCAAGGAAAGGCAATCGGCATTAGATTGTGACCCTGCTTCTACGTTCTTTTGCCTCATAACAGGGTTTTGTTTTTCTGGCCGACATGTCCAAACCCAGCCTCACCAGAAATTTGAGTGACCTTCTGTCGGAGTCCATCTTCTTAGTGCAGGTTCGTCAGGGTGAAGCCAAGCCACACCCACTTTTCCCCAGTGCTGGCTCTGTATTCTGGTCAGTCACATAGAAAAGCATTAGGATATTTAAAACGCTTCACTGCATGCTTGTGAATGTGTGTGAGTGTGGTAAGTGGGTAAGTGGACAAGGTCTTAGGATGGGAAGGGTGACTGGCAGTAGGTGAAGTAGGTGGAAACTAGGTTGGGTAAAGAGCCTACTGCGTAGGATGTCAGGGTGAGGAGGGTGGCAATAGTGTGTAGACTGGCAGGTTGGGGGATGTGTGGGAGAATACCAACTAGTTAGAATGGCAATTAGGAAGAGTGGTAGAAAGGTGATAGTGTGCTGAGATTAAATCTGGAAGGATTTAGAGTATTGGACAGTTAGGAGGTGTCAGACAGTCAGGGACCATCTTACTGGAGAGTCCAGAGAATAGCAGTTTTGCAGTTAACTACAGGTTAGACATGGTGTTAATCTAATATTTCTTAGGTAATTAACCAGTAAGTCAGATCTTTTCCAAGTTTAAATTGTAGTCATAAATATTCATGCAGGGGAGCTGTGGTATTATCCATTGCAAGTTTAACCTTCCTAGCAATCCCAATGGCTTAGTGTGTCAGGGCATTTGAGGAGTTCCAACGCATATCTTTGGTGGTACGTCTGGTTCTGACCATTGAAGACTGGGAGATCTGAGTCAAAACAATGTGGTTTAGTGTTAACTCTATAATAATGAATAAAAGAATGGAAAAGATGTATTTTTGAAGCTCTAAAAGAACAAAAGCTAACAGTTGCATGGGCAATGATCTACATAACAGTACTCACTAAAATAGGATCCAGAAAACTGGGAGAGAATGAAATTAAAGGCTGACAGTAACAGATACATTTTGACCAGAAGTCAGATTAGGCTGACTAGAAAATTAAGAAATTAAATGCCGTGAGGAGTAGAGGGCGTAGTATTCTTTGATAAAGTGAAACAGCATCTCAGAACCATAACAATGGATGAGATAGAGTCTATGTCATAGAGCTATACAGCATGGAAACAGACTCTTTGGTCCAACTTGTCCATGCCGACCAGATATCCTAAATTAATTAGTCCCATTTGCCAGCATTTGGCCCATATCCTTCTAAACCCTTCCAATTTATATACCCATCAGATAACTTCTAAATGTAGTTATTATACGAGCCTCCAACACTTTCCTCTGGCAATTCATTCCATACACACCCATTGTGGGAGTTTTGTTTGTTACTAGAAAAGATTGTGAAATAGAGAACGCCAAAGCAGAAGCTCTCAAAGTGAAGCAAGCAAAGTTACAAAGTGGTGGTTTATCAGAGAAACAAAAACATCAGATAATTAAAAGATTTCAAGTTTATTGCAGTATTTGCCTCACATGCAGCACCATCACTGCTCTGCCCTTTCCGTCTACATTTGCAACACTGGATTATTATTCTACATTCATACCTTTCAGTATGAATATCCCACACACATACTTCAGTGCTTGCTTAATATCCCTCAGATATGCTGCAGCATTTGCTTTATGTCCCTTATGCACACATCAGTGTTTGACTAATAGCCCTCATTCAAGAGGTAATGTTTGATTAATTTTCCTAATATAAGCTGATGTTTATTTACTGTCCCTCACAAAACAGTCTTTGATTAATAGTACAATTGAAAAAAGGAAATATCTTTTCCTTCAGAGATGTTCCCGTTAAGAGTATCATTTCATATGCATATAATTAATATGGATAGCATTATCTTAAGAAAAAAGCAAAATTAAGCACCATGATGGAAACACATGGTACCTGTTCTGTTGATGAAAAGAAATCAAAGATTACTATTTAAGGTTGTTTCACTGATTTGCTGAATAATGTCAGATGTCAATATCACGTAGAGGCTGATTGATAATGCTGATAAATGTTAAACAGAGGTGATAGTGTCAAGTGAGGATGATTATAGTGAAAATAAATTGGACAAGATATTTGTTAAGACTATTTAACGAAGTTAGACTGCTTGGCATTTCCATTTAGTCCACAGAATGTCAGTTCATACTAGAAAGAAGATTATTGCATTTAGATATAGTATAACAAGCAATATTTGTTTAAGTGTCATGAAACATGGTCAATCAATACGTTAAGTTGCTGTATGCTCCATTTCAGGAACTGAACTGGAAGTATTTTTAATCGCAGCTTGTAGAGCATGGATTTGTCTTATCCCTGAGCACAGGATGGCTTTTACTCTCCCCATCCCTCCTCCATCCACCCTCCTCACCCAGCTCCTGCGTTAGCCCCAAATTGAAGCAATGGAGGTTCTCACCTCAAAATGTAAGGCTGATTGCTGTTTTCAGGAAACCAGCCCCTTTATTGTCTTAACGGCTTTCTTTTGTGAAAACACAAGTTCAACTATGGACAACTTTGCCCAGCCCTTAAATACCGAGGTAGCAAGAAATGAGCTAGTATCTTTCCAGATCAAATCCATTCAGCGATTTAACTTCTCGCCACCTTTACCCCCCTCATGAGAGGGGATAATATCAGAATTTGATAGCCTGGCTTTAAGGGACATGAGTAAAGGCAAATGGGTTCGATTTTATGTGAGGTGATACAGGAAAAAAATGGAGTTGAAAGGAATTAGGGGAAGTTTGGTAGTGATTGAGACAGTTTGAATATAGGGCATAGGGAAATGACTATGAATATGGGTAAGAGAGTTTATATGAATGCTAAAGATTAGGGTTAATTGTATATCAACTGGGTGTTAACCATAGTTAGGTGATAGATGATAATTGAAGACTTACCTCTTTCTTTTTCTTTATTCTTTCTTGGAATGGGAGCATCTTTGACAAAGCCAGTATTTGTTGTTCATCGCTATTAGCTCTTAAGTTTAATAGCTGGCCAGGTCATTTCAGGCAGTAGCTAAAGATCAACCACATTGTTGTAGGTCTGGAGTCACATGTGGACCAAACCAGGAAAGGATAGCAGATTTTCTTACCTCAAGGGCACTCAGATGAGATATTTCACCAATCGATGATAATTGCCATGGTCAGCATTACTGAGACTAGCTTTACATTTCAGATTTATAAATTAAATTTAAATGCCATCAGCTGCTATGTTGGGATTTAAACCCATATCTCCTGGGTATAATATGTGTCTCTATAATTAAGCTTGTAAGTGAATTTTAGTTCATAGTATTCTACCCTTCAGCATCTGGCTATCGGAGTTTTGACAATGAGGGCATGAATTTGGAGGAATGTAGGCAATAGGAAAAGTGATAGAGATTGAAATCACTGAAAATTATGTCATTTAGTACAGAAAGGGGACATGAAAGGAACATTTTCAAGGGGGCACAATTAACAAAAGGATTTCAAAGAAAAAGTGAGAATAGTAGAACAAAATGATGGACAGTTGGTTCTGCTATAATGCACCTTTCTTCAACGGGAATTGGCTATAATGGTGATTAAAGAATTTAGACTGTTACTTATAGAATGCAAAGTTTCCTACCTTTATTGGCTATAACAGGATTCTGGTCTCATTAGTTTAAAAGATGCTGCTATTGTGCAGTTTTCTTATAACACGGGATCACATGGGAACGGGAACTCTCACGTTATATAAGAACAGGCCATACTTGAGGATGAAAAGGTGTTGAAGGAGTAAAGGAAAGAAACCAAGGTGTACACTACATGGTGGCAGTTAATATAAGTCAAGTTTTGGTAAATATTGTTTGTTATCATCATCATCAGTAAGATCATGGATTGCAAGGGCTTGACCCACTTCTGTAGAAGATTGGGGTTAATTCTTTGCTGGGAGTTTCTGGAGATGGGATGGTTCATACCGACTGGAAGGAAAGAGGATTGAGTGAGGGATGGGGTTCGTCTCCAGTGGGTGAATTGGCAGGAATACTGCAACAGTTAAAAGTCACTGTTTGTTAACAGGGAATTGTAGAGAATGGTGAAAGTCATTTTTAAGCTTGTTTAATGTGCAATTCAGGCTGACATGAGTAGCAAGGAAAAAGGAGATCAAAAGAGATATGACGAGTTTGGCAAGGATTACAGGGCAAATTACTGGAGAAGAAAGAAAAGAGGTCCTGTTGTTTGATGCTGATGCATTGAAAAGAGACTAAAGGTAATGGGCTCCCATCTACAACAATCACCAAAATTTGCATGGGTGGACACAAAAGGGATATTTGGTCACATAGGTTTAGGCTGATATTATGAATTCCATAAGCAGTGAAGAAGAGGACAGAGATGAGAAACACAAAATACTCTAAACTTGCAATTTGAGGAACTGTAGTGATCATGGAGTCAACTTAGAGACAATGCAGGGTCGGCTAGGTGCATCCAGGAGCCAATACGTGAATGCAGGGGAAATAGGATGGATTTGGAAGCTAGTGGCAGACCACAATGTCAACTGAGGTTGTAGAGAATTATGGTCCAATAGATTCAGGGAATCTTAAAATGGAAATTAACTCAAGAAATGTTATTGAGAAAATATGCAGCATATGGCTCCTCCCATGTGAAATTAATTTGACAAGTGAGAAAACATGGTTTAAGTTAGGTGACCCATGAAAACATCCAACCCATACTCAAGTTACTTTTTAATGACAACAACCTGCATTGACAGGTGTCTCTATCATAGCCATATGTGTTTAAAAAAATCAAATTCCACATGAATAGGAAATCAAGAGCTTAGTGAAGGATGTTGACTTTATGGAACACCTTGAGGAAGTCAGAGAGGTTCAGGGAAAGTTTAGAAAGCTGAAGACACAGCCACCAAAGGTGTGAAAATGGAAGGAAGGTGGTGTAAGAAGCATGAATTGGAAAATTACAATGATCCCTTTGAGTAGTGTCCTTTCGAATAGGACCCGTGTTGCACAGCAGAGCTTACACAGTCTTAGTGTAGCAAATTTCCTGGTGCCATACTTAGATGAATTTACATAATTGAGAACAAAGTCTTGAAACCTTTTGTCGACCTTCTTAGACATCAACAGATCCACCATTGAACGATTTTGTCGTAGTAGATATTGAAAGGTGACCCTTGCTAACCATGTGACAGAGTACTGTAAAAAAGGGCTTTGAATGATACTGAGACACCACCTTATCCCAATCTAAAAACCCCTCTACTGTGGTCCATGTTTGCTTATTAATCAGGTGAAGTTCATTGTTTAAGGTAATGGTTTTAAACCTACTTTACATTGGATCCACGCAGTTTATGTTCCCATACGTAACATGTTGGTAGAAATAGAAGTTCTGTTGTAGCTTTTGGAAAGAGCATACCTATCTGTAACAGCTCCCTAAGGTGCTAATAATTATGCCTTGCCAAATATCATTGTATTTATTACTATTGTTCAATAATCCTTCTCGTTATCTAAGAACAGCAACTAATCTGTCGATGATCTGTCATGGTGTATCATTTATGATGAATCAGTAAATGCATGCAATAAGAGTTAAAGATAAAGGAGGATAGATGTCAGCAAATGACACTTACTAAGTATCACATATTGGTAGAGATGACAAATACCAGGAGTAGTCACCTGAGAGAAAGCTGTGTGGTTGCAGCAGTGCAGATCAGACCGCCACCAACACCAGCCCCCACAGCCCCCACCACCCCCCCACCCCACCCCTCCCCACTCTCTCCAGTGAGGAAATGAAACCCAAAAGGATAGAAGAAATGTCAAGCAAGTGAATTCATCACATTAAGAGCATCAGCAATTTAAGAAGACAGAGACAGTCAGCAGCTGAATCATAATTATTGACACGGAGGGAGACAACAGCAGTTGTGGAAGCACTAAAAAGCAAGCTCAACAATCAAAAGGATAAAATTCATTCATTTGTTAGGAAGAAATGCTGGGGAAAGCATGTGGGATAGGAAAAGAGAGAAAAAATAAGTATGCTTACAAAATACAAAGATCCCAGCAGAGAAGGTTTTGAACGTTCTCGGAAGTTAAGTTATTTTATGAGAAAAAAGTGCAAAATCCAGAAAGGAAAGGAAAAGGAATGTAAAACAGAGTTCTCACCTCTCATAATGAACATCTTTGCCATCCATGTTAGATTTCAAGAAATGATACTGGGAAGAACAGTGAAAGGGCCCAAGATGAAATTTAGACCAGGGCCACAGAATGAGAACAGTGTCAGAATTTATTTAGGCTCTGAAAGAACAAACGTAGAGAAATCTAGTGAAAAAGTCTAGCAGAAGAAGAAAAGGCAGAAGAAAACTTGAGAAGGACCAGACTCAATAATAGAACAATGATTTTAGATTAAAGATTTATACATATACTGCAGCCAGAGAAAGCTTTTTAAAAGCTTGCTCAAAGAAAATTGCTTAGTATTTTAGAAAGAGTTAACTTTGCTTGGGAAGAAATGGAAAAACCCCACCTATGCTGCTGACAGCAAGAAAATCCTGGAAAAACTGGTCCATCACCATTTTGATTGTGAAAGTGAAAATTAGGAAGGTGTGAAAAGCCAGTGAGCAGAACAGAGGTACAATAATACAAAGAAACAGATTTAAAGAAACAAATTCAGAAATTCCTGGAAAAATTCAGCAGGCCAGTCAGCATCTGTGGAGAAAAAGCAAAGTTAACATTTTGGTCTACTGATCTTTTTTCAGAACAGATGTAGAGAACTTGAAATCAGTAAATTATGACAGATCATCCAGAGAAACAATTTAAAACACTGTTAAAGAGCTGTAGAAAATGAAGATGTTTCACACACAGATCTTAATATGGTACAGTAATCTCCAGTATCAGTGGTAAATACTGATGTGTTTATATGTGAAATTGCTGATCCCAACAATCCAAGATTCAACAAACCTACATCCTAAATACCACAAGGTACAAGGAGTCCTCATGTGGGAAAATACTACAAAATCTTGCTTATTTCATAATAAGCCTCCAGACTTGGCTTTTCAGCCACCACCATGCAGTTTGTAGCTGCCACTTATCATAAATAAAAATAAATTATTTATAAACAGAGGAAAGAAAATTTCAGGAGAACACTGACATGAAATGAAACAGCTCAAGACACAAAACCTAAAATCATCTGAAGCTTGTTCAGTCTTGGCAGCCAGAACTGATGGGTTGATCCGGCGCAGTGAACCCACAAGTTATAAGAAACACAGCATTTGGAGGGAAATGGCTATTTGAAATACATTGTAAATTTCATGCTGCGGCTGACAGCAAAGGAATATAGTAGTTAAAATGCGAAGCTAAAACCACTTTGGCTGAGTCTTTCTCACTTGATTCCTTGAATAAATTGGTCAGATTTGAAAATGAAATGCAATTGGGAAGTAAAGATGTTTTGGTAGTTATATATGTCTGTCTCATCTGCAATTAAAATGCCTCTGTCATAATTAAATTAATTCTTTAAATGAGTCACTACTGGTAATATCCAGGGAAAAGGCAGTTTAGCTCCTGTCAAACAGAGAAAATTATGGTGACTTCATGCAACTAATTCAAGATTTATGTGCTTTCTGTTTCCACCTTAGCATGTGACTGTTTATTAATAATTTCAACATTAAATAATAAGTAACGTTGTTAGACGAGGATAACCTTCATCCTCCAAGTTACTCTTAAGATTGATATTTAACACCTTAAAAAGTCACACTTCTAGAGTGCAGGGGTAAGCCTAAATTGGCAAGGACTTGAAATCACAAGTATGATTGGGATTGGGATTCAGATCTATCATATCAACAGCATTGGCTTTTTTTCCTCTCTCCTGCAGGACAAAGAGAGGCAACAGGAACTCAAATGAGAAGTTTGATGATGGTCAGGGTGGGGAATAGGGTTTGGTTATTGCGGGGGTACATGACAGTGATGTTCAGGTACCTCCTGACATGGAGTGGAAGGGGTTAGACTGATCTTAGGGAGCAGAGTTTTCTAGAATGCTTGTTGAGCCCGACAGAAATACTCCTGACCCCCAAGCAGTGCTACAAAAGCATTTACTTCATCAAGAAATCCCATCTTCTTGTTGCTGCTGGATCCTGAAAGTTTGGAAAGTTACAAACAGAATGACTGTTTAAATGAATTATAATATTTAAATGAGCAATTCTCTTTGCATGGCAAATAGGTCAGAGCCCCAGCCTGATTGGGTCTCCAGAAATTGGAGGGGGATAATTTGTCCCAGGCTGCTTTCCTTTTTTAGATTTATTTGCATTTTGCCCCCGATACAACCCCAACATATTGTTTCTTTTTTGGAGTTAAGGGGCAGCACAGAGTGCCTCAGTGGGGACTTTTTATCAGAAGGACTATCACAACTAACCCTTAAGCACATGCTTTGTGAAATGCTTGATACTGAATGGAAAGGAAACATTAGCCAATTTTCCACTAGTTATGGCAGAGTGGTCAGTTTGAACACACTTTCAGATTTAGACAAGCCAGATGAGGATGGCTAGCTCAAACAGCAGTAATTTAGGTCTATCTTTTAATTGTTAGGTTCCCTGATGACCCGCACAAACCCAACAGAGCTAAGCCTGCCTGTACTTGCTTGGATCAACCTGTCCCTAGTTATTTAGTAGCCAAGGTGGTGCCATGCAATCAAACAGCTTGCCTGTCTCTTGCCCCAGTATTACCACAGCGCTGTGCACTGCTACGATTGCAAGTGATGTCTCGGGAGGCATTCAGCAATGAAACTTTAAGACTGTGAGCTCAGTCTGGGGCCAGACTACAAGCCCCTGGTGAAGAGGGGAAGCAGGATGTTGGGGGCAAGGGTCAGCAGTTAAAGAGGGAGAGCATGGGACTGTCTACACTTCAGTGAGTGTTTGAATAGCACCTGCTGCTGAACAAAGGAGTCCCCCAGCACCAACCCATCCAGCAGGCTGACAGTTCGTGCTGAGATCTGTTCACTTTTAGCAAAATGATGTATATGATCAATTTAATACAAAGGGCATGGGGCAAAAGCAGGAACAGGACACTGCGTTTGACGATCAGCCATGATCACATTGAATGTGGAACAGACATGAAGGGCTGAATGGCCTACTGCTTTTTCTTTATTTCTATGCTTCTGGCCTGAAAACCTAGCATGAGCCTCCACTGCAGAAGGGCATTAGTCTGTCCAATTTAGCCTACTTAAGGGCCTCAAATGCACCTTGGACAAGTGGGCTGTGCTAAAGGCTTCTTCACCAATAGCTGTAGGACAAAGAGAGCAGCAAGCTGGTAGGCCTCAGGTACAGAGAGACTGACATGAAGCTCAGTTATGTTCTCTTTCCCACTTGCCATCCTGCTCCTGAAAGAACAACAAAATTCTGGCCTGTCTACAGGATTATCTCAGTTAGTGCTGTTCACTTACTCATATAATAACAACCCAAGCGATCAGAGGATCACAAGGACGATCATTTTTAAGACAAGACAAAAAAAGTATTATTAATTAATAAGACTTTTTTTTGTTCCTCTCACTGGATGTCACATTATTAAACCCAGGAGACGAAAACTGAGATGAATGTTTGAGAATTTTGTTCAGTTTAGGAAAAATGACTTCTATGATAAATATGATTAAAGTGGCTGTTGCAGTCTCAGCATTTGGATTATTTATCCCACCAACATGATCCTCCCTATTTCTTATGATATTCCAATGTTTAATACCAACTGGTATTTGGGCAATTCCTTGGGAATTGATAGTGCAAATTGTTTCTGGGGAAAAAAGGAGACGTAAAATAAGGTGGTGTCGGTTTATCAAGAATGCATTCTAGCCTCCCAGGAGAAAGAGAAAAGGTTTATGTTTACATTGTTCCTTTCACTATATTAGGACATCCCAAGACACTTTACAGCCAATGAATTACTTTTGAAGTGTAATCAATTGTATGATGCAGAGAACACAGCTATCAAATGTGGACAACAGGCACCCCCAGAAGCAGAAATGTGATTAGAATCCAATAAACTACTGTTGTGATGTTGACTGAAAAATAAATATTAGCCAAGGCACAGAGAATAATTCACCTATTTTTCTTGACATTAATACCAAAGCATCTTTTATATCAACCTGAGAGGGTATATGAGCTTCAATTAATGTCTATCGGAGAAAATAACAGATCTGACAGTGCAGCACTCCCTCAGCATTGCACTAGAATGTCTGTTTTAATTTATATGCCCAGGACCTTGTGTGGGACTTGAAACCATGACCTTCTGAGTCAAAATGTACAAAATGTTTCTGAAAAAGAGTAATTGCAAATACACTGGTTCTTGATTAATCAGAATACAGTCTGAGAAATTGCAGATCACTATTAAACCAAATGAAGTTCTAATGGCAATCAGCCTCCATGGATTCATCTCTGTATGTCTCATCAATTTTGGTCCATTTCCTTCAGCATTTTGCGTAGAAATTATCAAACTAAGGCTTCCCTTTTCCATTCCTCCAAGTTACAAAGGACTGACAGACCTTCTGTCATTAGTCTCTTAAAGGTTGAATCGTCCCCTTTAGACCACAAATGAAGCTAGTGCACTGTATAATAGCAGGGATCAGAATATATTAAATCAACAGAAATTAAATTCTCCCTAGTGAAAAAAAATAAGTAAGAAAAATGGTTTTCAAAGTATAAGCTAAACAAAACTCAGCATCGAGTGAATGGAATGTGGCAGGAAGACAGAATTTCCTGAAAAAAATGAAGAAAGATATTATTTATCTGGCTTAGCCTGAAACAGTTGATTATTATTCAAAGTCTGGTCTCAGTGACAACTCTTCTCATGAGTATTCTGCAGCTGATCCAAGAGCTTGAAGAGATTTGAATGGAGCTACTTTCGTATATAAGTTGAGAAACAAATATAATGAGAATTTAAGCCAAATCCAGAAATAATTAATTGGCAAAACATGCCAAATTAAACAAATGTGATGGTTAAGTGAGAACATTGACCCTACACCATGTCACTGGAACGTGATTTAGCCTGGATTAGCCCATTAGAGACTGCAACTTGCTGAGAATTTAAGAATGGCAGACAGGTGAGCAGTGGAAGGTCAATAGGGGGTGCTTCAGCACAGAAACAGCTGTAGCCAGCCAGTGCAGGTAAAGGAGAGGGATGGTATCTCCATCTTGAGGCACCTCACACAACTTTAAAATCCTTTAAAGATATAAAACAAGAGCCACAGTCGATGAGCCAACAGTATAGAGTGGGAGCCCCTCCACAGATTGGCCTATAGCTGTAGTCAGTAGATAATGGCAGCTGCAGTAGTGGGGTATTGCCTCAAAGGCATTGTGGAGTGTTGACCCTGCCAAGAGGCCTTTTCGTACTGAGCACCTGACTCCGGAGGATCGGAACATTTTAGTTGGTCTCTGTAATTAAATTATTCTAAAAAAGCTACGCACCACTTGCGGGCACTGCCCTTCCATCCTCGAGCAGGCCTACAATAGCTAAAACAATGCCCCTGCCAGCCTGCCACATGTTCCTATTACCAGGTTAAGTATCCTTCCCCATGTCATTTCATCCTATAAAATGGCAAGGTCATGGAAACGAAATAAGCTAAGAAAATACAATTCTAATAACTCCAATACAAGCTTAACCTAAAAGACGATATAGGTAGCATATCAAACGCAAAGAGCTACTACAGTAGACTGGGGAAAAAAGGAGAAAAAGGTTCTCAAAGTACCAAGCAAAGATCCAGTAATGGTGAATAATGAATGGGAGTTCCCTGTAATCAGAGAAGAGTCAAATTAATGATAGGGCTATGGCTTGGACTCTGAAAAACGGATCATAAATAGTGAACTTGCTGAGCCACTGTACACCACCATTTATTACAGAATACATCCAGTATGAAAAATTACATCAGGTAATGATTTGAATTTCTCTTCCTCTTAATAATTTGGATTCAATTTAAAATATAGTTGAAACTCATTTTATAATTTGATCTGCTTTGTATTGTAAACATTCATGCCCTATGGAGAAAATATTATTTATTGTGAATTGCTGCAAAGATCCATCTTCAGAATGGATGAAATAGTGAAAAGAAAGAACTTGTCTTCTGTGATATCTTTATCATGTGTTTAGAATGTTTCAAAGTGTTTCACAGCTAATAAATTGAATGTATGTCTCCTGTCACGTGGATAAATATGCTGGCAAGTCCAGGCACGTCCCCGTAACACATATGAAATGATCGAACAATTAAAACTGTTTCTGATCTTAACAGCTGAAGGAGAAGTTGAACTGGACATCTTCTCATTCTTTAAATAGTGCTGTGGCATATTTTGTGGGCAACTGGTCAAGCAGCAGACATGACCTCAGTCTAATATCGTATCTGAAAGCATCAGTTCTGAAGAGCCAGGACTTCCTCCTCACTCTACTGAAGCTTTGATAATGAGCACAAATTCTGTGGGGACTTTTGACCCATAACATGATGATGTATAATCTCCTGATACTTAGGTAGCATTCTAACACTTCCACCCCCCACCTTCCCACCTTCCCACCTTCCCCCTCCCCCCACATCCACACACACACACACACTCCAATTCTCTATCTCACAGCCTTTTATGAAGTATATCTTAAATATATATACTATTAAATATATATTTACTAATGAATGATCTAAATGCAATTTTCTGAAAGATTACCTTTCACCTGAATCAAGTTTGAACATTTCTTTGTTTGATGTGTTCCATTCTCAGTAACAAAATGTTCTAATCCTAGTCCACACTGACATTTATACCCAATAATCTCCTGTAGACCTGGTTTGATGATTGTTGTTCAGGTCACCTGCAGGAAATTGTCTAATAAATAGCCCCGAGGCAGTTTCGGCATTGTTAATCCACACGAGCTAACAGGTCAAATGTTCAGTGATGATGATGGAGGTATTGACTGATTGAATTGTCTCAGCCCTCGGCTGAAAAGATTACTTGGATATCAAATGGATGGAGATGAAGAGAAGAGATGAGTGAACAAACAGAAATATCACTGTTCTGTTCCACTGAAGAATTGACAGGAACTTCTACCTTACCAGTTTTATCTATTTTCCCTCACTCCCTTTGGGTTCAAAATACTTAGTTGTGAACGATGGTGTAGTCTGCTTGTTCTTTTCCAATACCTTCATACTGATTAGTCCAAGTATCACATGTAACTGTACTTGAAAGGTACCGTTTTAATAGTCCTCTGCAAATAGATTTATTCTAGTAGAATAAGTAATATTAACTAGAAATCTTACATAAATCATTGTAATTAAATATTATTTTTAAGGTTTTGTAGCTATTTTTATGAATTTTACATTGTGATGCTGCTGTTAACTGCAGTTATATTAACAAAATAACCATTGGACTCTGTTTGTTCTATAATAGTTTGTAATTACGGTTGTTGCTGAATTGAGCTATACGTTCTCTAATAAATTTAAACCTTAGCACTGATTGCTGCTAATTATTAGGGACTAACCTATTTATTGAACCCAATTTGCTTATTGACATTAGGATGTATGAGCAGAGGCTGTTTTAAATGCAGTCATTAACCATACAAATCAGCCTGTTGACAGAGTGCTTTTGAATTAAGCTTCAACCATGCAATCATTGGACATGGAGCAATTTATAACGCCATTAGCAACACTCACGAAGGTTACAGGCATCAAAAATTGCTCAGTTGTAATTATTCTTAATGGATACACGGAATAAACTGACGTAGGACAGCTTATTCATTAGATTCAATCAAAGTTGATGGCTATGAAAAAATAGATTTTGTTCTTACCAGCAGTAAATACTGGACTGTGTGCACCAATAAAAAATACGTCCATTATACCTCTTACCTTCTTTACTTAAACAGTTTGTTCTCTTGTGTTTTAGAAGGTTTTATGTTAATTTTCAAGTCAATATGTACTTACGAAAGGTTTTTTTGGTGGAGTAGGAGCTGGACCTTATGGAACCTTATGCCTTGTGTTCCTGTGCTCCAATGGTTTTCTGGTTTTGGTTATTTCAAACAATGTTTTGTGAAAACACTGCTGAGACTTTAGATGAGTCAACAAACTTTTATACAACCATTTTGACAGGAAAAGGCAGTTAATTCCTCGTTCTGTGGAACTGATTAACTGTAAGGAATCTTCTTCCTAACATCACATCCAACAATGTTTGAAATGGATCGTTTGAGGATTTGTTGAGAAGTCCTTAAACAAGCCAGGAATGAATTCCAGCAGCAATACAGCATATCTATAGGGTTACTGATCTTTTAATAATCATGATTACTCATATCAGAACTGAAGCAGTATTTCAACTTTAAGTTGAGAGCTATGATTGTCAGATAATGATATACTAATCTCACAGGACACTCAGGGTGTCATCTACATTGATGTATTAAATCAGATGCAGAATGTTCTTCAGGATGGAAAAGATTTGGGCAGAATTGTACATTCACAAGTTATTTTAAAAGCCACATAAATTGATCGAAGGTATGTCTAAAGTTGCATTGCTCCATTCAATCTACAGCATAATTTTATCAACATAACATAATGTGAGGGATTTCCACAGTAAGTGTGGTAGCTAAAATCATAGAATCCCTACACTGCATAAGGAGGCCATTCGGCCCATCAAGTCCACACTGATTCTCCGAAGAGTATCTCACCTAGTTCCACCTCCATAACTGCATTTCCCGTGGCTAATCCCCCTAGCCTACATACCTCTGGATACTATGGGCAATTTACCATGGGAAATCCACATAACCCGCACAGGTGAATTGGCCATGCTAAATTGCCCGTAGTGTTAGGTAATGGGTAAATGTAGGGGTATGGGTGGGTTGAGCTTCGGCGGGTCGGTGTGGACTTGTTGGGCCGAAGGGCCTGTTTCCACACTGTAATGTAATGTAAGATAATCTAATCTAATCTAATCTAATCTAATCTTTAGAGTGTGGGAGGAAACTCATACAGACAGACACCTGAGGGGAGAATTGAACCTGGGTCCCTGGCACTGTGAGGCAGCAGTGCTAATTACAGAGCCACCATAGAGGATACTACTATTCGGTAGAGGGAATTTTAATATCAATGGATTTTTGTTTGCTTGCAAGAACCTTACATTCATATCTACAGTGAGTTTCCATTTTCATACTGCCCTGTAACCAACTAATAAAGGGTGTTATGATAGCCTCTTCTCTCCTGTTGACTGAGCACCCAACTCAAACTTCAGTGAGGCCAGTAACTATCAGTTACAGAACATACAGTGATATTATTCCAAGACACAAAATCATAGAATTATAGAATGTTAAATCAGAGAAGGAGGCCTTCAGTCTATCAGTATAGGATCAGATTTTCTTGGACAGAGTTTGTAGGTTTTATTATTATTATTTGTCTATAATCAAAATGTTTTCATGAGATGTATGTATTTTCTTATCCTGTGTGCAGTTTATACGCCTCCCCCCCAATTCCCCTAAGATTTAAAACATGTCATTTCATATAACCAGCAAAAACTCAAAGATTGGATCTAGATAAAAAAAATAAAAATTACAATGCGTCATTGTCACAACCTCTTCTGTAACAGACCTGTAGTTTCTTAAATGAGTTGAACTTTCAGTTGGAATGGAAAATCTTGTACAGGATTCTCCGATTGCTAGGAACTCAGCTCTTGGATGAACTTAAAATTGATATAAATTGGCAAAGACTCATTCTCTTAATTACAATGTACAGCTATTTTACCTTCGATGTGTATTTGTTTTGCAGGTGGTTTGATAGCTTTTTCCAGATGGTGTTCCAGATAGTATCTCTTATATATATTTGGTTTCAGAACAACTTTTACAATAACAACACACAGGCAATAAATTTGGCTTCTTTGCCTATGTGACCTTTTATAAGTTAAAAACCATTTTTCAAAAGAGATAGTGTTATGGGTTTCAGATCTTGAGTGTCACCGAGACAACATAGTGATTGAATTTAGGATGAGAAATCATCAAAATACAATGAAATGTCAATGACATCTACTGGATATTTGTCTGATTCTCACTGAGTTTTCATACCTCGAATATGACAACTCAGCGAACATAAACAGTCCTGTTTATTGATGGTTCACCTTTAACAATGTGTGAATTTCCCAAGTGGTTGCAATTATCCACATTTAATTCAGCTTCAGGACTCTCTGGAGTTAAATTTTCTAAAATTACATGATATGGTGCCAACCATCTTAAACAATTTTGCATTAAAATATATCTTCATGCCTGTAATAGGATATACAGCTCTTTAAAAAATGGCTGTCTAATTTTCTTACATCACACCGTTTTCAACCAACCCACCAATAACACCACCCCAGGTCAAAACGCACCACTTCTGGGAAAACATCCAGCTCTTCAGTACCAGGGAGCCCGGGACTGCATACCCAGTCCTTATTCATTAGAAGTACGCAAAGCTGGTAGATTGTGTTCTCAATCAGCACACAAAACCGATTTGAAATCAGCAGTGTCATTTTAGATCTCAACACTCAAGTTCCTGCCATCTCTCATCTCTTCATCTCACACAACTGAATGTGTTTAACAGCAGGAAGAACTTTACTTCACCATCATGATCAAAGGGAACATCATCAACTTACAATTTTCTGACTGATGAATTTCTTCTGACTGTTGTTTTTATTCTATAAGTATCAGTTGATATTATAGCTATTCAAAATATTCAAAGTCCGCAAGGAATGATGGAGCAGTAATTGAAGGAATTTTTTGTTGATTCAAGCCTTCTGCTCAAAACCATTGCCCCAGACATGGATGTGCTAGTCAACACATCTCTTGAAATACAATATTCAGAGGCAATGCAGAGAAAGACAAGCTTTTGTCTGAGGGAGGGGATAAAGGGCTTGCAGCAGGAGGCCACTATGACCCAGGGTGTACAGAAAGCAGTTTCCCTAACTCAAGAACTGCTCAAATCAGCAATGCAAGCCAATGCCACTTCAATAATATAAATTGAAATCTGCTGGGTCTATAGCCTCACAGCTTCATTACTGGTTGTAAAGGTGACCATTGTGATGGAGCTTTATGTAACTGGATTCTTTCAGGCTGAATCTGGAGATATTTGTAACAACTGGCAGACTGCCATCCATGGCTGAATGAGGGATGTTATTGATACTCTCCAGATCATGAACATTTATCTAACTTTCTACAAGGTGCATTGTGGTAATTCACCCTGGCTCCTTTATCAATGTCTCCCAAACCTGTGGCCCCAACCTCTTAGAAGATCGAGGAAGCAGACATATGGGAGCACCACCACCCACAGGTTCCCCTCCAGGCCATACATTGTCACGACTTGAAACAAAATCACTATTGCTTCATTGCCACTCATTCTAAATCCTGGAACTGTCTTTCCAACAATGTCCCTACTCTTCAAGGACTGCAGCAAAGACTCTTTATCACCCTCATCACCCTCTCCAGGGTAATTAGTGATAGGCAATAAATGCTGGGTAGCCAGCGAAACCCAAATTCCATGAATGAGTAGAAAGAAAATAGTTGTTTTTCTCTTGCAAGGAGAAACAGGCAAGATGAACACTTGATGAAGGGCTTTTGCCCGAAATGTCAATTTTACTGCTCCTCGGATACTGCCTGAACTGCTGTGCTTTTCCAGCATCTCTAATCCCAAAGATGAACACTTGGCTTTACTAGGATTGCAGACTTCTACATGAAAGGTATCACTGGCTGCATGGAGATCACTTTCGAGGCCCACTTGAATTCTCTGACATACAGTAGAACCAGCCAAGATTTGGCTCCTTAATATCATCAGACCAATGACAGTAATTCATGCAGGTATTTGAATCCTGCCAAATCAGAGGGTATCCATTGGACAACAAGAGTCTGCACGCATGGCTAATGACTCGGATAAACATTCCGGGCATGTGCACTGCCTATAATGAGAGCCATGTAATGTGCTGAAGCAGCCCATTTGTTGGCAAAATGATATCTCAGCCACGATTGCTCAGCCAGTACTCAAAACGATATCTCAGCCAGAAGCCCTCCAGTACTCGGTAGATTGGGAGCAGCAGATGAGGAGAAGAGCAGGGGGAGCTTCAATTCCCCACTCAGTGACAGGCCCACATCTACCTACCCTCTGTCACTGACCACATTTAACTGCAGTGCAAAAACCAAAAGCTACTGAAACACCCATGTAGCAAAATAAATTTATGAATGAAATCCTGCCATATTTCATACAAAGTCAATTATTATTATGCATTCCTTCACTCATTAAATTCAATGCTTTTGCCTGTCCTAGTGCTCCTATACAATACCACCCAGTGACTGCAGATTGGCTGCAGATTGACTTACGTAGAACATAGACCATTGAACAGCACAGCACAGAATCAGGCCCTTTAACCCATCATGCCTGTGATGACCATGGTGCCATTCTAAACAAATCTCCTCTGCTTGCAGACGATCCATATCCCCCTATTCCCTGTCTGTTCATGTACCTGTATAAATGCCTGCTAAGCGTTGTTATTGTATCCACCATCACTCCTCGAAGCGCATTCCAGGCACCTACTGTCCTCTGTGTAAAAAAAATTCACTCACAGCTCTCCTTTAAACTTTTCCCCTCTCACCTTGCGCCTGAGTATTTGATTGAAGTTGGATTGATGTGAAGCTGATGATCTTGCAGGATTACCTCTAGGAGCTCTTCACTTTGAGGGTCTAGGTTGGAGACTTAAACATCTCATCATGGGTAGCCACAGCCTTGGCTGATCGGCTGATGGACAATAATATCGAGCATACCAGCAACATGAAAGGATGAATGCTATGTCTTTTGAGAAGGGACAGCAGATTCTTGTCCTATTTAGCCACTGCTCTTTTCTGTGTCCACTCAGCAATTCTAATTTATTGCACAGCAAATTGTTGTGTCATCCAAGCTCTTGTACACAAGGCAATCCAGGGCCCTGATGGCAGACTATCAGAAATTAAATCTTCCACATTGCCTGTGTTGCTAAGGAAGTTGAATCATCACCTGTTGGATGCTGCATAATAGTTGTATCCACAAATATGTTCATGGTCTTGGCCACCACTCTGTGGTATAAGACTAACGTAAATCATGATGATGCAACTGTCCACATGACTCTGAAATCAGTAAGAGACATGCCTACAATTCACAGATGTAAATAAAGAAGTGTTATAGTACATAAGGAGTTGAAGAGTCTTTCTTAGTGATAAGAAGGAACAAACTTCAGGGACGGTGTATGTGCAGACACCCGTAGCTTGAGATATTCCAAACTCAGGGTTTAGATTAGAATCATGCTGGGAAAAGCACAGCAGGTCAGGCAGCATCCAAGGAGCAGGAAATCGACGTTTCGGGCAAAAGCCCTCCATCAGGATGCTGCCCGACCTGCTGTGCTTTTCCAGCACCACTCTAATCTAAACTCTGGTTTCCAGCATTTGCAGTCCTCACTTTTGCCTATATTCCAAACTCAGTTGTAGGTAGCAGTATTGACACAAAGTTTGAGATAAAGTAATTTTCATAAAGCGCTGTGCCAGGAAGATGCTCAACTACTCCTTGGACCTTGACAGGGCCAGCAGCCTCTCTAAAAGATTGGGAAAAGTCCCTTCAAAGTGCTGGCCTAGGGCCCTTGCAGCAGAATGTAAGTGTGATGTCATGGTGTGTGGTGAAGCACGCACCTATATAGCACTTGCCTCCTAGCGGGGCTATGGGTTATTCATGACCAGTATCTATTCACATTGAAACTTCACTGGCATGCTGTCCTTTAATTTATTAGTGTCAGTAACAGAACTGGTGGCTGCAATGTTAAAACAGAATGATGATACATATTCATCATACTTGTCTTCTTATTCCTTTGTTGCACAGACATTCATTTGTGGACCGTAGTGCATGGGCAGGTTCAAATAGCTGGTCTGTTTCCTGAAGATTTCCTGAAGAAGGGCTTATGCCCGAAACGTCGATTCTCCTGTTCCCTGGATGCTGCCTGACCTGCTGCGCTTTTCCAGCAACACATTTTCAGCTCAAATAGCTGGTAGCATGTGTAGGCTGTGTGATATGCATGTGAGGCTTGAGGCAATGCCAAGTGTTTGAGAGTGAAGTGAGGCTCATGAATGTTAGGTATGAGCCTTAACTGATGGAGATTGCTGATAACTGGCTGATGACTTCTGAACCTGGGCCTGGGGAGCTTACTGGCCTCTTACAGATATAAGACAACTCTCCTCACTTCTGCCTCTCCTATTAAGGTCTCTAGAACAGTGTCCAAAAACATTTGAACATGCATTCTCCCATATTATGTCATTCTTCGAATTTTCCCCAGTCAGCTTCAGTTCCTCCATGGACTTCAGCACCTGCTCCGGACATAACGTATCTCTCTGTTACCTGGTGTTAGCCAGTAACAGTATTGTGCTTGCTGATGTTTACAGCTAAACAACACCAAAGTCAGAAGTTCTGAAATCACTAACACAGCCAGGCATCATATAGGTCACATGCTACCTGCATTGTTATTAACAAGGATGGGGTAATCTTGTTTCATAATCCCCATGTGCATTTTCCAGCTATCAAATCTAACTCTGTTGTATTAAATTAGTTTTCTGATGAAACCTCGGATTCTGCTATTCATTCAGCTTCACGTTAACATTTTCCTTTCTGAAGGCCAGTCAAGATAAATCTCATCCAACTTGGTTTCTGGGGCAGGTTCACTCACCAAAGAATCAATAATCACTACACCAAGCATTGTCAGGAATCAAATGCTAAATCCATACTGGTTGACCACTTAATTGCGATTTCCCTTTTTACAATGAGAAAGATTTTCAAACTTGCTAGTAGAGACCCTGGCCACTAATCCTTAATGCCCACATTTATCCTCCATCACTCAAAATTGCATATTGGCACACTGCATTTTCCAACTTTTATAGTGTCATTTGGACTAGAAATTATCATGTGAATTCAGACAGCTATGCATTTAATAAGCATGTGCCAGGCCCAACATCAAAGAGAGTTGAAGGATTCAATGATTTCCCTCCATTCCAAAATTTGACCTGAGACAGGCAAATTACTATATATAGTAAGATGTGCAAGACGGAGGTCTATCAGAATAATCATATTTAATGCGTCATTATCCTATTCAGTTATCTCTTTCCTCTTCACTTATTTTGACCATCTTTCCACATGACAGGACTTTACAATTTTTTTTTCATTTTAATTCATGTATGATGTAACTGACACAATGCCACCACTTATAGCACAGCATGCATACCTTCCAGCTTCCAGCTACTCCATATATGTCATCTCAGAATAAATTTAACTTAAAAGCAACTTTGATCAAAGTGTTGCCTGGTTGTTATCCATGAAACCAAATTCCTGCAGGGAGCACGTTATTTCATATGTAAGCACAGCTTACTCCTGCAGCGTGGACAGAGACCTTCAAGTGTTTTGCGTTCTTTCTGTCCAAGGCTCCCTGTGATATAGTTAATCACTAATTTTCTGTTGATCAAATCATTTAATAACACTTTAAAATCCCTTCCTAATCTGCTTGATTTGACTCCCACAACCTATGCTGCTTCCTTTTACTGAGACCCCACTCAAAACCATTTTTCAATAATTGTGGACACATATTCAAAGGTCTGCTTTAAACGACGAACCAACGAAGGACAGAATTAAAATGAGAAGGAATTTCACAGCATCATCTTTAGATGGAAGATATCTTGTCCTGCATTTACTTTAATTGGAGAAATTAGACTTCTTTGCACCTCAGTAATCAAAACAGGGCAGAGTTACATGACGGCTAGCCATTACTTTCACCATGAAAGAAATCCTTTTAAGTAAATTAGATGGTGGTTGCTTCTCAAGTTAGTCCTTTTTACTGGAACCCCCAGAGAATTAAGCACCAAAGCAGCAGTTAAGTCAGTCACCATCATTATCTTTGGCTACTTAAACTTGAGCAATGCAACATCCTTATGAGTCAGTGATGTGCTAATCAGTGATTGAATCATTCTGGCCAGGTCCTGTTCTCTCAATTCTCAAATGGCTGATGTTCAGAAAAGGGCAAGGAAAAGTACTCTGAGGCTCTCTTTGAAGTGCAATGGCATTAAGCTTAATGGCTGTGAGGAAAACGTTACTAATTGTTTAGACTAGGAACAACTTGTCAAGCTGCATCATGCTTTGAGTTTCAACTTCTCAATGATGAGGCAGAGCTGCAGTAGTGGAGGAAAGGAAAGTAAGCATTCCTGTACTCTGAATCCCACTACATGCTAGGACCTCCTGTCCCATGGGCTCATACATATGCTGATCAAGAATTGTCCTGTTCAGTCACAGGAAGACCCATGGCAGAAACCTATAATTCTGAGTGGACACCATCCTCAAATTGAGAGACAGCTGATGATACGTATTCAAATAACAGAATTTTACAGCATAAAGCAAGGCTATTTAGCCCTTAGGGGACATATGAACTATCTGAAAGAGTGATCCATTTCATCTTACAGTCTTTTAAGGTCTTTTCCAAAAGTATTTATCCCCTTTCTTTTTAAAAGCAAGAACAACTTCTGTATCCATCATTGTTTATGTAAAGAATTCAATATCCCAGAACATTGTACATTCAAAAGAAACTCTTACAACTTTGATGATAAATCTTCTTCCCTGGACTACTGATTTACCAATCAGTCAGAAATCAAATATTACCCAGCCTAAAACATATATCGGTAAATCCCACAGGCACCGGAAATGTCCTTTTGTGGTGAAAATGAAACAAAATTGTTACATGATTGTGATCAATCCTTACAACCGCAATCATTTTTTGGTCCCAAACTTTTAACCTCTTAGTCAACAACATGTTTTCTTTTGGGTTCTTATTTTGAAATCAATTAATTTCTTCTGTTTGCTATTCTTGCAGCAAATGATTTGAAAAGTAGTCAGAGGACATTTAGATTTGTTCTTCCTTTCACCATCTTTGCCAAGTTTTATCCCTCCTTAAGTGTCTGTTGCCAAGCTCAGAAATTCTTTTGTGTTAGAGTCTGGTAAAAGGTGTCTGCTCTGGTTTGTATTTATGCACTTCGGAGTTCACACAAGCAAATTGAAAAATATATCAATCCACGGTTCACTTTCTGACCTTGCTGAATTGTCTGACAGCTACAGAGAAGGTATTGGATGGAATAGTTGACTCTGGGACCACTGAACTCAAAAGGAAAACATTGTTACATTTTCTGCTTTTGATCACTCTCAGTAATTCCTTATCAAAATGCATGGGTACATGAAGTTTGGCTCAGGCAAGAGGAGGGTCAATTATTACACACAAAATATTATAATCAAAATGTCTGCTGATGTTTATTATCTTAGTTCACATGTTGGCCAGATGGCTAGAAATTAGCTGGTGACTATGAATAGTGACACATTAGCAGCCAATGGAGAAAACAGAGGAGGTCAAAGATGTAACGGGAGAAAAGTCGCAGATACAGTCACATAGATGGGTTAACTTGAGGAAAGGTAAGAGAGGTGGGCAGGTAGTGCAGGAGTCTTCTGTGGCTATCCCTATTTCAAACAAGTATGCTGCTTTGGAAAATGTAGGGGGTGATGGACTCTCAGTGGAGTGTAGCGCGAACAGCCAAGTTTCTAATATTGAGACTGGCTCTAATGCAATGAGGGCTATGTCAGGTTCCAACAGATAGATTGTGACAGGGGACTCTCTAATCAGAGGCGTGGACAAATGTTCCTGTGGCCAGCAGCAAAAATCAGAATGGTATGTTGCTTCCCTGGTGCCAGGATCAAGGATGAATCAGAGAGGGTGTAGAATGTTCTCAAGGGGGAAGAGGGCCCAGCAGGAGGTTATTGTATACATTGGAACCCGTGACATAGAAAGGAAATAGTGAGATTCTGAAGGGAGAATACATAGAGTTAGGCGGGAATTTAAAAAGGTCCTTGAGAGTAGTAATATCTGGATTACTCCGAGTGCTACGAGCTACTGGATAGAGCAGATGAATGCATGGCTGAGGAGCTGGTGTATGGGAGAAGGATTCACATTTTTGGATCGTTGTAATCTCTTCTGGGGCACAAGTGACCTGTACAAGAAGGATGGATTGCACCTAAATTGGGGGGGGGGGGGGGGACTAATGTACTGGCAGGGAGATTTGCTAGAGCTGCTCGAGAGGATTTAAACTAGTTAGGTTGGGGGTGGGGCCCAGGGAGATAGTGAGAAAAAAGATCAATCTGAGACTGGTACAGTTGAGAAAAGAAGCAAGTCAAACAGTCAGGGCAGGCAGGGACAAAACAGAGAACAAGATAGGACTGATAAATTAAACTGCGTTTATTTCAATGCAAGGGGCCCAACAGGGAAGGCAGATGAACTCAGGGCCATGGTTAGGAACATGAGACTGGGATATCGTAGCCATTACAGAAACATAGCTCAGGGATGGACAGGACTGGCAGCTTAATGTTCCAAGATACAAATGCTACAGAAAGGACAGAAAGGGAGGTAAGAGAGGAAGGGGAATGCATTTTTGATAACGGATAGCATTACCATACTGAGGGAGGATATTCCCAGAACCACATCCAGGAAAGTTACTTGAGTGGAATCGAGAAGTAAGAAAGGGATGATCACCTTATTGGGATTGTATTATAGACCCCCTGATAGTCAGAGGGAAATTGAGAAACAAACTTGTTGGGAGATCTCAGTTATCTGTAAGAATAATAGGGTGTACAAGAAAATTTTCTGATTCATTATGTGGATGTACCTACTATAGAAGGTACAAAACTCGACCTACTCTTAGGAAATAAGGCAGGGCAGGTGACTGAGGTGTCATTGAGAGAGCACTTTGGGGTCAACGACTATAATTCTATTAGTTTAAAATAGTGAAGGAAAAGGATAGACCAGATCTAAAAGTTGAAGTTCTAAATTGGTGAAAGGCCAACTTTGAAGGTATTAGGAAAGAACTTTCAAAAGCTGATTGGGGACAGATGTTCACAGGTAAAGGGCTGGCTGGAAAATGGGAAGCCTTCAGAAATGAGATAACGAGAGTCCAGAGAAAGTATATTCCTGTCAAGGTGAAAGGAAAAGCTGGTAGGTTTCGGGATTGCTGGATGACTAAAGAAATTGAGGGTTTGGTTAAGAAATAGAGAAAGCATATGTCAGGTATAGACAAGATGGATAAAGTGAATCCTTAGAAAAATATAAAGGAGTATACTTAAGAGGAAATCTGGAGACCAAAAAGGGGACATGAGATAGCTTTGGCAAATAGAGTTAAGGAGAATCCAAAGGGTTTTTACAAATACATTAAGGACAAATTGGTAACTAGGGAGATAATAGAGCCCCTCAAAGATCAGCAAGGCGGTCTTTGTGAGGAGCCACAGAAAATGGGGGAGATACTAAATGAGAATTTTACATCACGTTTTGCTGTGGAAAGGGACATGGAAGATATAGAGCGTAGGGAATTAGATGGTGACATCTTGAAAAATGTCCATATCATTGAGGAAGAAGTGCTGGATATCTTGAAATGCATAAAAGTGAATAAATCCCCAAGACCTGATCAGGTGTACCCTAGAACTCTGTGGGGAACTAGAGAAGTGATTGCTGGGCCACTTACTGAGATATTTGTACCATCAATAATCACAGGTGGGGTGCCAGAAGATTGGAGGTTGGCAAATGTGGTGCCACTTGTTAGGAAAGGTGGTAAGGACAAGCCAAATAACTATAGACTGGTGAGCCTGATGTTGGTGGTGGGCAAGTTGTTGGAGGGAATCTTGAGGGACAGGATGTACATGTATTTGGAAAGTCAAGGACTGATTAGGGATAGTCAATTGTGTGTGTAGGAAATCATGTCTCACAAACTTGATTGAGTTTTTGAAGAAGTAACAAAGATGATTGATGAGGGCAGAGTGGTAGATGTGATCTATAGGGACTTCAGTAAGGCATTCAACAAGGTTCCCCATGGGAGACTGGTTAGCAAGGTTAGATCACATGGAATACAAGTTGAACTAGCCATTTGGATACAGATCTGGCTCAAAGATAGAAGACAGAGGCTGGTGGTGAGGGTTGTTTTTCAGACTGGAGGCCTGTGACCAGTGTTGTGCCACAAAGATCGGTGCTGGGTCCACTACTTTTTGTCATTTTTCTAAATAATTTGGATGTGAGCATGAGAGGTAAAGTTATTAAGTTTGCAGGTGACACCAAAATTGAAGGTGTCATGGATAGCGAAGAAGGTTACTTCAGATTACAACAGGATCTTGATCAGATGGGCCAATGGGATAAGGAGTGGCAGGTGGAGTTTAATTTAGATAAATGCGAGGTGCTACATTTTAGGAAAGTAAATCTTAGCAGGACTTATGCACTTAATGGCAAATTTCTAGGGAGTGTTGCTGATCAAAGAGACCTTGGATTGCAGGTTCACAACTCCTTGAAAGTGAAGTCGCAGGCAGATAGGATAGTGAAGAAGGTGTTTGGTATGCTTTCCTTTATTGATCAGAGTATTGAGTACAGGGGTTGGGCGGACATGTTGCAGCTGTACAGGACATTGGTTAGGCCACTGTTGGAACACTGTGTGCAATTCTGGTCTCCTTCCTATCGGAAGGATGTTGTGAAACTTGAAAGGGTTCAGAAAAGATTTACAAGGATGTTGCCAGGGTTGGAGGACTTGAGCTCTTGGGAGAATTTGAATAGGCTAGGGCTGTTTTCCCTGGAGTGTCAGAGGCTGAGGGGTGACCTTATAGAGGTTTATAAAATAATGAGAGGCATGGATAGGATAAATAGGCAAAGTCTTTTCCCTGGGGTCGGAGAGTCCAGAACTCAAGATAGGTTTAGGGTGAGAGGGGAAAGATATAAAAGAGACCTAAGGGGCAACCTTTTCACACAGAGTGCAGTGCGTGTACGGAATAGACTGCCAGAGGAAGTGGTGGAGGCTAGTACAATTGTAACATTTAAAAGGCATCTGGATGGGTATATGAGTTGGAAGGGTTTGGAGGGAAATGGCCGGGTGCTGGCAGGTGGGAGTAGATTGGTGGGATATCTGCTTGGCATGGACAAGTTGGACCAAAGGGTCTGTTTCCTTGCTGTACATCTCAATGACTCTATGTAACAATAAGATAAAGAATTGCGGACGCTGTAAATCTGAAACTAAAATGGAATTTGCTGGAGAAGCTTGGCATGGTCAGTTGGCTCAAGTTGTCTGGATAGTTGGTTTATAATCATGAGCACTGCCATCTATGTAGGTTCAATTCCTAACCATGAAGCTCCTACCTTTTCATCCTCATCTAAGGCGTGGCAATCCTCAAGTTAAATGCTCCACTAATACTCTGTCTCTCTCGTGGTCTCCAAGGAACCTTGTTCATTAAGTCAGGTCTAATTTAACATTATGAGAAGACTACTGGATGAGTCGCATTCACCACTAGCTAAGGATTTAATACAACTTTGAACTTTGATGTGTATGTTGTTTGAAAAGTGTGGTTCTGGAAAAGCGCAGCAGGCCAGGCCATCCCACCAATCTACTCCCACCTGCCAGCACCCGGCCATTTCCCTCCAAACCCTTCCAACTTCTTCAGGCTTATGCCCGAAATGTTGATTCTCCTGCTCCTTGATAATGCCTGGCCTGCTGTGTTTTTCCAGCACCACACTTTTCAACTCTGGTCTCCAGCATCTGCAGTCCTCACTTTCCCTGTGCATGTTGTTTGCTTGAGTTCACTGATCTTGTAACATTGGTATTATTTGAAGGTCAGTTTATCTCTTGCTTGTTCGATATTCCTTCCAGAGCTACAGCTTTAGGAGTGAAGACTAAGCAAATGGCCAGGGTCAACTATTAATATAACATCAGTCAAAATGCCTTTGGATCGATATATTTTTATATCCTCCTGAAAAAACTGGGACTCTTCAATCTACATTTCCTGCAGGGGCACAATCATTGGCAGAAATATGTTTTGAGTTCCAAACAGCTGGGCGAGTTTAAGATGAGTTAAATAAGTCTTCTACTGCCCAAAATCATGAATACTAACCCCACCTTGATTTCCTTAGCCAGATCCACATGAAGGATTTAAATATTGATAGCAGCTTAAAATCCAGGCCTAATAGTACCTTTGGGCAGATAGCTGAAAAGTCTTCATTCAATTCTATGTTCAAGTGGTTCCATTGAGTTCTTCCTTATGATGTAAAAGTTTTGAGTCCAGGTCCCAGTCTAGAAACACAGAAATCAAGGCTCATTAATCAAGTGTGGCACTAAGGGAGTGCCATACGGTCTATGTTTTAGGTGAGACAATAAACATGTTTGCCCTCTGAACAGATATAAAAGCTCTCAGAGCACATTATCAAAGAAAACTAGGCAAAAGGTCTCCTAGGTACACTGGTCAATAATTGGACCTCAGATAAACATCAGCAAGACAGCAGAGCTTGAATCTTCTTCAGAACTGAAAGTGACTGGATAATTCTCGTTTTTATGCTGTTTGCACAGGGGCAAGTAGATCAAATGGTGAGGTTGCCACATGTTCTTTTTCAGTCAACAGCATAAAAATTGCCATTTTCCAGCTTCTTTCAGTTCTGTAGAATACTAACTCAGTCCCTTTATGAATAGATGCTGCTCGATTTGCTGAATTTCTCTAACATTTCTTGTTTTTATTTCAGCTTTCTGATTTCTGCAGGATTTTGATTTAGTTTACAAAAATAGATTATCTGGTCATTATCACACTGCAGTTTATGGAATCTTGCTGTGTAAATTGGTTGCTTGTATTTTCTACGTTACAACAGTGACTACACGCCATTATCTGTGAAGTGTTTCAGACATCTTGGAGTTATGAAAGCTGCTTTATAATTGCAGTTTTTCTTTTCATTTTAAATGTCTTTGAAAGATCAATTGTGGGACATATACCCAACCAGTTTTATCAGATTCCAACTTTAATGTGTTCCTGTGGTGCACTAAAGGCAGGATGAAAGCATTTTTGGGTTACACTGACCTTCCCAAAGAGATCTGGTCTGGTCCAGTGAATTGCCCAGACAGTGGGATACTTTCCTGTTCAGGTCTGAGATGTGCTTAATGAGAGAACCATATTTATGTAGATAACTGCAATGATTCCTGAGACTACAAGGAGACTCTTACTGCCTAAAACCTTATTGCGTTGTTTCTGTTTAGCAAGTGGATTAAATGAAATCACTTGCTTTTGCATCATTGTATAGTAAACTAGCTAATGTTTTAATGACAACAGTGGCAGCTTCGAATGGTTCTATAACAGTGGAGGTGAGCTTCAGGCTATGTTGGAGTACATAACTCCTTTTACATCAATGGCTCCACCAGTAACGCTCCTAGGAACAATGGAAGCAGGTGCATAATGATGATGTGAAATGTTCTGATGAACATAGTCAACAGAATATCCCTCCAGTATTGTTTGCCTTATTCATCTTATTCTTTCCAAAAATAAAATCAAAGTTGGAGAAAATTCTCAATAAAACCTGTTCCTTTCCAGCAACAAACTCAAAGGTGAATGGTTAGGCAACTGGTAATGTAAAGATAAACAAAACATAGAAATCAAGTGAGGAATAAGGCTTGATAAAGCTTTGCAATGTATCTGCTGGGCTGTATCAATTTACTTTCACTCTTCATTGAACACCCAGCAACCTTGACAGCCACAGCGAGGAATAAGATGACTAAGTACAACCGAGATAACAATGGAAGATGGAACCTATGAGTCATTACTGTCACATTTGTATATGCCCCCAAAAAGACTTACAGGTTTTGTTTGCATTTCTGACTGTGATAACAAGTGCAAAAGAGAATGTAGTTTTTCCTTAATGAATCCTTGCAATTACCAGGCAGCAAGCTAAGAGAACATCAGGATCTTATGAAATTGCAATGTTCATGGCTTCTTCCTGAACAGAAAAGCTATATCGTAAAAACTTCTTTTAAAATTATTTTTTCTATTCTTCTGGCGTATCTACCATCTCTTTTTTCTGTGCATCTATGATAAATGTACAGACTTGTAGGGTGAAGGCATGCAGCAGCACATCAGGGAGAATCATTGACATTCCCTGAAGGCTGGCAGCTAAAGAAATGTACAAAGAGTGCTCTATTTCAGAATTAATAAAGCAGATTTGCGAGCAGATTGATTGACAGGGTGACTAGCAATGCGCCATTTACAGTGTCAGTCAAAGATCTACTCAGCTTTCACAGTGTGCTTATCACCAAGTGATTGAAAAAAATATCAGTTCTGAAAATTCAGTGCAGCGAAAAATGCTTTAGATGAAGATGTGTGGAGAGTGAATAGGGATGTGACAATGGGGATACCTTTGAAATACTGCAGACTGAAGGAACTGGAAAAGTAGTAGATGGTGGAGTAAAATATTCTCATCAATTATCCTTATATGTATCAATTCAAAACTTTTATCTAATTTCTCAAATGTAAATGGATGAATGTTGTGTTCTGAGGCATCGTTGATAGAACAAGTCAAGAACAAGGTTAAAGTAGCATGAAGGCTTATGAGCTAATGATGATACATCTGTAAAAAGAGCAGCTTTATAATCACTTATACTCACGGCACAGTGTTATATTGGCACAGCACTATATAATATTCATATACACACAGATTAGTATAATTACATATACACAGTACTGTATTCACAAACAACCATATTATGCAGTGTTCACTTGGGTTCAGAATAATATTTGGATGGATCGAACAGTATTCTTAAAAGCAATGTTTTCAGAAGTGTTTTTGTGGTGGCAATAACTAAACTGGAGTTCAGTTCTTCTTCTTAGATATTTTGATGGGTGGACAGTTATTGTAGACAGAATTATTGCTGGATTTTTAAAATAAGCTGGTACTGTGACTGGATCCCTATTGGTGTTAAAGTGTACCTCCAAAAACAAACAAACAGTCTTTTAGTAGGCAAAGAGCCTCTCAGAGAATTGAGAGTCTTTGAAATTCCCTCCCTTTAAAGGCAGTGGATGCAAAATCTTTAAATACCTTTAAGGCAGTGGTGAATAGCTTCTTGATTACCAAAAGGATGTAAGATCAGGCAGCACAGTGGTTCAGTTTTTAGCACTGCTGCCTCACAGCGCCTGGAATCCGGGTTCAATTCCAGCCTCGGGTGATTGTCGCTGTGGAGTTTGCACATTCTCCTCCGTGTCTGTGTGGGCTTTCTCTGAGCACTCCAGTTTCCTCCCACAGTCCAAAGATATGTAGGTTTGGTGAATTGGCCCATGCTAAATTTCCCATAGTGTTCAGGGATGTGTAGGCGAGTTGCATTAGTTAGGGGAAATGTAGTTTAGGGGAGTGGGTCATGGTGGGATAGTCTTTGGACTTGTTGGGCCAAATGGCTCATTTCCACACCATAGGGATTCTATGATTATCAGAGGTATGTAGGAATCTAGAGATCAGGTTAAAATCAGATCAGCCATGATCTCATTGAATGGCAGAGCAGGCTTGCAAGGTCTTTTTCCTTGTTTGTAGGTGTGTATATTAGCCCCATTAATTCTGGGGTTAGTAACTGAAACTCCCAAATACATTGAACAATTGTTTAAACTGGAGTGTCGGTCAATGCTATAAGGTAAAACTTGTTTTCGTTTTTCACTGGGTGGGAGAGTTAGAAATATTTCAGCCGCAGCATTTGTAGAAGTTTGTCAGGTGCTACAGATTCCAAAAGATTAACACTCTGATGATGCAAGATTCATGCAGATTTTATAGCAGTGGGGCCTGGGATATTAAAATGAATTATTTGCAAGTTCACAGCTCTTGGTTCAGAATGCTGTAATAAATGTAACAAATTCAATACTACTTTGTTCATTTTACATGGAATGACCTGTTCCAGTTTCCTTTTATTCATGTTCTTCCTCATATATAGTGGAAATGATTCAAAATGGCATGTAGCTGCACTGCTGTTGAATCTCAACAGTGTTATGCAGACAAAAAAAACTTGGTATTTGGGGAACTATTTCTATCCTGTGAGTCTGGTTCTCCTGGTTTATTTTGTTTTATCTGCTCACATTTCCCATTGTACAGAAGTCTGAAGTTCATAAACCTTTTTGAAAAGCGTTTCAGGTTTTTGGATCTCTTCCATAACAAACGGCACTTCACATTAAAATATAATGTTCCAATTGCACATCCAAGTCACAAGTACAAACCAGAGCTTAGGCTCAGACATGTATTTAGCAAACAGCTATATCTTTCCCTCTGAGCACTATGGGAATCTAGTATGAATTATTCTGATGAAACTGACTGGTCTGGTATGTTGCAGAACCAACCACTGATGGCTTGTGGCTAAGATAGAGTGCTGAGTCTAAGGGCTTGCACATTTAACAGTAATAGAACAGAAACACTATTGAGTCTTAATAAGATGAGGCACTTATTTTATACAACACAGCTTTTGAAAAATATACAAAGAGCAAGAGAATAGGGGAAGAGTTGGGTCTATTAGGGGCCTTTGAAGTAATCTATGCAAACCTGTAAGACAAGGGAAAGCCCTCAATAAATACATTGCATCGCTCTTCAATTTGGAAAAATAGAACACAGACATGGACGTTAGGGTGGAGGATACAAAACATTAGCAGAAATTAACATAGAGCGATGAGGTACTGGTACGTTTTGGAGCCTTGGAAGTGGATAAATTCACAGGCCTGGATGAGATGTATCTCAGACTGTTCAGTGGGGCAAGGGAAGAGATGTCAGGAGACCTTGCAGTAAATTTCAAATCCTCTCCAGCCACAAGTGAGGTATCAGAGGACTGAAGGACTGCTAATATTGTCCCACTAATAAACAAGAGGGGGAAATGATATACCAAACAAATTACAGACACAGTCAGTGTTGGGGAATTTGTTAGAAAGAATTCTGAAGAGCTGAATATATCAGCACTTGGAGTGACACAGATTAATCAGGGATTGTCAGCATGAATTTGCTAAAGGAAGATTGTGCTTGATAGAATTTCTTTCAGGGGGTAACAAGTAGTGTTGGTGAAAGTAAAGCATTTGATGTGCTATACATGGACTTTGGTGAGGCTAAGGGTAGACTAGTCAAGACAGTAAAAGCCCATGAGATCCCAGCTAAAGTGACACATTGGATTCAAAAGAAAGACAGTAAAAAGAATGCTTCTGTGACTGAAAGTCTGTTCCCATTAGGGTTCTACAGTGCTTGCTATTGGGAACCTTCCTCTTGTGGGTAATATTAATAAATTGGACTTAAATAAAGGGAACATGATCAAGATATTTGTGGATGAAATGAAAATTGGTAGAATGATAAACAGTGAAGAGCACAGCTGTAAATTGCAGGAGGATATCAATGGATTGGACAGGTGGGCAAAGCAGATGCAAATGGAATACAGTACAACCAGAAAAGTCTGAGGTAATTGGGTGGCACGGTGGCTCAGTGGTTAGCACTGCTGCCTCACAGCACCAGGTTCAATCCCTGCCTCGAGCTACTGTGTGTGGAGTTTGCACATTCTCCCCGTGTCTGCGTGGGTTTCCTCCGGCTGCTCCGGTTTCCGCCCACAGTCCAAAGATGTGCAAGTCAGGTGAATTGGCCATGCTAAATTGTCCATAGTGTTCTGTGCATTAGTCAGAGGGAAATGGGTCTGGGTGGGTTACTCTTCGGAGGGTCAGTGTGGACTGATTGGGCCAAATGGCCTGTTTCCACACTGTAGGGAATCTAATCTAATCTAATGCACTTTGAGCAGTCAGGAAGTGAGTTACTCACTGCAGTATTTCTAGCCTCTGACCTACTCTGAGGTTCAAGGGCGGAGGACCTCCTCCTAGGAGGACCAGTTCCAATACCGAACAACCCAGATGGCCTACTTCTTCAAAGACCGCAATTTCCCCTCAGACGTGGTTGACGATGCTCTCCACCGCATTTCCTCCACTTCCCGCTTCTCCGCCCTTGAACGCCACCCCTCCAATCGCCACCAGGACAGAACCCCACTGGTCCTCACCTACCACCCCATCAACCTCCATATACATCGTATCATCCTTCGTCATTTCCGCCACATCCAAACAGACCCCACCACCAAGGATATATTCCCCTCCCCTCCCCTAGCAACATTCCGGAAAGACCACTCCCTCCGCTACTCCCTCATCAGGTCCACACCCCCCACCAACCCAACCTCCACTCCCGGCACCTTCCCTTGCAACTGCAAGAAATGCAAAACCTGCGCCCACACCTCCCCCTTCACTTCCCTTCAAGGCCCCAAGGGATCCTTCCATATCCATCACAATAGGCGGCACGGTGGCACAGTGGTTAGCACTGCTGCCTCACAGCGCCAGAGACCCGGGTTCAATTCCCACCTCAGGCGACTGACTGTGTGGAGTTTGCACATTCTCCCCGTGTCTGCCTGGGTTTCCTCCGGGTGCTCCGGTTTCCTCCCACAGTCCAAAGATGTGCAGGGCCAGGTGAATTGGCTATACTAAATTGCCCGTAGTGTTAGGTAAGGGGTAAATGTAGGGGTATGGGTGGGTTTCGCTTCGGCGGGTCGGTGTGGACTTGTTGGGCCGAAGGGCCTGTTTCCACACTGTAATGTAATGTAATGTAAAAAAAAAATTCACCTGCACCTCCACACACATCATTTACTGCATCCGCTGCACCCGATGTGGCCTCCTCTACATTGGGGAGACAGGCCGCCTACTTGCGGAACGTGTCAGAGAACACCTCTGGGATACCTGCACCAACCAACCCAACCGCCCCGTGGCTGAACACTTTAACTCCCCCTCCCACTCCGCCATGGACATGCAGGTCCTTGATGGCTGGAGGAAGAGCACCTCATCTTCCGCCTAGGAACCCTCCAACCACAAGGGATGAATGCAGATTT
>NC_057736.1:29168222-29193827 GCF_004010195.1 Chiloscyllium plagiosum | reverse complement strand
AACCTCCTTCCACCTATCGCATTCCCAACGCCCCTCCCCCAAGTCCCTCCTCCCTACCGTTTACCTTAGCCTGTTTGACACACCTTCCTCATTCCTGAGGAGGGGCTTGTGCCCGAAACGTCGATTCTCCTGCTCCTTGGATGCTGCCTGACCTGCTGCGCTTTTCCAGCAACACATTTTTCAGCTCCTTCCTATTGATGTAGTGTGCTGCATTATGGCATGGCACTCTTAACACAACATGTGTAAATCTATAGCAGCAGGAGAAAGCCAGCTATGGGCTGTTCCGCAGTATGAACTATATCATGGGGAAACACAATGAAAGGGTGTCACCTGTCATAAACTGCAGTGAGTACTTCACTTTCTGACTTCCCAGAATCTGTCCACCTTGTACAAGGCATAAGTCAGGAGGGTGACGGAATACTCCCCACTTGCCTGGATGAGTGCAGCTCCAACAACACATAAGAAGCTTGATACCATCCAGGACAAAGCAGCCCGCCTTATTGGCATCACATTCACGAGCATCCATTCACTCCAGCATCAACGCTCAGTTTTAGCAATGTGTACTATCTACAAGGTCCACTACAGAAATTCACCAAAAGTCCTTAGCATCTTTCAAACCTATGACTACTTTCATCTGAAGGACAAGGTCAGCAAATACATTGGAACAGCACCATCTGCAAGTTCCCCTCCAAGCTGTTCATGATCCTGACTTGGAAATATATTGCCATTTCTTCAGTGTCGCTGGGTCAGATTTCTAGAATTCCCTCCCTAAGGGCATTGTGGGTCAACCTGCAGCATCTGGCTCACAAATGGACTTTAGGAAAGGAAACTGACATCCTTACCTGGTCTGGCCTACCTGTGACTCCAGACCCACAGCAATGTGGTTGACTCTTAATTGCCCTCTGGGCAAATGGGGATGAGCAATAAATGCTGTCTAGCCAACAACGCAGTCATCCTATGAACGAATTTTTAAAAATCAGCTTTGATACATTTATGGGGCGGAGATTGAGCAATCTCACACATGACCCAGTGGATCCTTGGAAGCAGCCAGTTTCATAAAAACATTAGTGCAGCCATCACCTTGGTGGCCAGCAAGATGGGATGGCCACCCTGTCCTTCAGGTCCTGCTCCAGCAGCTGGCATTGTTCTGTGATGGTGCCCTGGGACATTCTAAGCCTGCAGCTGCTACTGAAGGTAATAGACTCTGGGCATCCTGTCCCTCTTCAGCATACAGAGGGACAGTCAGCTGAGAATTCCTCTTGTGGAGGCTATGTGGTAGCTGCTGGAGGTTACTGCTGGTCTGGGCTGGTGCACTTGTTCCGCCTCAATGTTCCTGCACCTTTGCTGCACAGTGGCTATATGTCAAATCTATAATAAGTAATGACATGGCCAAACTTGCTTATGCCTTGATTTGTATTCGACATGGTTGGACACTGCACGTGTTTCAAATGCAGAATTCTTTGTTCACAGAAACAAGGTCCAGTGCAGTCTTGAGGCTAGGTGCCAGCGTGGACTGAGTTGGGTGGACTGGTATTCTGAATTCTTTTATTTCTTAATTTTTCCAACTTTTTCCTAAGAATGTGGATGTGACCAAATGTGAATACCTAGGTACAAGTGGGCGGCACAGTGGCACAGTGGTTAGCACTGCTGCCTCACAGCGCCAGAGACCCAGGTTCAATTCCTGCCTCAGGCGACTGACTGTGTGGAGTTTGCACGTTCTCCCCATGTCTGCGTGGGTTTCCTCCGGGTGCTCCGGTTTCCTCCCACAGTCCAAAGATGTGCAGGTCAGGTGAATTGGCCATGCTAAATTACCCGTAGTGTTAGGTAAGGGGCAAATGTAGGGGTATGGGTGGGTTACACTTCAGCGGGTCGGTGTGGACTTGTTGGGCCTAAGGACCTGTTTCCACACTGTAATGTAATCTAATCTAAAAAAAAATTGTACCTGACTTACACTGCACGTGGCAACTTGTAAAGTTTTTCATTGTACTCACGTGAATACATGTGACAATAAAGCTAATTTTAATTCTAAATAAACCTGTCTATGAAGTGCCTGACTAATAAGAGCTTCATTTCATTCACAAGTAAAGCCCATGTTCTCAAACAGAAAAAAAATGTATCTATCACTCCATGTGTGGCAGCAGCTATTTTCATTTACACTGTATGTTGGAATACCAGATCACATTTGGCCCAGTAAGTCACAGGCACAGCCAATACTTTAGTGTTCCTCTTTCTCTGTCAAATCTAACAGTCCTGAGCTTCCACCTGGTCTCATCTACATCTTTCGTATGAGTTTTTAATTCCCAATTTTATCCCCCAGCACCAGACCTGTTTTTGTTTCTGTGCTGTGACCTCTCCCAAACAGGTTCCTCCAAGATCAGTTGTGAATTTCACTGTTTGTTAATTTACCCAGTTGCACTCCGATGTGCAGCGATACATGAATTCAATAACGAAGGCAGTAAAAATGTGCAGGTTCACTGCTGTCAGTTAGCAATGTGAGTTTCTTTGTCTGTCTCATTCCTGCACTGACCTTTGTCTGTTCCTCTCCCTTTTAAAAGTGCTGTTGTTATGACTTTTTTTTCTCTAAAGTTCCAAAACAATGTAACAGTATATAAAACAGTAATTGGTGCTCCTGGAATTGGAGGAAATCACTTCCAACACCTTAAATATGTCAAACAAGGAGCAGCTGTTACAGCCAGAAATTATTCCCATCCTCCATCTTAGATAAATTGGAGGTTTTTTAGATGAGATTCCTTACTTACAGTGTGGAAACAGGTCCTTCAGCCCAACAAGTCCACACTGACCCTCCAAAGAGCAACCCACCCAGAACCATTCCCCTACACCTAACACTATGGGCAATTTAGCATGGCCAATTCACCTAGCCTGCACATCTTTGGGCTATGGGAGGAAACCAGAGCAAACCCACGCAGACACGGGGAGAACGTGCAAACTCCACACAGACAGTTGCCCGAGGCAGGGATTGAACCCAGGTCTCTGGTGCTGTGAGGCAGCAGTGCTAACCACTGTGCCACTGTGCTGCCGTAGGTGTAGTGGATAGTGAAAAAGGTTACCTCAGATTACAACGTGATCTTGATCAGATGGGTCAATGGGATGAGAAGTGGCTGAAGGAGTTTAATTCAGATAAATGTGAGATGTTGCATTTTGGGAAAGCAAATCTTAGCAGGACTTATACAATTAATGGTAAGGAACTAAGGAGTGTTGCTAAACAAAGAGACCTTGGAATGCAGGTTCATAATTCCTTGAAAATGGAGTCGCAAGTAGATAGGATAGTGAAGAAGGCATTTGGTATGCTTTCCTTTATTGGTCAGAGTATTGAATACAGGAGTTGGGAGGTCATGCTGTGGCTGTACAGGACATTGATTAGGTCACTGTAGGAATTTTGCATGTAATTCTGGTCTCCTTCCTATCAGAAAGATACTGTGAAACTTGAAAGGGTTCAGAAAAGATTTACAAAGATGTTGCCAGGGTTGGAGGATTCAAGCTACAGGGAGAGGTTTAATAGGCTAGGGCTGTTTTCCCTGGATTGTCACAGGCTGAGGGGTGACCTTATATAGGTTTATAAAATCATGAGAGGCATGGATAGGATAAATAGACAAAGTATTTTCCATGGGATGGGGGAGTCCAGAACTAGAGGGCATAGGTTTAGGGTGAGAGGGCAAAGATATAAAAAGGTCAACTTTTGCATGCAGAGGGTGCTACGTGTGTGGAATGAGCTGCCAGAGGAAGTGGTGGAGGCTGGTACAATTGCAACATTTAAAAGCATCTGGATGGGTACATGAGTAGGAAGGTTTTGGAGGGATATGGGCCAAGTGCTGGCAGGTGGGACTAGATTGGGTTGGGATATTTGGTTGGCATGGACGGGTTGGACCGAAGGGTCTGTTTCCGTGCTGTACATTTCTATGACTCTATGACCTACAGCTTAGTCATGCTTACCCTCATTATGCACTGATCCCCTTCAAAGCTAGGGTTGCGATGATGGTCAATGACCCTCACTCCCCCTGCAGTAACTGCTTACTCCAATATACTATCATCTGTGACCTAATATGTTAATTTGCTTCCCTTCAGTTTTTATCCCCTCTGCATCCCAGCTTGCTACCTCCAATCCACCACCGAACTGGCTCCTGAGAATCACCTTGACAATAGGTTCCCAGTAGTGACCGTGGCCCACCTCCCAGGCAAACTCAGAGTGAGAATGCTGCAGAAAATCTTCTAATTAGTATGTAATGGCTCCCCACTGAACTCTGTCCTAATCAATTGGACATTTTCACCTCCAATGTTCGACGATAACTCGCTTTGCATCATATGCCAGAACTCATTAACAGTCCTGTAATGAATTATGTATTCAGTTTAATGACCTACCATTAATCCCCTGACTGGCTGATCTCGACCTGCAGGACTGACTATGGTCCATTTCCTGTTTTGTAATATATGGAGCCGATACCCTATAGCCCTCCCCCAGCAGCCAAATGACCATTTCTGGCCCCAGGACTGAGATTGGACGGTATCCCAGACTGACAATGGGTGATTGATTTCAGTCCTCCTTGACCTGAATGAGGTCTACTCGGATTTGAATTTAAGACAGGGTTGTTTGTTTGTTGCATAAACTGTTGGTATAGGCTGTAGGTGTGGCACTGATGTAGCACGGTGCTGTACAGCAACATGTTCATCTCATGACTTATCACCACTGACAACCATAGCCATATTAAAAGGCAGTAAAAGGCAAAGAAAGTCGGAAATACAGTGAAACGCAAGTTCTGAATAAGGCAGCAGTATGTAAAAAGGCATGACAAAGCAGAAATGTAAGAAGCACCCAAGAAACAGCAAGTGATTGAGCACTAAAAGAGCCAGCCTAGAGTCCTGAGATCCAGTGCACAAGACAATGCATGTACCTGCTAACAAAGTGACCCAGTAGCAGTATGGTAATGAAAGACATCAGTAAGCTCCAAAGTGCGGCATTAAATTGCAGAACCATATTCAAAGTGAGCCAGAGGTGTCCCGTGATGATGTGATGAGGCTGGTGCGTGTCCTTTGCCAAACTCCACACAGAAAGGAGGTAGGCAATTGCTGCAAATGGTGTGTGCATTGAAATGTTGCTGAAGTCTGGCCAAGATGGAGAGCTTAAATGAGCAAGCAACAAGCTAGAATTCCCACTCAGACTTTCAAGTCGGGAGTTTCTGCCATCTAGTTTCCTTCCACTACCTGGGAAAATAGGAAGCCACATTAAAAGGAGGAGAGATTAGGCAATAATGAGATATTAATATATGCAAATAGGCATCTCACTGCTCATGGATGATATTCATGTGTCGCCATTAAAATCGTGGAAAATTAAATGTTTCTTTCCCTGTAAGTCTAGAATACTATTTTTCTGATCTCGCCATAGTTTACCAACTGACTCAGCATTGCGAACGTTGTTCAGGAGATGGGAGAATTCTGCCCCTTGTAATTTGAGGATCAGATGTAGCTGTGTTTCCCCAAGTAGTTGAATAGCCAGCTCATTCTATACACTGACATCTAAAGAGTTGTCTACTCAGTGCTGCACTGAAGTGCCAGTCATGGGTTAGGTGTCCAGGATTGAGTAGAATGTACAAATACAAACTTCCAGATCCAAGCAGAAATGTTACCATTGAGCCAAGAGTAGGAATACCCTCTTAGCGAATCACTCTTTACTCTCTCCAAGCCCTTGGCATAACTCCAGAAGTAGAGCACTTAAAAGTAGATACAGCCACTGGTCACCATTAATATTAAGTAGTACACACAGGGAATTAAACCAGCTCATGAGATGACATTCTATCCATTGAGGCATTACTATAGCACGATTATTGTATCAAATACAAAATTCAGAAGCCAAACATGCATTTTTTTCACTGATCTTTCAGTTCACTAAGCATAAATAATCCACTATTAAGTTTCAGCCAGAAACAGAAAAGTATTTTGAAAATCTCATCAATTGCATGTAAGATATGGTTTTATCCTGTGTTTTCCCTTGATTTGGCTTTAGTTGAGCTTCTGAATAGATTAAATGATCTGTGGACCAATAATTTGCAAAACGGCTGCTTCATCTGTAATATATATAAATTCCAACCAAGACAAAATCCTAAACCTAGCATAAAATTTCCCAGCAAACTAGCTATACATTTATTATCATTCATGCTTGATTCATAATTACAAAGTTATTGATGTGCAATTGCAATTTTGGCAATAAAGCTGCCAGAGCTTAATATGCAGTAACAAAGGGTGGTGCATGATGAAATACTAGCCAATGTAGCAAACACATTACTATGAATTAATATTGTAATTACAAAGTTATTGCTTTGTAATTATGTCATTATTTATGGAGCCAAAAATAAAGCATAATAACAGTTAACAGGTATGTTCTAGCTGTCTCCATTCCTTTCCATCTCGGTATTTCTTTACAAACACCAACCTAAACCATATGAGATGCAGACACATTGGGCCTTAGAGGGCTTTCAGTCAGTTTGCACATGACCTCCTTAAGTGATATTCATTGCTGTGAAATGCACTTAGATCCTTGACTTTTCATAAAATTCCAAATAATTCCTGACGAACTCTCAGGGAACCATTTGATCAACTGCTTATCCAATTAAAGACAAAATTGTGACTGTTAAACATCTTTTACAAGTCATTAAACTGAATACATAATTCATTACAGGACTGTTAATGAGTTCTGGCATATGATGCGAAGGTAGTTATCGTCTAACATTGGAGGTGAAAATGTGCAATTGAATAGGACAGAGTTCAGTAGGGAGGCATTAAGTACTAATTAGAAGATTTTTTGCAGCATTCCTTCTAAGCACCCTTAAGCAGGATTCTACAACATGGTTGAGAATTGGCTTCTATTGAATCTTTTCTTTAAATTGGAATTATTCACATTTAATCTTTACTAACAGAACTAGTTGAAAGTTTACAGAGTGTCTTAAGTAGACAACAGTCTATTTTAATAATTTATTCAGAGATTCTAGCTTATTAGGTTTCAAGGCTGTCCTTCCTTCAACCCAATAATCTGGTATTATTGAATTTAATCCATAGGTATATTGAAGGATTTTCTACGAGACACCAAAATGCTACAGCAGAATACATTGTTCATGCTGACAGGGACAAGATTGCCTTTGACAGGCAGAGACTGATGGAATCCAGGAAATGCCATGTTGATTACGTGTTGCTTGATTTACCTTTCACAGAAAGCAGGGACAAACTTTGTAGAAACTTTCCACAAAATCAAATGGGCTGAGTCGTGTCTTCAGGAAAGTAAATTTGAGATGGCCCGCACATGGGCATGTTTGATGGGATGAGTGTGTAGTTTTTGTATTCTATGTTTTCTTATATTCTTTTGAAAGTCTCTGTGCACACTTGTCAAATAATGGTTCAAAACCCCATAGCATTCAGATTTGGAAAATGCAGCTGCTAGGCTTTTTCGTTTGGATGGCTTGTTTAGATATTTGCGTGTTGGGATCTTCTGTATATACCAAGGCTACAAAATATTATAACTACCTTGTTGTAAGAGGAGGTTCACATTGGATATAAGATGATGCCACCTCCAAATTTTGGGATGATATATGGAGTAGAAATAATAATTTTGGTCAAACAGAGAACTTGAGCATTGTTAAAAATGAATTTATTTTTCTGGTGAAATGTCCAGATGAGTGCAAGACAAAAAGCTTTGACAAAACATTTTCAATACACTACATATGGAAATTGTTCTTTACTGTTTAGAACAAAGGTACTCTTGGTCTGAATTATATGTTACAATACACTTTTGTGTCTTGGCCAATGTTTAACCCTAGGATAACATCATTAAAGCTATATATCTGGACAATTACCTGATTGTCATATGTGAGGCATTACTGCATGCAAATAAGTGGTGTTTTTTTCCTACAATGCGCCATTGTAGAACTTGCCTGACATTCACCCTTTTGATTTAAATGGATTGAAAGTTGGTTATGTTTTACATTTTGTAGCTGTCCTTTCCATCAGATTCTTGTCCACATGTCGATGTTGGAAATGACCTTCATGGCCTCTCAATTTACCGAACCATGGATACTCATGGTTTACCCTCTTAATTGTACTGGAGGTAACTCAACTCATTTGAAGTAGCATTGGGGCTTTTATAATTGACTACATGCCACAGAGTAATGAAAAGTGAAATCATTGAGAATTCCTGGTTCTCATGATTAAATAATATATTCTTTTGCAAAAGTGCAGAACAGATGTTGGATAAGACCAAACTGACTCAGCTGTGCTGCCTTTGATATTTGTGAATACTGGTCACTTGGGCAATCAGAGCCTGAAAAAGCACAGTTCAGCAATGGAGTCAACACTTAACTCAGACGTGAAGTAAAATAAATAATAAAAGTATTCAAATTCAGTAGAATCCTTGAACATTAACCAACCAACCTTTAAGGAACTAAGCATCAACCTTTGAGACCATTGCAGACTTTAACATCACAAATCCTTTTTCTTGCTCACATCTCAGTTGTGGTTCAGTTGGGAGTACTCTCACATCTGAGTCACAAGGTTATGGATTCCCGAGCCAATCTAGGGCAGACTAGCACATGCCAAGGTCCAGGACTATGTGCTGAGAAACTTGATTAAGCTTGGAGCAGCTGCTGCCAAAGGAACAGTGAGGTCTTTCTGTGGAAATTAAATGGGAATCTATTCAGTTATCAGACCCTGCCGATGTCTCAAATATATGTAAATACAGCCTTGTACAAGAAAGACATGATTTGGGTTTGTTTGTTGGGTTGAGTGAAACTCCAATGTTTGTCTGTTTCTTCATATGCTACTGTACAAGAACTGAATTGCTCTAGTGACTACATATGTAAATAAAGATTTTTTTATGAATAGAGTATAATTTTTAAGTTAAAAAATCAGATTCCTGTCCCCTTTCCACCAAAGGTTTGGAAGATGGGACTACCAATCAATGCGGGCTTCCTCTATTAATCAGCCAGACTGTCAGATGTCTTGTTTTTTGGATGTTAGTCTACAAAACACCTCTCTATGTACAGGCATGAAATATCCCAATGGTGTCTTGGGATATTTATCCCACAGAATTGTCAACCCACCCCCCCCCCCCCCCCCCCACATTGCAGCAGGAGTGCTGTATTCATCCTGCAATCAGGTCCCACCCTCCAATTTTAATTCGTTCACACATTTGCCCAACTCTGCCAAAATACACGTTTATAATTTTATGATTTAACTGTGACCTGTCAAATCAATCACTATAAGCAAAATGCACTGCAGAATTGACAAGAATTTATGCAAAAATGTTAAAAAGTGTCAATCAAAGATTCTTGTTTGTTCAAAATCAGTTATGTCATCATAAATTAAAGCATTGGTTAATAATAGCAATTTAAAGCAAATGCTGCTGCTGGGAATCCAAAGCAAAATCAGAAAGAAGCTTTTGGTGGGAATCTTTAATCAGAACTTCTCCAGATGTACTGCACACTGGCCCATCTAAGGCCCAAACCTCAGGAACTGAACCACATCTTGCCTCACCATTCCAGCGAGAAGTGAAGGGGATGGTTAGGAGACAGACCACCCAAAGAAGTGTCCTACAGAATGCTCGAGCACAGAGACAGAGAGAACCCCCTTACGAAAGCAGTCATCCCATCACTCCCACCAAGATGAGGTGGAGGAGCAAAGCTCCAGCCCCCTTCCAGTCACAAACATATGGATTGTTGTGAGCAATATTCTTTCTCAGCAGATAGTGCTAGAGAAAGATTTTGGGAAATGTTCACCTCATATTTTCCGAAGGAATATTTTGTTAATAAAATCAAATGGAACCTCAAACTGAATACTGTGACCTTTGTCTACCTCACCAACAAGAGTACTTCAGTAAAGTGTTTTTAATACATTAACTGGTCAAAGTGTCTAAACCACGGCCATCACTTTGTATAAGTTGGGCTGGTTGCATATTTAAAAAACCTTTGATGTTATCAAAATATTTGGATTTCTAACCCGTGCTCTGCTCTGTACTCATCCTTTTGTTAGTTCCTCACCTGGTCACTCATTGTGTAGCTCTTTGTTTCTCCTCGGTCTTTGACGAAGAATGCCCTATATCTTAGCATTGTTCAATAAATGATTGCTGGACAAAGCAATATGCCGTTGCCTTCTAAGCATAAATTATGTTGGAGATGATAAATTCCTTCTCCATTGGTCTTACACAGACATTCAGTAATGCAGTGTGAAAACCTTGATTTGTTGCTCAACACCTGTTGATCATTAAGTGGAAAGTGTTTGCCATATGTTCTGCTCGACAGTTTTAGTGAGGATAATGGAGTGATGATGTGATATTGGTCACTCCCCATTTGGTAGATATGTCTTGAAATGGTTTGCTAGTAAATTGTAGTACTTTGTCAGACACTATCTGTTTCAGGATACTGAACAAATTGAAAAGAACAGCATTGTGCTAGCAATGGTTGTTGAAAACTCAGAAGTAATCCATCACAGGAGTGCAATCTTTTCCATGAAGTGTGAATAGGTCTATTGCTACTTTCATCCTTGGCATGAATGGAACACTGTGTTGGTGTATTGGCTCCCTCCTCTGCTGGGGTTGGTATGTTTGACATGTATCACATGCATTTGCCAGTTGTTGAGTAAGCTGATTCATCCTGACCTGATATAGACTCATGTCCTCACGGTCTTTTGTATTCAATACCCATGTGCCCCTGGTGTGACTTGAACATGATATTCTGTTGTAATGTCATTGGTATTAGGGCTTGTTTGCATTTGAATCTTAGTGTTGTGCTGTACCAATTTTGCCTCTGTATGGCCAAAACAAATCAATCCTCTTAGCATTTCTTTAATACCATCAGAGTATTCCTGGATAATAATTGTTTGCAACACTTGCAGTCGCACATCTTTCAGCAATTGCACATTACCACTATTCACACTAGCTCTGGCCAAAGTTTAACAGAGAGAATATAGAGTCATAGAGTCTTAGAGATATACAGCACAGAAACAAACACTTCGGTCCAACTCGTCCATGCCAACCAGATATCCTAAAATAATGTAGTCCCATTTCCAGCACTTGGCCCACATCTCTCTCAACCCTTCCTATTCATATACCCTATAAACATCTTCAACTTCAAAAGCTAGAGCGTTAATGTGTGGATCAAAAGGAATATCTTTGGTCTTTGTGTGGTAATCTGCTCAATGTGTCAGATGTAACCATTCTTAAATCTGGTTTATATCTGACTTCAAAGTTATATTGTTGCACCTTGACAAGTAAACACTGCAGACGTGACCATGCACTCACTGGTAACAGATTATTTCCTATGGCTTATGATCTGGTTCAATAGTGATTTTCTTGTGAATTAAATGAAGCCACATAATGGAAAATGCCAAATGTTAATGTCTCCATAATGGCTATAAGATCAGACCTGTTCACCTCTATTTTTGCCATTAATTCATTAAGTTTGCTCCAAGAAACTGTGCGCTTTTAAGTAAAGAGCCATTAATTTTGACTTTTGATCATTTTTATACACTTTGACCATATTTACTGTCTTTTTTTATCCTTGTACACTTAGTCCCTTCCTGTTCCATTCTGGGTATTGTTATCGAAATAAAAGGTGCCCTGCAATACCACCATATCTTTTTGCTTTGTAAGTCTACATTGCCCCGCTTCTTCCCCATCCTCCTCTTATTTTGTTTAAAGCCCTCTCTACCGCCCCAGTAATTTGATTTACCAGGACACTGGTCCCAGCACTATTCAGGTGAAGTCCATGTGACCGAAACAAGCTCCTTCTACCCCATTATTGTTGCCATGAATAGAAACCCATTCCACCCACACCATATGTTTGAACCATGCATTTAGCTTTATTTATCCTACAGGCAATGCAGGTTTAGAAAGAAAGGAATAAGCTTTTATGGGATAATAAATGTAAATTATGAGCTTCTATTAACTGATCTGTGAGCATGTTTCATGTTTATTCCATTTATTTTCCAAATAAATATAAAAGCATAGAAAAAAAAACTGGTATTTGCATATGACTTTTTTAGACTTTTCAGCCAATGAACTACTTTTGAAGTGTGGTAATTATTGTTATGTAGGCAATACAGAAGCCAATTTGCGCACAGAAAACCTTCACAAACAACAATGTGATAATGGCAATGTTGATTGAGAATAAATATTGGCCACAATATCAGAATAAATCCTCTTGCCTCCAAAGTAGCACCAAAGAATTGTTTGCCTGCAAAGGAAAACAAAACCTTGGTTTTACACGATTTGGAGATGCTGGTGTTGGACTGAGGTGTACAAAGTTAAAAATTACACAACACCAGGTTATAGTCCAACAAGTTTAATTGGAAGCACACTAGCTTTCAGAGCGCCACTCCTTCATCAGGTGGTTTTACATGTGGTTCAAAAGATGGCACTGCTAAGTGCAGTACTCCATCACTAGAACCAATCTTGATTCTTGTGTTAAACTCCTTGTGTGGCAGTTACAGAGTCATAGAGATGTACAGCGTGGAAAGAGACCCTTTGGTCCAACTCGTCCATGCTGACCAGATATCCTAACCTAATCTAGTTTCATTTGCCAGCACTTGGCCCATATCTTTCTAAACCCTTCCTATTCAAATATGCATCGAGATGACTTTTATTTGTTGGAATTATACCAGCCCCCACCACTTCCTCTGGGTGGTCATTTCATGCACACACTACCCTCTGTGTGAAAACATTGACCTTAGGTCCCATTTAAATTGTTCCCCTCTCAGTCAAAACCTATGCCCTCTAGTTCACCCCAACATTTTAATCTAGAGGCAGCAGTGTTGACAACTGAACCATGACTGGCAAATACTTACAACTACTTCCCTTCTCCCTGAGAAAGTTTGCACATAACTGTGAGATGGCTCTGGATGGGATGCTGTTCGGAGGGTCGCTGTGGACTTGATGGGCTGAATAGCCTGCCTCTGCATTGTGGTGATTCTATGTCAGAAAACAGCAACCAACTCAGTAGTTTCCCTATGGCTAGCAGCATATTTGTGCTTGTTTACAGTGTTTACGCAGTGGCACAGTGGCTTAGTGGTTAGCACTGCTGCCTCACAGCACCAGGGACCTGGGTTTGATTGCTGCCTTGGGCCACTGTGTATGGAGTTTGCAGGTTCTCCCTGTGTCTGCATGGGTTTCCTCCCACAATCCAAAGATGTGCAGATTAGGTGAATTGGCCATGCTAAATTGTCCATTGTGTTAGGTGCATTTTTCAGGGATAAATGTAGGGCAGAGGGGTGGGCTAGCCTTTGGAGGATTGGTGTAGACTTGTTGGGCCAAAGGGCCTGTTTCCACACTGTAGGGAATCTAGTCTGATATTTACATTTCATTATCAATAAGTAGGTACTGCAGGATACAAAAGTGTTGAAACTTGAAGCAAAATATTCACACAATATATGCTTAAATGCAATGCAGAATATTCCAGATCAAAAAGTCAATGCTGTTTGTATAGTCTTAGTTCAGACAAGTAGGTGGTGTTGTGAGCCCTTTGGTTCACACTCAATAAACAACTTTCATTCATCCTGTAGTAAACCAGCAGGAGACTGATATACTCACTGGGGGAAAGGAAAGGCACAAAGCTTCCTCCTTTCAATCAGATAGCCCTAGTGTCACTACAGCAACACAAAACTCTTTCAATGCAGACAGTACTTTTTGAATCAAGCTTTTTGCATAATAGAAGCAGAATACAAATAGTATGCGTTCTGCTCCAGTAAACCACAGTCAGTTTCTAAGCTGCCTTTCGGTTGAATGTTCCATTAAGAATTGAAGAGCCAACCTGTCATCCTGGATCTCGCTCCTGGTGTTTATACTGTTCTGACGTGGTTTTGTAGTTGGTGTCAGCTGATGGCTTGCTTTAGCACATCCACTTCTGAGTCAGTAGATTGTGAGTGCAGAAATTTGAGCACGTCTGACATGCCAGTGCAGTACTGATGGAATGCTACAATGTTACTGAGGTGAGATAGAATCATTGAGTTATACAGCATGGAAACAGACCCTTCGGTCCATCTTGTCCATGTCAATCAGATATTCTAAACTGATTAAGTTCCATTTGCCAACATTTAGCTCATATCCCTCTAAACCCTTTCTATTCATATACCCATCTAGATGTCTTTTAAATGTTGTAATTGTACCAGCCTCCATCACTTCCCCTGGCAGCTTGTTCCATACATGCACCACCCCCTGCAAGAAAAAGTTGCCCCTCAGGTTCTTTTTAAATATCTCCTGCTTAAACCTCTGCCCTCCAGTTTTGGACTGCCCTATCCTAAGAAAAAGACCTTGGCTATTTACACTATCCATGCCCCTCATGATTTTATAAACATCATTAAAGGTCATACCTCAGCATCTGACCCTCCAGGGAAAAAGCCTCAGCCTATTCAGTCTGTCCCTATAACTTAAACCCTCCAACCTCGGCAACATCTTTGTAAATCTTTTCTGTACTCTCTCAAGTTTAACAACACCTATCCTACAGCAGGGAGACCAGAAATGAGGTGTTAAACTCAGGTCCCACTTGCCTTCTTACAGCTACTTAAGTGATTCTAGGACTATATTGAGGGGGAGTTGGGGAATATTTCTGACTGGTCTTGGTCAATGTTTATCAGTAAAGCAAACAATCTCATAATGATTATGTTTGTGTGATCTTGTCTGCCTATTTCCCACATTACCATTCATTACATTCCAAAAGTGTTTGTACAACATTGTAAAACAGGCTATACAAATTCAATTTTGTCATTTTTATCTTTCTGTAGGCTCGACGCTGACTAAGAAACTTGGCTTTATTTGGAACTGCAAGCCTGCTATCATGGAGAATGGATTTATCAGAATGAATGCTGAGGGGTAGCTAAGGATGTTACACAGCCAAAACCTAAAGCAAGGAAAGTAAAAAAACAAAAGGCAGTCATGGAGCTGATCCATTGCAGAGAAGCTTGAAAATACACATTAAGCAGTTCGTGGGTGGGTCAGTCTGTACTAGAAAGCAAAAAGGCAGTCTGCCTTTTCCAAGATCTCTGAGTGCATTTGGAAGGTTTTGGCTCCTCTGAAGAAACTGTTTCCGTTCTGAGCTGGGTCACAAAGAACTGAGGCTGGGGGAATATGAGGAGAAACGATTTTATGCAGCGATTTGTTATGCAGTGACTGAAACACCAGTGGAAGCCAGGGAATTGGATAGAGACTTGAAAAGGAAAATGTTGCAGGACTGTGGAGAAAGGACAAGGATTGATCTCAGTGGATAACTCTGACAAGGAACAGATACAGACTCGAAGGGATCGTGATCTCACTCTATTTTGTATGTTTTCATCATACAATGAATATACCTGCAAGTCTTTAACTCTCATACAACCTTCACCTAATACAATTTGTCATATGACACAAATTCAAGAAATTCCACTTCAATATTTAAAGATAGAGAAAATTAATCTGAGTAAGTGCTTCACTAATCCGCTGTAAGCATCCTTTCTACTCAGATAGCTGAGATCAGCCAGCTTTGCAGAGTCGAGGGTTTGAAGAGGACTTGTATTAATAATGAATTATCCCTTACCTCAAAAACATGTGTTAATGTTTCAGAGATGACAGTAATACCAATCTAACTAAGCTAACGCTGAATACCCAGCACCTTCTTCTTCTTTACTGAAAGTTTTGGGAGGGAAATACAGAGCCTGGGGCTTGGATGACGAAAGGTATAGCTGCTAATGATAGGCTGAAGGTTTGGGCATTGATCAATTCACCCAGATTGGTTTAGTTCAAGATTTGGTTTGCTACTTAACTATATTACTGGGAGTTTGTCATAAGACAGGCAGCAGGGGCTGAACTTTATGAAGGTCGAAGCAACACGAGCTACAGGCAGCTTTGTGGCTGAATTTAACAAGGAGTCCAAAAGGCTCATCTCAACTTCAGGAACATCTCACTTCATCTTTTATGCTTTTGACAAGCAACATAGTGAGTTTCTCTCTAGGCAGTAATGAGTTTCCAATTAAGAGGGATTATTGCTTGTTAAATATTTTGTTGACAGAGAAACTTGACTCATTAATATTCAGCTTCCTAGCTTACAAAATGCACCGAACAAACTCGACCTCAAGAATTCTTGACCGGCAAACCAGAGTGGGTAGCTGTGGATTCAGCTCACTGCTTAATTCAAGGGGAGGTGATAGCCTAGTGGTATTGTCGCCACATTGTGAATCCAGAGACCCAGGGAATGTTATAGGGATGAAGGTTAGAATCCCACCATGAACTTAATAAAACTGGAATTAAGGGTCCAATGATGACCATGAAATAATTGTCGATTTTCAGAAAAACCTATCTGATTCACTAATGCCCTTGCTGGAAGGAACTGCTGTCCTTATCTGGTGTGACGTACAGACCACAGCAATGTAATTGACTCTAAACTGCCCTCTGGGTAATTAGGGATGGGTGATAAAAGTGACACCCACATTCCATGAATGAATAAAAACAACGCAACTTCCATGTTGCTTACAATCAAACTGCATCTCGGGACACAATCCACAGGTGCCAGCCAAATGTACTCCTGGTCCACAGGTATTGGCATGTAGCGTTTATCAACCTCTCACAACCATCATGGCCTCTCTCTCATACGTAAGATGCTCAAGAAGCTGAGACTTGCATTGAAAGGTTCACTGGCAACGAGCATTGAAAGGCTATAGCAGGGAGGGACAGGGATGCAACTCATGGATTGGATCATGCTGCATCTCATTTAACACCTGCCTGCATGCTTGCAGTTTCTAGGCCTTGCATTGCATGCCATGGTACTGGCATTTCAGCCAGAGCCAAAGACTATTAATATAGCTGTACTGCGCTGCTCTTTAGCACGGACACACAGTGTCTTGGATCACAAAGTGTATTTCCAAGAGGTTCCTTGGATTCGGTTAAATGTAGTTAAGAGACGACTTGACAATAGCAATTGGCTTAAATATGAATGTTTATCGATTAGTAATGAAAAAAAGGAAAAAAGAAAAAACACTCTCACGCTCTTCTGCCCATTGTGGGACCCTCAATCAATGCTGGTCTGGATGCTTAGGTTCGTTTGCGATCCCAGTCTGAGGTGAAGTCCTATGCCATGGAACAAACAGCAAGTACAGAAAAGCAAGTTGATTGTGCCATTTACGGCACGTACAGGAATGTGAGTTGCCCATCGCAGGGCTTATTCAAGATCATGCAGCTGTCGAAAATCATCAACAATTCTAACCCATTCTATGCACACTGACAAACTGCTTATCAGTAGGGAGGTATCAGGCAAGAGGAGAAATCCTGATATACAGCACTCAAGATATTAATCTAACACCCACAGCGTGTGCCAGCTGGCTGTGTGGTAAACACACACTACCCATTCATTCAACCACATGATCATATCAGAAACTGGTGGGGGCTAGTTCGTACTCCAATCAAGGTGGGTGGTGGTGGGGGGGGGGGGGGAGAGGAAGTGGGGGGGAGGTTCTGATTGTCAGGAATTGTTGGTATCATCAGCCATGGGCACAGTCTGCACACAGTCCAGAAACTTGGCCACCATCACTCATTCACATGGAATTCTCAGAGTCAGGAGGATGGAAAGGCAGCCTTGATGGGCAACAGGAGCTTCACTGCCAGAAGGAGTTTCGGCTGGAGGAACAGGCATTTGCAGAGGTAGGAACAAACCGGCATTTGCAGAGGTGGGAACAAAGATAATAATAGAGGCAACTCAAGGTGAATGGATCTGAACTTGGGGGGAAGAGTGGTAATTTGCTGTGGGGGTAGTACGATGTAAAAGGAGACAAGAGGCTTTGAGGACGAGGGGTGGTACCTGGTGACTAGGTGGGCTCCAGTACAGATGGCATTCACCACAAGTCATGCTCCCTGCCATTATTTTCCAATCCCTAGATGCAAAGGTTTACTAAAGAAAGGCTGGAACAAGACCCAGCGTGGAAAAGGTCAGTGTCAGCTTATTGTGTGAAAGTGTGGGATCTATGTTTGCTGGACACTAGCACATTTTAGTAACAAATACACAAAACAGCTGTTTGCAGAGCCCAGCTACATTTAACTTGCAAACACTTCATTAACCAAGTGCAGCATGGTGGCTCAGTGGTTAGTACTGCTGCCTCACAGCACTAGGGACTCAAGTTTGATTCCAGCTTTGAGTGACTGTCTGTGTGGAGTTTGTACATTCTCCCTCTATCTGCGTGGGTTTCCTCCCACAATCCAAAGATGTGCAGCTCAGATGAAGTGGCCATGCTAAATTGCCCATGGTGTTCTGGGATGTATAAGTTTAATACATTCATCAGGGGTAAATATAGAGTAATAAGGGAATGGGTCTGGTTGGGATGTTCTTTGGAGGGTCGGTGTGGGCTTGTTGGGCCGAAGGGTCTGTTTCCACACTGTAGGAATTCTGTGCTATGCTACACAAGCAGAATGAGTTGATTAGGTGTCAGATGCTGGTTGAAGGCAAACTGTGCAAGGCTTCATTATCTGTCATTAGGTGTAATGGTGGACTGTAGTAAATGCAGGGAGAAGCTGACTGTTTAATGTGGTTCTGGCGTAGGGACATATCAGAGTGCTATTGACATGTCCTTTTCAGTGATATGCAGTGGTCACTCAACTTTCAACAAGTTGCTGCACAGGCTAAGGCTGGATTTAGAGACATGTCCTTGTATCAGAGTGCATCAACTTGCTCAGTGTACAGTAATGTGCTCAGCACCCCCTGTGCAGGCTAGGCCACCAGTGACCCTTTGAAGATTTAAGAACCTCTATCACTCCGGATCCAAATGTAGATTATTTCCCCTGAGAGTGATTGGTCCTGCTGCTGGGGGGCATGTTCATCGTCAGGCTGCCTTCCTAAGAAGGTGAAGGTGAATGCACGTGGATCAGGATCAACGTCAAGGTCATGAGGAACAGCAGGCCACTGGGAAGGACAAGAAGCTCAGAGCTCAGAGAGAGGTCACTAACACAGGGCTCCTCAGAATATGCGAGGCAGACTGCAGGCCCAGGTGTTTCAGCCTTGGTTCCAATTCCTGGGGATGAGTGAGGTGTAGTGTCAATGCAGGCTCTGTATGTCCCAGGAAACTGTGATGGAACTGTGGTGGATGCTGGAGCAGGACATGAGGGCCATCCTCTCCTATGATTGTGAAGGTCAAGGCCGCTTGGAACTTCTACGCACCGGCTCAGTTCAGGTAGCAACAGGTGACCTGTGTGAGATCTCTGTCAAAGAAATTCATTGACACCATTTATAATTGATGAGATGTGGCGGGCAGTGGACCATCACGGACTGTAAAATATTCCCTGGTCATGATGCTGAAATTTGGTTTGCATTGATAGTTTGAATTTCAGCCTCTGTTAGTTTTGTTTGTGATCACTTTTGCTGGTTGTAAATAAAAGCTCATATTAGTAGTTGTCCGGTTGTTTGCCTGTATATGCTGTTCCCCGATTGGACAATGAAAAGCTGCAGATCTACAGTGAGCACTGGGACAGGGGGAACTGACTCAGACAGGATGTGGTTCAGGACAGATACAGACTGCGATGTGGTGGGTAAAGAGCAATTGGCTGAGTGAATGAAATTGTATTTGTGAGGGAGTGTCAGCCATGTCAGCTATGTACCATGAGTTATGTGGCTAATGAGCCATGACATTGTCAGTGAGGGGCAATGCCGGACTGCTAACTCATGTCTCCCTTCACAGTGGCCTTTCAAAGATGGCACAAACACAGGGTGGGACCGTGTTTCGACAGATATCCACTGAGCTGTGAGCTGTCTGTAACAGCTCATGCTAAGATGAGGAATCAAACATGACGGAAACCATAGGAGCAGGGTGGGTAGTTAATGCGGTAAGTTTGGCAAAATTCCATGAGGAAACACAGTTAGCCTCATGGGCAAATCCCTCCAAAAATCTCAATGGAACTCCAACGTAATCAAAAAAAACATATGATTCAGCCTCGTAGTTCTATTTTCCTGGAATATTTTTGATTGAAAATGGTTTCTAGTTAATGTGGATCACTTATTAATGCAGTGGGGACTGAACAAAAATTGTCAATAGATTATGGTAAATATCAGCCACATCTCATCTTATTAATCCTTTAACTATTAGATTTATGCTGGACTAATATGGCTCCACTCCAGAGCAAACTTTGTAGTTTAATCCTATTGTATGCTGGAGCCAGTCTTCCTCATAGCTTAAGGCTCTTCAAACAACAGGGGAGAATAATGTTGGGAATATTATGGGGGAGCAATGAGAGATTTGTGTGTGGTTGCACATCTGGTATAGTGGAATCCTGCCAGTAATATAAGCAGGGCAAGTTTCGCATCACTGCAAGCCAAAACTATTAGAGACAATTTCCAGCAAAAAAAAATTCAATAATATATGTTGCACTTAATGAGATCCTGAGGGCACCAGTAACCAATATGTAGGTTTCGCCCAGCATCAGTTACCCAGTAGTAAATTCTCCAGATTAATTCAATTTTGTTGATGAGACAACCCATTAAAATGGGTCTTCTTGTTGGATGTCTTTAAGAAACCCAGAATGTTGCTGCCAGCTGATTGAAACTCATGTGTTGAGAGTCAGCAATCCTGGGACCTCATTAAGTGCAGTTTGAAAAGTGAATACAGAACAATATTGTACTTACGCCATTTGTAGTCTACCAGTGCTCTCCAGAAATACCTGGAGTCAGCTCACAGGTGTCAGAACCTGACTTAAAATGTGACCAACATGAAAAGATCCTTTGTATTTAAATCAATTTCACTAACATTCATGAGAGAATCTTTTATCCATGTTCTTGCTGCTTTATTTAATCAAATTCAGCCTGTGCATAAATTGCACAGTTTTATAGAGGAAAATCATCTCTCTCCGCCTACAACTGCCGTCTCCCTCTTTCACTCCTGTAGATGGCTTGTCCTAAGAATGGTTTTCTCTATGTCAAATAGGTCTGCCAAATGGCAATGAATCTTAAAATTAAATAACAAATAGAAATGCTTACTGACAAGTAAAGCAGACAAACATCGCACACAGGGATTCAATCCAACAATGGCACAGAAGAAGACAATATTATTTGAATTCCCTTAAATATTTTCAATCTTGGTGTGATTCATTTGAAAACATGTCAGAAGCACAGATACACAGTTTAAAGAATCTGTGTAAAACATCATTTTCTCCTGTTTGAAAATACAGAGAATTATTATCTGTGCTTGAAGACATTCAACTACAAATTTCCATTGAGCATACCGCAAATTGATCATATGCATTGTGATATCCATCTAGCTCTTAATATTTGGCTTTTTTCAAACTTTTGACTCAGTTTGACTGACTCTTCGTTGATGGGAGGGTACTTGAAAGGACTTTTCCAGTGGTAAAATTCGTGGATTGCCTGGCAACATGGATAAGTTGGTATTATAACATCTTGCAATATGCAAATCCTCAATAAGTTCGACATTTTCTTGCCTGTAAAACTGGAGAACTGCTTCTTTTGCCAGCAGGTTATCTTCAAACTTTACAAGAACCGAGAACAGTGTTAACAACAATTAATGGATAATCAACTACCAATGATACTTTATTGGTCCAATTTGTTTGTCATTTGAATATGTCTGACAGTTTTCCGGTACATATGTTCCTTTTTGAAAAAGATAGTTTGAATGGTTTAGCCATTTTATAGCTCACAGGTTTATGTGGAACCAGATCATTTTATTGATCAGATATAAATTGTTCTCTACATGTGTTCCTTCAGTCTTTTGTTGGGAATAAGTAAGCAATATAACAGCTGCTCTGTGCAGGGTGGGCAACACAAAGAGGATAACAAATGGGTGAGAGAAACTCTTTTTGTTCTTTGCCTAAAGGGGATGCAACTAATCCTATAATATCTAATACGATAGGCAATTCAATACCCATACCACCCAGGTTGGAAGAGAAAAGGAATTATCACATAAATAAGAGGCTAACTTTCCATTTCACTTAGAATGGGGATGATTGGTTCGGGACAGTAAAACTCATTCTGTGTTCCCCATTGACTGCTGGGCTGTATGGAGGAGATTTATTGCAAACTTAATTTATGTAGGGACTCAGGTTTGGTTTGAAGCCCCATTTCTTTGGTTGAACATTTAATCCTCGTTGCTCATTGACAATGTGATCAGTGTAAGTGGTGGTTCAAGGATTTATTTTAAATGCAGAAAGGCATTCTCAGAACTCTGGATTTCAACCCTTATTGTGCAGAAGATGCTGAATGATTAGAAATAGATTTTGTAACATATTTGCCTTATTTACAAAAAGGACAGCATCCATGTGCCAAATCATTAATTTAGTATCAATTCGTTGTTGAATTAAATCACAAAGCAGTTGCTTTTGTGAGATTACATTCTATATATTTTTTGACCATACAATGTAAATATATTTTAAGATAATCTTTGCAATGAAGTCTATTAACTCACTCTTCACAACAGATTGCATTAAAATTTATAAAATGTCACCGTATGATTTATTTTTAATCTGTTATGTGCAGCTTTAATTTATTTCCTAATAGAGATGTATAATTGTGCAGGGTCTGCAGATTCAGCAAATGAACATTTGTTAATTTATCATCCAAATGGTTAAAACAGTTACTATGGTATTTTCTGAAGTGACCACTCCTGTTATTGTGGGTTATTACCTTTACAAGTATATGATAAAGGGCGCTGGTTATTTGAGGTAGTTCACTGCCATCAATACTCCTTTGTTTGCTTTATCATTGGTATTTAGTAGTCAATGATAGTGCACAGTATCTACAGAAGAGGATCTGTTCTTAGATAACATGAAGGTTTATTGCATGATAGCGATAATTATAACTACATTTGGTAAGACATAATTAATAGGGCTTCAGGGAGCTGATAGAACTCTTGTGGCACAGTGATAGTGTCCCTACCCCTAGGCCAGAAAGCAGATCCCACTGCTTCAGAGGTTTGTCTGAACAGGTTTATTAAAAATATCGAGGGAGCTGGTGTCTTTCCTCAAAGCTACAAGGAAACTCTATGGACTGGATATCAAATGTACCCTTGTGAATTTTTTTTAACAGAAGACAGTGTCTTAAAACTCTGATCTGCGTGTTGAGGGAAAGACAATGCTATTCATTTTAGAATATCAATCTTATCTTGCTTTTTCTCTTGAATCTCACTATAATGTGAGATTACCCTGAATTTGTATATGTGAGCTAAAAGGCATTTATTTCACAACGGGTATATTTCCTGTCTATCTTGTTATAACTGGAAGCTTAACTTCTTCAGCTCCCTCAACAAAGGCTTTCCAGCTATTGGAGTAAGCACTGGTCTAGCTTCGGGGTCATTAGCAAAGCAATAGCACTGCTTCTTAACCTTGAAGAAAGCTGTCCACAAAAGTCTATAGAGATCTGTGAACAGAATTTCCCCTGGCTTCAAATCAAGGGGATCTCATAGATCTAACAGCAGTGATGTCAGCAAGCTGCTATGTAGCCAATTGCATTGAAGTATCTCACAGGCAGCAATCAAGGGAATTAAATGCTTGAAATATTTTTCTCCCTTTCAACAAAAATGTTGGGATTACATAATAAATGATGGTGATTATTTACTTCAACATCAGTCTAAATGCAAACTTTTGAAAAAAATGTTTTTAAATGTGCAGAAATGTTATCACAATACAGAGCTTTAACATTCCACAAATATAAAATTAGCTCATTTGGTTGATTAGCGATAACGATGAGTTTAGTACAATAAAAAGACCCAATTACACACCATTCAGCAAGTATAATCTTGTCATTACAACAGAACTAACAATATAAGAGTGGAAGTTATTGTCAATTGAATTGATTGCATTCTGGGATTGCTTAACAGTGCATACCTGGGTTTGTGATTTTATTTTGTTTTTTGCAGAGTCAGTCCTCTAAACTCAGGAGATTCTAACTCTCCTGGTTAAAATTTGTGAGAAGATTTGTAGCTCAAGTGCTCGTTGTTGTGGTTCTGCTCGCCGAACTGGGAATTTGTGTTGCAGACATTGTGTCCCCTGTCTAGGTGACATCCTCAGTGCTTGGGAGCCTCCTGTGAAGCGCTTCTGTTTTGTTTCCTCTGGCATTTATAGTGGTTTGTCTCTGCCGCTTCCAGTTGTCAGTTCCAGCTGTCCGTTGCAGTGGTCGGTATATTGGGTCCAGTTCGACGTGTTTGCTTATAGAATCTGTGGATGAGTGCCATGCCTCTAGGAATTCCCTGGCTGTTCTCTGTTTGGCTTGTCCTATAATAGTAGTGTTGTCCCAGTCGAACTCATGTTGCTTGTCATCTGCATGTGTGGCTACTAAGGATAGCTGGTCGTGTCGTTTCGTGGCTATATGGTGTTCATAGATACGAATCGTTAGCTGTCTTCCTGCTTGTCCTATGTAGTGTTTTGTGCAGTCCTTGTATGGGATTTTGTACACTACGTTGGTTTTGCTCATGCTGGGTATCGGATCCTTTGTCCTGGTGAGTTGTTGTCGGAGAGTGGCAGTTGGTTTGTGTGCTGCTATGAGTCCTAGTGGTCGTCATCCACAGATTCTATAAACAAACACATCGACCTGGACACAATATACCGGCCACTGCAACGGACAACTGGAACTGACAACCAGAAGCGGCAGAGACAAACCACTATAAATGCCGGAGGAAACAACACAGAAGCGCTTCACAGGAGGCTCCCAAGCACTGAGGATGTCACCTAGACAGGGGACGCAACATCTGAAACACAAATTCCCAGCTCGTTAAACAGAACCACAACAACGAGCACCCGAGCTATAAATCTTCTCACAAACTTTGAACACCAACGGGCGAGAGACGCTAATTTAAGCCAGAAAATGGGAATCCTGTGCCAACCGCCTAAGCGCCACATACGAACAACTCCGGTTTCTGCACAAATGCCGAAAGAATCGAATCCTTCCACTGTGTGTCAGATACAGACCACCAGTCAACAATCCACAAGCCAGAGACACAGCCAGACAGAATGGATTCAGGATGATCCAGGTAATGATTACAGATGCACACAACTGACTACACAAGTACAGACAAGAAATTGCGCGCCAAAAATCGTTAATTTCAAAAACCACCAATCAGGAATGGACCCGGACCATAGAACAGGCCATCACCATAGGACAGAACAGGAGCACACACCGCAAAAAAATGGCAATAAAAGAAAAAATGGCCAACTAACACACAACAGGGAGGACACCACAACACACACCTGGGTTAGAAACCTGTCCCACAGACAGCTCAGACGGAAGGAACAATACTGGCCAAGGGACTCAACTACAACCACAGGGACGCCAAGACAGCAGACTTCCTAGCAGCACTAGAATGGACTGACAGAAGAGACACAACAAACAGTGAGACAAAGTATCGTACCTCTGATAACAAGGAAAAGACCACACAAAACCTCACCACCAAGGAGAGGGAAGCACTAAAAACACTAAGAAATGATAAGAACATAATCATACTACCAGCAGACAAAGGCAGAACAACGGTCATCCTGGACAAAGCAGAGTACATCCAGAAAGCGCAACAACTACTTGCAGATACCAACACCTACCAAAAGAGGGAGTTTGACCCCACCCCACAGCTCACCAATAGGATAAACAACACACTGAGGAACCTACAAAAAAA
>NC_057736.1:29158990-29166727 GCF_004010195.1 Chiloscyllium plagiosum | reverse complement strand
GTGGGTGCGCTTCGGCGGGTCGGTGTGGACTTGTTGGGCCGAAGGGCCTGTTTCCACACTGTAATGTAATCTAAAAAAAATCTAAAAATGTAATCTAATCTAAAAGACCTATACAATGTATTCGCCAAAAATGGATACCCCCGCAATTTTATCAACAGATGCCTAAGGGAAAGACAACGGAATGAGGACATGCCACAGCCCAAAGGACGAGCCACGTTACCATACATCAAGAACATTTCTGAACTGACAGCCAGACTACTACGACCACTAGGACTCATAACAGCACACAAACCAACAGCCACTCTCAGACAACAACTCACCAGGACAAAGGACCCGATACCCAGCATGAGCAAAACCAACGTAGTGTACAAATTCCCATGCAAGGACTGCACAAAACACTACATAGGACAAGCAGGAAGATAGCTAATGATTCGTGTCCATGAACACCAACTAGCCACGAAACGAAATGACCAGCTATCCTTAGTAGCCACACACCCAGATGACAAGCAACATGAGTTCGACTGGGACAACTACTATTATAGGACAAGCCAAACAGAACAGCCAGGGAATTCCTAGAGGCATGGCACTCATCCACAGATTCTACAAACAAACACATTGACCTGGACCCAATATACCAGACACTGCAGCGGACAGCTGGAACTGACAACTGGAAGCGGCAGAGATAAACACTACAAATGCCAGAGGAAACAACACAGAAGCACTTCACAGGAGGCTCCCAAGCACTGAGGATGTCACCTAGACAGGGGACAAAATGTCTGCAACACAAATTCTCCTGGTTAAGTATTTTTTTATTAACTCATTGTGCTTATGGGGAGTCCAGAACCAGGGGTCACAGTTTAAGGATACAGGGTGGGTCATTTAGGACCAAGAAGAGGTGAAATGCCTTCACCTGATGAGCCTGGTAGCGGTAATGCTTATATTTGTTCCCAGCAGCCATGTTGTGTGTGTACAGATGTGAAAGACAACAAGTGTATAAATCTTTATTCATTATCCACCACCAGGAAGAAAGGAAACCCCAGAGTGCCCAGTGACAAGCAGTGCCCTTCAAATCAAAGGGCAATGCTGTGATCAAAAGAGTGAAGGGGATGGCAGGGATTATCTCAAAATCGAATTGAGGGGAGGGGTTGTTGTGTCTTTACAAACTTAGAGTAATTGCTGCTAGTTCCAAGGGAGTAATGGTGGCCACCACTGGCAGCTTCACCATCATTGCAACAAAAATTCTGAGTAATTTATTCCCTTCACTGTTGGCACTGTGGCTACAGTGTACACTACCTACAAGATGGACAGCAGCAATGTACCAAGGTTGCCACCACCTAGAAGAATTGGGCTGGCAAATGCATAAGACCATAATACATGCAAATTAATGTTAATAATTGCATTAATTTACAAGCTAAGTACTACATAGAAGTATTATAGTGAACAGAATTTAGTTGAAGCAATTTCAAGTAGTGATAGTGCACAATGAGTTAGTGTACCCTTTTTTTAGAACATTGTTTCTACATGGTTTGAGTGCTGGATCTGTTTTATTTAAGTAATCTTTCTCATACATGAAGTTCAGCTGTTGTATGTAGGTGATGTAAATTTCATAGGTAGAATAAAAACTAAGACCTCCAGTGTGATTGAAGGGGTGGAGCGAGAGGGGCATGATGCTCGGGATGTAATGGCTGGAGGTCTACAGGCTATTGCAAATCTGAGGATAAATCTTGGAAATTAAAGAGTATTCATTCAGAACACTCTGGATATAAATGGAGCAGTATGAAATCCATCCTAGTGTAAACCGGATATTTGTTTATCAACTGAATTTGTTGAGTTCCTACAAGCTTAACCAGCACCGAGTAGACAATCTCAGTATTGCATAGAATATACATTCTGACTTGGCCTTTATTTAAAGTCGCATATGCCTGAATCTGTTAATGGATTTGATGAAAACAGATTCAGTCCAATCTATCCTGACACACCATCAGTTTCCTGTTAAATGTATGGGGAATAAGGATTGCCATTAATAGCACATCCATTATATCCATGTATAACACATGGTATTTCTGTATGAGACCCAGAACTTTAGAAATCTGACATTTATTGTTGCTGATCAAATGAATAAATTCTTTGCCAAAAGCACAAAATCAAACTGTTGTCAACTGAGGCTCTGCTAACTCAGTGCAGACTTTGCTAATTATTCATAATAAACCATTCAGCTCTGTGCTCGTAAATAATCATCCAAGGACCTGTTTTTCCATTTATCTGTGTGTTTTACAACATTATCAATGATACTAATTAAATTCTAGATCATTGCAATGAATTCCTTCTAATAAAGACACAATGATGCACAAGAGGATGCAACTAATTGTGCCTTGAAATCTCAGGCAGCAGGTCTTAATTAAAGATAGTTACACAAGTGAGAGAAATGAGACAATGAACAGCTGCACACTGAAGGATAAGCTCATGTTAAAAAAAGTAACACAAATTATTTCTAGATTTTGCAGATTGTTTGAATTGCTTTAGATAACTTAAGTATTTTTGACTGATATTCTTCATGTTTCCCTCAAACGTTGGTGTCAGTTGGGGGAACTGAAGGATGAGACCAGGAAAGGTTTTAGATATGCTCACAAAACTAGACCACTTAATATCTGAGACCTAAAACTGCCCTATAACTGACCACAGCTTGCTCAAGGAATTCTGTCCAGTGATAATGATGGAAATAAATGGACACACTTTTACGATCACATTTCAAAATACCAATGTCCCAAAGTGCGTCACTACAGTTTTCTTTTAAATTTAACTGAGCCCTTTGCAAACTTACCAAAGACCTTTTCTCCATTCGTATTTACATTATAGCTGAGGGGTAGCTTGTGTAACATCGAAACATTTGGAAATAGGAGGAGTAGGCCATTTGGCCCTTCAAACCTGGTTTGTCATCCAATGTGATCATGGCTGATCATTCAACCCAGTACACTGTTCCCACTTCCCCACCCAATACTCTTTGATTTTTTTTAGCCCTAAGAACTACATCTAACTCCTTCTTGAAAACATTTCATGTTTTGGTCTCAACTCCCTTCTGTGGCAGAGAATTCCAAAGGCTCACCAGGTGAAGAAATTTCACCTATTCTTGGTCCTAAATGACTCACCCTGTATCCTTAAACTGTGACCTCTTGTTCTGGACTCATCGGCAACATCATTCCTGCATTTATGCTGTCAAGTCTGGTTAGACTTTTATAGGTTAATACCTTTTGGAGCTTAACTTAGACCTTAGTAAACTTATTAAAGACTTTTACTTCACTGTCTGTATTTATAGTATCGCGGAAGGGAATCCAACACGCCAGAGATACATTATTTCAGACACATATATTTCAAAACAGCACAACAATGCAGCAAGATTGCTACAAAATAGAACACGTTGCATCATTGTATCAAATCACATTACATCAGTAGAATTACTTCAAAAGTGCTTAATTGTCTGAGAAACACTTTGGGACATCTTGAATTTGGGAAAGGCACTATATAGATTAAAGTCTTTGGCCTGGAATTTTATATCTCCAGTCATGCCACACGGAAGTGATTGGAAAAGCAGTGGCAGACGGGACCTGGGTGTCAAGATCCTGCTCCCCAATAAAATCCCCTATAAAAGACCTACACAAGCTTATAATTAGAGTTCTCCTTCAGGGAGATGCCATTTATGTGACAGCCTGGCAGGAGTGTTTGGTTCCCACTTTTCTCTTGCCAGGTGTTGTTGCAGCACCATCATATGCCAGGCTGCCTCAGAAATGGTACCTCTCTGAAGAAGAACTCTAATTATAAATGAGACAAACAGGAGGCTGGAAGAACACAGCAGACCAAGCAGCATCAGGAAGTGGAGAAGTCAATGTTTTGGGTATTAATCTTTCTTTAAGACGAGACAACATCTCGTCCTGAAGAAGGGTTAATACCCAAAACATTGACTTCTCCACTTCCTGACGCTGCCTAACTTGCTGTGTTCTTCCAGCCTCCTGTTTGTTTACTTTGCATTCCAGCACCTGTAATGTTTTTATCTCTAATTATAAATGGGTGTAAGGTCTTTTTCACTTTGCCCACCTTGACAGCTCTGGAGGAAATGATGTGGAAAAGTGAAGAGAGGAGCTGCAAAGATGGAGGTAGAGGGGGTTTCAAAGGCGACAGATGTGCTGCAAAGGGAAGAGAGGAACTACAAAGGCAGGAGTGGAGCTGAGAAATGGGCACGGATTTACAAAGGCGAATGCAGAGCTAGAAAAGACAATGACAAGCTGCAAACAGGGGTAAAGAACAGAACAGGGGCCTGCGATATTTTAAACCTTTCAACCGAGGTACACTGAGCGAAATGGAAAGCAGGAAAAACTGAGGTCATAAATTAGAGCAAATTAATGTTGAGTCTTTCGCTTAAAGGCTGTATTGGGGAAATCTTGTAGATACTATGTTAAAGAACATTGTCAATTGGATAATAAAAACGTAACAGTTTTGTTTCATAAAAATTTGCGTATGTGGATTATGTGATTACTGTGACTATGTTAGTGATAAACATGCAGGTATTTTAATTATGACCTCAGCAGAGAATGCAAGTTTAGGATGATGGACCTTTGTATGTGGAGGTGCACCTCAGTTATTATTTTTTTAAAAAGCATTTGTTGCTCAATTATGATTGTCTTGTGCCAATTTAAACACTGGAGCATCTGGCCAAAATAATGCTTACACTGTGTGTAGTGATGATTATTGAAGATATGGATGAACTCATCTAATTCTGATTTCTGTGTGCGTGAAAATATCCCATACATCAACATAAAAGCAGAAGATATTATTACTGCATAACTGTATCACCTGGTGGAGTTAGTGAAGATGAAAAAGGTGTCTGTCACACTCAAGAAAATCTGAAGAGAATCCCTCGTGAATATGAAATCCTTTCTGATCCCTGCTCAAAGTACCAGTCACATCAGATCAGAGGCTTTCCAAGTGGAGGAGGTCCCATCCCACCTGTTTAAATACCCCCCCCCCACCACCACTATACTCACCATGGGGGAGGGCATTAAATTCTGCCCACTGATTCACTATAGACTTCAACCCAGAGTCACTTCTTTTGGAAAAGGAAGTGTAACACAGCCGATCTGTGAGCTGGTGAATAAATGTTGCAGCAAAGGGGCAGATAAGATTTAATCCAATCCTTAACGTTAATTTTAACTTGAATTTCAGTCTAAGTAACTGAAGTATTTTTGCATGACCAACATTTTGCAGAAAGCAATAAATAACAGCTTATAGAGTATTTTGGGGCGGAGAAGGCATTAGTATCTCAGGAGATTACACTTCTGAGGATTGTTGACTTACTGCAGTCTTTTACATTGTAATATTCACCAGTTTACAGCATGGTATGAATATTATAATCATATTTCAAGGCACCTCATTAAACATGTCTTTTGGGATAAAATGTGCCTTTGCACTACACATATTAAATATGAACGAATTTTAAAAATTCAGGATTTTGTCATCCAATGCCACACATGCCATGTGTGAGTGGGACATGATTTTATAGCCTTGAACCCAGGCGACTGACACATTAGGTATATTCTCAATGACAAAATGGTGCAATTAAAACTGTTATTACAATAATAAAAAATGACTACAATTGTAATCCATTATTTAATAAATACATATTTGAACAAGCACTCTGCCCTTATAAATATACATTACTGTAGTGGATGAATAGTAGCAGACAAGGTATCAGGATCAAACTTGACATGGATACAAATGTCACTGCAAATAATGATTAAATCTATTAGATTTTAACCCTAAAAGTCATTGATGTGCTAATTGTACAAAGTTTCTGTTTAATCATCAAGATAATAAATACAAAGAACTTGAGGACTCTTTGTATCATTAGAGCGTGACTTGAGTTTTAAAATCTGATAAAGCATTTCTTTAATTCATCTCTGTGTGTGTGGAGAATAGTGATTGCCAGGAAATAATTACAGATATCCATATGACTCTCATTTAGATCTAAACGCCAAGTGTCAAATATCCTATCATGCACATCATAGCCCAACTGCACTAACATTGCTGGGATGCTTAAAACAACAGCAGGATGAGAGCAAGTCCCTTACTAGTGAGGTTTCTGCAGTACTGATTTGTTGATACCTGTTCTGATTGAGGCTGGAGTGGTATGCCAAATCCTTTCTGGTCCCTCTCCTCCACTGGCCATCAATAAATTTTAAAATTATTCAAAAGTGTGATATGGCCAATTATACAAGTCTCAGATTGTATCAGGTTCAGTATTAAGAACAAGTCAACCAGTTTTCTTTAGTCAACAACAAATAACCCATCTATCATCAAAAATAAAACATACTTAAATAAAGACACAGATTAATAGCAAACAATTTGCACTGTGCATACACAGACTTCAAGTCTGGGAGGAAAAAAGGAAATGAAAAATCTGCAAACTGTTAACTTTCCAGAGCTTTGGCCAAGTAATAACTAAACTCATGAATAAAAGAGTAAGTGATGTATTATTTCTAAATGCTGTTCTATGCCCAACATTTTCTGTGTATACCAGCTACTTGGACTAAGAGATCTCCCTACAACAGTTGTATCCAGAGGGAATGTCTTTTGGCAGAGATGGTGGGATGGATTCCGATAGTCCATTCCAGGACTCTCCACAAGCAGTAAGGATGACTTCCAGTGGGTTTTCAGCTCTTGCACATCGCTGAGAAGAGTTGCAAAGAAAGAAGGAAGGAGTAATAGACCTCTTCAAACAGGTCAAAATCTCTTCAGAAATACAATGGTCTTATTCCACTTATAAACTCACTCTGAAAGTCCTCCAGACAGCATAACTCCATCTGAGGTGCCATCGCCTTGTAGGAAGAACATTTTTGTTGTTAGACTTAGTGCAAATTTGTTAACAAAGTGTCCTTTCTTTGAAACTTCAAGACATATTTATATGGGTCCACATAATCTTAATATTTTACATTACATCTTTTCAGAACATGCCTGAGGGTTTAAACCACTCATTGGTCGTTCTCTACTTCTGTTTACTTCATGAAAGCAATTGGTTTTCAGTGGAAAATGAAACATGTAACATCTGTCTGTTGCAACACCTGGTTATTTACAGTGAAACTGATACCCATATGGGGTAAAATATGTTTGCGCTAGCAAGACAAACTCTCCTCGCAGAACATTTTATGCCATAATTTTCTTCTCCACTCACTTAAAAGTAAACAGATGCAATGTCATGATAGTCAGTAGTTAATTGGTTGTGTCACAAAATATGGTGGCACAGTAGTTAACACTACTACCTCACGCTGTTAGGACCTTGGGTTTAATTCCAGGCTTAGATGTCCTTCTGTGTGGATTTCACACATTCTCCCTGTGTCTCGTGAGTTTCGTCCGGATGCTCCAGTTTCGTTTCATGGTCCAAAGATGTGCAGGTGAGGTAGATTGGCCATAGTTAATGTGGGATTCTGTGATTCTAAGAGAGTCGGTATAATTGCTCATCTTGGCCATTAGTGATACACCAAACCCTTTCTACAAAATGATCAAACACTTTGTGTTGATCATCTTCTCTCAACCCCTCTTAGAGTCATAGAGTCATAGAGATGTACAGAATGGAAACAGACCCTTTGGTCCAAGCCGTCCATGCTGACCAGATATCCCAACCCAATCTCGTCCCACCTGCCAGCACCCGGCCCATATCCCTCCAAACCCTTCCTATTCATATACCCATCC
>NC_057736.1:29080712-29158458 GCF_004010195.1 Chiloscyllium plagiosum | reverse complement strand
TGCTCGCATCCAAATCATTTATGTAAATGACAAAAAATAGAGGGCCCAGCACCAATCCTTGTGGCACTCCACTGGTCACAGGCCTCCAGTCTGAAAAACAACCCTCCACCACCACCACCCTCTGTCTTCTACCTTCTAGCCAGTTCTGTAACCAAATGGCTAGCTCTCCCTGTATTCCATGAGATCTAACCTTGCTAACCAGTCTCCCATGGGGAATCTTGTTGAATGCCTTACTGAAGTCCATATAGATACTTCTTCAAAAAACTCAATCAAGTTTGTGAGACATGATTTCCCACGCAAAAAGCCATGTTGACTATCCCGAATCAGTCCTTGCCTTTCCAAATACATGTACATCCTGTCCCTTCGGATTCCCTCCAATAACTTGCCCACCACCGATGTCAGTTTCACCGGTCTATAGTTCCCTGGCTTGTCTTTACCGCCCTTCTTAAACAGTGGCACCACGTTTGCCAGCCTCCAGTCTTCCGGTACCTCACCTGTGACTATCGATGATACAAATATCTCAGCAAGAGATCCAGCAATCACTTCTCTAGCTTCCCACAGAGTTCTCGGGTACACGTGATCAGGTCCTGGGGATTTATCCACCTTTAACCATTTCAAGACATCCAGCACTTCCTCCTCTGTAATCTGGACATTTTGCAAGATGTCACCATCTATTTCCCCACCATCTTCCATATCCTTTTCTACTGTAAATACTGATGCAAAATATTCTTTTCGTATCTCCCCCATTTTCTGTGGCTCCGCCTTGCTGATCTTTGAGGGGCCCTATTCTCTCCCTAGTTTCCCTTTTGCCCTTAATATATTTGTAAAAACCCTTTGGATTCTCCTTAATTCTATTTGCCAAAGCTATCTCATGTCCCCGTTTTGCCCTCCTGATTTCCCTCTTAAGTATACTCCTTCTTTCTTTACATTCTTCTAAGGATTCATTCGATCTATCCTGTCTATACCTGACATATGCTTCCTTCTTTTTCTTAACCAAACTCTCAATTTCTTTAGTCATCCAGCATTCCCTATACCTACCACTCTTCCCTTTCACCCTGACAGGAATATACTTTCTCTGGATTCTTGTTATCTCATTTCTGAAGGCTCCCCATTTTCCAGCTGTCCCTTTACCTGCGAACATCCGGCTCTGGTCAGCTTTCGAAAGTTCTTGCCTAATATCGTCAAAATTGGCCTTTCTCCAATTTAGAACTTCAACTTTTAGATCTGGTCTATCCTTTTCCATCACTCTTCTCTAAATCTTCTCTGCAACCTTCAAAGATTTGCACACATATGTAGCCTGATCTCTATCTTCCTTAGCTTAATTAGAAATCACACAACACCAGGTTATTGTCCAACAGGTTTATTTGGAAGTACAAGCTTTTGGAACGCTGCTCCTTCATCAGATAGCTCTACATCTTGATTAGAATTGTAGATATTTTTAATCAACCTGTTCAGACACACCTCCGAAGATTCTGAGATTTAAACCCAAGCCTTCTAGCCCATAGGCAGGGAAATTAACATCATAATATAATAACCTTGATTTAAAATTCTATGGACTTTTTGATTTAGAATTGTATGGACTATTTGATTTTGCCACTGTTCATTCTTCCTACCAAAATGTAGTTCTTTGCATTTCTCTGCATTAAATTTGATTAGCCATTGGTACTCCCAATTCTGAACCCAGAAGTCAATCACTATCCTCCTCTCACCGCGTTAGACTTTCAAATTTTGTGTTATCTGCAATTTCTAATTATGCCCTGTACATCCAAATATAGATCATTAACGCAGTACAAGGAACAGTGCTCCTTGCACTGAACCCTGGGAAATCTCAATGTCTAACTTCCTCCAGGCTAAAATCAACCAGTCACCACTACTGTCAGTTTTCTCTCACTGAGACAACATTGTTTCCATGTTACGAAATCACAAATTACTGGAGAAACTCAGCAGGTCTGGTGGCATTCATAGACAGAAAGCAAAGTTAATATTTCGGGTCCAGTGACCCTCCTTCAGAAGTTGTATTCATGCCTCCATTTGCCTTTTTATTCCATAGACTCCAACTTTACTGGTAATGCCGTTGTGTGGCACTTTATCAAATGCCTGTTAGAGGTCCATCAGCATTCCTTCATCACCCTGACTGGTACCTCAAATTAAACACAATTTGCCTTTAACAACTGCCTGTTTGGTTTCCTTGATTTAATTACTTGTCCAACAGACAGTTAAAATTTCCCCGATTAACATTTCTAAAAGCTTTCCCTTCAGGTTAACCTTGATGGTCTGTCAATGCTGCATCCAGGTCAGATGATCTCAACACATCACAATGTGCTGCAACAACCCTTGGTTAAGGAAGGTAAAAATCAGTCATGTTTCCAACATATGTATGTGGATACCAGAGGAGGACAAGGTTTGGTTTATATGAGAAATCTTCCACAGAGAAAAAGCTGGCACTTCCAGAGACTCACGCTTTGTAGTTTGTGTGAGATACCTGAGAGTATCCAGTTTCTCTGGACCCATCTTCCAGTGTGTGAAGCAAACATCCAGAGGTGATGCAAGTAGAGGAAATAATTCAAATTAGCAAACAAAGTATTTCATTGTAGAAGTGCTGCCAATTAGAAAATCTATATTGATGAATAATTTCAAAGGTAGATCAAGAAGATTAAATTTTTATGAAAAGTCAATTTCTAAAGGTGCACAAAGAGTGTACGTTGTAAAAGCCCAATGGGCTGATGCGTTCCCCCACCATTTGTGGTTGTTAAACTTGAAAGGGTTTGGAAAAGATGTACAAGGATGTTGACAGCGTTGGATGGTTTGAGCTATAGGGAGAGGCCGAATAGGCTGGGTTTACTTTCCCTGGAGCATCGGAGGCTGAGGGGTAACTTTATAGAGGTTTATGAAATCATGAGGGATGTAGATAGGGTGAATAACCAGGTCTTTTCCCCAGGGTAGGGGAATTCAAAACTAAAGGGCATAGGTTTAAGTTGAGAGGGGAAAGATTTAAAAGTGACCTAAGGGGGAACTTTTTCATGCAGAGCACGGTGCATGTCTGGAATGATTTGCCAGAGGAAGTGGTGGAGGCTAGTACATTTACAACATTTAAAAGGCATCTGGATGGGTACATGAAAAGCAAGGGCTTAGAGGGATATAGGCCAAATACTGGCAAATAGAACTAGATCAGTTTAGGATATCTGGTCACCATGGATGAGTTGGACCAAAGGGTCTGTTTCCGTGCTGTTCAACTCTATGACTCAATTTCAGTTTACTCAACTGGAAGCTTTCTCAGCAGGACTCTAACTGCACAACATCTTATACCTGGGATTTTTGCATGGCTGGTCAAACACTCTTGTTGACACAATAGAATTTGGTTTTGTGGTTACTATTTGATTTCATATACTGACCCCTTTACTGTACAATGCTATAATTATGCTTACTTAACCCTCTGGCATACTTGTTATCTTTTAATTCCATTAGATTTCATTTCTGCTGTGCTTTACTTTTGTTAGATTTTGCTTTCGTGGAAAATATGTTTAACGACTATCTGGGTAAATAATTTTTGTAATTTTTTTTTCAAAAATCAGCAATATTAAATTTGTATAAAAGTAAGATATTGAAGACTTTGTGATTAATAATGAAAGTAAGTTGAATGTTCCTTTTAATACCAAGACACACAGTTGCCTAAAAGGGTACTGACAGTAGGCAAACAAAATCAAATAGTCTTGTCAACGCTTTCAATGTCTAATAGATAATAAGCTTTTTGCTGCTCAGCCTGCCACATCAGGATTAAATAAAACTCACTGGACAAAATTCATGTTGTGGCCTTTGAAGTGGATTGCTTCAAATACTTAAAAGATGTTGGCTTGTACTTTGGTGTAGCACATTGTCTGGCACAGAATGATTCACTCGGTTCTTAGTAAATAGACTTTCCCACATTGGGATTTGATCTTCTTTGAAAGAAAACTATTCAACGTATTTGTCCCAAAAAAGGTAACTGCACATCATTCAGTATATCCACAGAGATTAATGAACTATGGGGTCAACTCTTGATCTGTTGTACAAGTAGTTGCAAATGTTTATGCAGATCACAGTAAATTTGTAATTTTCCCCGTATGGAGAAGAGACGCTCACATGTTATTTGTTTTGAATTGGCCAATTAGTGGGCAAAGGGTGAGCATGCTGCCCAAGGTGGAAGCCTAACCAGGAGCCTTTAACACTGAGGATACATTAGATTGCCTTTTCAATTAAGTGTTGGGGGAATGCAGCTTGGGGACAACATCTCTGCAACTTCTTTAATTTTAAACTAACATTGCCAATATCAGCCTGGCCACCTTGAGGAAGCCCTACACAGGTCAGTCTGTGGCTGCAGCTCAAGCCAAGCAGGTGAAGAGGTCCTCAAAGCTTGCTGGGATTGAGACAGCTCCACTATTATGCAGTGTCTTTGGGGTTCAGGCAGACAACTGGATTTAATGGTTATTAAACCTTTGACAAACTCAATTGGCTATTGGACAAGTAACCTTACTGCTGCCAACATGGGCCAAAATTATATGCAATAGCTTGGATTTTAGTGCCTAGCCACTTCCATACTCTTGCCCATCAGGAGCTAAACTTGATTCTTAGTTGTTCATCCTTAAGTGCACATTGTGTTTCATTATGACTATGCAGGAAGCCAATGAAAGATGTTAAAGCAGGCTTGGGCAAAGACTTAAAAGATAGACTCAATCTTCTAATCTCGCATTGATACAGCCCAGTCTGTCCAACATTTCCTCATCAGGTAACACCCTCCTCCCAGGTATCAGTCAGGTGAACCGTCTCTGAACCATTTCTAACACATTTACATTCTTTCATAAATAAGGAGGCCAAAACCATGTGAGGTACTGCAGATGCGTCCTCAACAAGGCCTATACAATTACATCCTTACCTTTATACCATTCCCCTTCTAATAAACAACCAGATTCTATTTACCTTATTAATCACTTGCTGCACCTGCATACAAATTTTAAGTGATTCATGTACTAGGACATCGAGATACCTCTTTCCCTCAGAATTCGCCTATATCTCACCCATTTTAAATAATATGCCACTTCTTAATTTTTCCTGGCAAAGTTTACACTTCCTCACATTGTACTCCATCTGCAAAATATTTGCCACGGACTTAACTCATCCATGTCTCTTGGCAAACTCCTTGTATCAACCCCATATCTTACTTTCCTATATATATATATATTTGTATAACCAGCAACTATAACAGCCATACATCCAGGAATGGGAAAGAAAAGCTGGTCTAACCAGTGATGCTCACATCCCATGAAAACATTTTAAAAAAAGGTGAGCAGAGTCCTTGTATCATCCTAGTGTTGGGTGGAAGTATTGAGTGGTTGGACACCCAATGGTGTAAAGGAGACGATTACTGTTTGGAAAATGAAAACTGATAAATTGGTGAATGGCATCAGAAGTAGATGAGTAGAAATGGACTGCGTAAGATTTCATTGAATTTCATTGAATCAAAGAGTCCTTACAGTGTGGAAGCAGGCCATTCACCCCATTAAGTCCACAGTGACCCTCCAAAGAGCATCCCACCCAGACCCACCCCCACCACCCTATTTCTGCAACCCTGCATATCCGATGGCTAATCCAACTAACCTACACATTCCTTTACTTGCAACATTTCCCACAACAACTAACCTGAACATTTCTAACAAAAATAATATGTGCTTAATTGTGGATAATTATTAACTGCTCTTGAATCTACTTCCATCATATTCAATCCTTTCTTTGGTCTCACTTCAGGTAAAACCAAGCGGACAGGTCCAAGACAGATTGCAGAGGGGTGACGGGAGCTGATCCACATCCTTCTGACTCTGTATGAGAAGAAGGCAGTGGAGCTGACTGAGGAAGACTCATGCTAATAGGGTGAAAAAAAAAGATGGGCAACCAACCCAGTAATTTGGATTGTACTCCAATTACCACCAACTTATTTTTATTCTGTGCAAGCTTTTATCTATTTTTTTTCTAACTAATTTCCTCTTTTTTCTCTTCTGCAGGCACCAGAAAGAAAACAGTTGCTTACTGCATCGACCTTGCACGTAGTTCCAGGCATTTGGTAAACTAATTGTGCAGTTGACTATCAAACTTTGTATGAGGGACTCACCTATTCCACTTGTGATCCATTGACTTTCCCACCACCATTTTCATCAAACATGTGCGATGCTTGCCATGCAAGCTCCTTTCGAATCCTCTCTCTGACCCTGGTGTAATACTATGTCACATGTGACTTATCCATCCCTTCTCTAACTAATACACTTACTCTTCAGTGTTCCCCTCTGTCAAAAGCTGCCTGCCTCTTCTTCTGCGCCAAAATATAAGTCCAACCAAACCTGCTTCCAAATCATCTTTATACAGTTTGTGCAGTAAAAAGCAAGCTAAGGCACAGAAGGTACGAATCCACATTAGTACGAAAAGTCCCAAATGGATGTATCAGTTGTCAGGCTGTGCCTCAGCACAAACCCATCTTCTAGAAACATGCAATGCCTGCATTGTCCCTCAACTGTAAAGTACCTGCTTGAAGTGGTGACTGGGTTGGGGCAAGACCAAACATGCAGTAGGGCTAGTGCTTTGCCGATGCCAAGTTGCTTGGATGATGGATCCAGAAAGACAATGGTAGCATCTTGTGCAAAAGAAGCAATTCCACACAAAATGAGGCTGGATGGCCAACATAGCCATTGTGTGAGCTGCAGTAGATGCCAATGAGACAGGTCATCGGGTATATGCCCTGTTATACCAGTTGGGGTTTTGCACCATCTGGTTTCTTGAACATGGAGAGATAATTTGGAAGTGTAAAATTATTGCAGCCAGGTGGGCTAATAATGGGGTGCAAATGCAAAGAGATAGACTTCTTGTCTCCCGATGATAAGATTCTGAACTCACCACCTAAACTGTGAGGACTTAATTAGCCAAGAGTTCCTCGATTACGAGAATCTGATGTTAGGACTCTTGTCTAATTAATCATCTTGCTGGCCATCGCCTTCTCCATCTCAGAGAGGGAGAATTCTCTCTCAAGTTGTTGACCAGGCACAATGTGAAGTTAATCAAAGAACAGTTAAAGAGCTTAGAAAATGATCTTTGTGCTGAAGCTGGTTGGAGTGCAGAATTTTCTGTCAAACCATCATTGAAATAGACCACACATTCTTTTGAAAAAAGACGTACTAAGGAAATAGGAGGTGTGGAGGGGGGAGATTGGGATTTTCTAAGGTGTTTTGTATGAAAAACATTGACATAGACAGGATTACCTGAATAGCTTGTTTCTTTAATGTTACACAATGTGGTTATCATTTGTGGAAGGTCACAATAGCAGAAGCTTATGTAATAGATTCCCCATACAGTCCCTATTGGTTCAGAGCTCAATATGGGTTTTGTTTCATTCATGCAATTGGCAACTGCACAACATTAAACACGTGCAATGCTGATTGTATTGAAAAGCATCCCAAAATGGTTTGTTGGCTAGGATTTTACTCTCAGCTGGTAGGAACACATTTGGCACATAAATACATATAAGCATTCCCAGAATGCATAAAATGAATTTCTTACTGCGCACCAACAATTAAGAATTTAAATGTTTGAGCTGCTGCGGTTCTCTTTTTAGAAGGACTCCAACATATGATTGCTTAGAGAGTATTTCTCTTCAAAGTCACACATGCTTGACTTCCAACACCTAAATAGAGAGTTATCCAGAATTTTGAAAAAAAATTTTTTACAGTCATGCCCAGAAAATATCCGGTTTAATTTGCATACAATTAGAGTTCATGCATCATTGCCTAGCACTGAAGAAACTGAATAACGTGAATCATCTTTGATTTTAAGACATGTGTTTGGCTTACTTGTGCATTATTTAATAATACTAGACCCATGAAGGAAACATATTAACAAAACACAATCTGAAAGTAAGCAAGAGCGCAAATATGTCTGCTGTTTCAGATGTATGGAAGCATTTCATCATTAATATCAATAGTCTTTCATAAAATCTTTGCCCTTTCTATTGCCCTGAATGAATGCACACAAAACTGTTGAAGAAAGCAATGATATAAGGAGAAAATAATCAGCATTCTATGATACTGGAGTATTAACACAGTCTCCTTTGCCTTCATTGATTTGGATGGGATTTTTATTATTGTGTGCGCACATGTAATTAAAGATTCCTCCGATGGTACCAATTATGGGCTCAGAGGGACTACAGCACACATTATCAAATGGCAGAACACAGTGATGCTGTAAACATACATTAGCCATTCCAGTTCTCATTAATTCTTCCACAACAACTCATTAGTGTCCTTCGAGTTGACAGGTAAACATGACTAATGGGATGCATCCATCAATAACCTCTTTGTACAGAAGGAGATGCCAAAGATGGGATTTTTATGCAGAAACTAATTATGAGGTTAATTTTTTTACTTCCTATTTTATTTTTAGGTGCTAAACCTCTTACCTTAGCAAATTAAGAAGGAATAACCTCTAAATGACCGGTCCATAACTGCATTCGCTTTTGTGAAGATGGCTGGAAGAAGTAAATTGGTTATTGATATACTGAACAAAACACTGTAGTTCAAGCCTTAAATATAATTCTTCCAACGTTAAGGCTGCATAATCAAACTTATGGATCTTTTCATACAATTATATGCAAATATGTTTAAATAAGAACTGTTCACTATTTTAAGTATTTTATCAATTCTGGGTACCTCTATAGCTTACCCAGTGTTTCTTTGATTTTATTGCACACTGCCTCACAGACCATCTTGCTAAACTGACAACAAATTTATGAAATTAACCAGAGATTGGCAAGATAATTGTTGCAAAAAATTATCGTGCAGCATAATGAACTCTTAGAAGTGTTCAATCAACATCTTGTGCAGTCTTGCAGGTAGATTTAGTATTCATGAATTGCCTGTGTTGAACTGCCACTTTCAACTTGAACACTATCCACTGCAACCAATGACTGTGTACATTACAAAAACCTTTTTCCCAAGATGTGAAGTAAGTTAAGATATTAGTAAAACTTAATGCTGCAATAAGCAGCAGTAATTGCTGTGCTGTTGTGTCATGCAATCAAATAAAACAACACCAACTGCATACATTTTCATAACATCTTCAAAAGAGTAAACTATTGCCAATTATCGGGAAAAACCTATCTGGCTCACTAATGCCTTTGAGGGAAGGAAACTATCATCCTTACCCAGCCTGACCTGCAAGTAATCCCAGATCCAGAGCAATGTGGTTGATTCTTAACTGCCATCTGGGCAATTGGGGATGGACAATAAATGCTGGCCTAGCCAGCGACGCCCTCAACCTGTCAATTAGTAATTTTAAAAAACTTCAGTTCAGAAGAGTCCAATCAGAGTGACAGAAGGGGAGATTAGGATGAGCCAACTATAGATGTTAAGCAGCACCTTAAAGGAGATAATGATAATATCAGAGGTTTAGAGAAGAAATTTCAAGACATAGGCTGAGATAGCTGAAGAGTTGGTCATCAATGGCGGAAAGTCAAAAATCGGAGCTATGTAAGATGTGAGATTTGAAGACGTACAATTCACATGATACAACGATGTGATCATACTCTGTGGTAATTCATTGATTTGTGGTCATTAGTGATATTTTCTATTTACTATAAATTGAGCTAGTTCAGAAGCCCTGTTTGGATTGATAAACAATATGATTTCAGATTAAATAAGTTTGAGGCTGAATATTTCTATATTTTGGTAAAATGTCATTTTCATCAAGCCTCATGGAGCATTTTCCTCCATAAGATCCAGTGAGGTTTTTTTTTGGATTTTAACTCAAATTCAGCTTATCAACTAGCTACTTGCCTTTATGGTGCTCTCTTTCATTCGATGCCAGTCCAATTCTCAGAAATTCATACAACTGCCAGAATATCCTGGGACATAACTAGGGTCTCTGGTGCCAGCACCATCTTGGAATCTTAACCCTGCACTTGGTAAAATGTTGGATGTCAGGAGCTGCCCTTCTCCTACTGTATACAATGAAAAATCTCAAGCCAATGCTTCTTACAGCAAAGTGCAGCACAACTTACAGTTCTTCGCAGATACAATGGCACATCGCTAAACTTGTCACTGTTTAAGCACCAGATGCCCTGACCTAAGCCACATACTATCTTACACCTCTCTCTCTCTCTAAATCACTGTTACACTTTCCCACTTTAGCTCAGAATCTTATCATTGTTCAAAGAGGGACTATCACATACAAGGAAACTTTCAGCTCAAAAAATTCATTTCATTTATGAACACCAAAGCAAATAAATATCTGCCTTTTAGGAACACAAGCGAACTACTGCAGGTTCATAGTTCTTTGGAAGTGGAGTCACAGGTAAATAGGATAGTGAAGAAGGCATTTGGTATGCTTGCCTTTATTGGTCAGAGTATTGAGTACAGGCATTGGGAGGTCATGTTGCTGCTGTACAGGAAATTGGTTAGGCCACTTTTGCAGTTCTGCTCTCCCTCCTGTGGGAAGGATGTTGTAAAATGTGAAAGGGTTCAGAAAAAATTTACAAGGATGTTACTAGGGTTGGAACGTTTGAGCTTTAGGGAGAGGCTGAATAGGCTGGGGCTATTTTCCCTGGAGCATCAGAGGCTGAGGGATAGGCAAGATCTTTCCCCCACAGTGGGGGAGTCCAAAACTAGAGGGCATATGTTTAAGGTGAAAGGGGAAAGATATAAAAGGGACTTAACAGGTGACCTTTTCATGCAGACAGTGGTACGTGTATGGGAAGATCTGCCACAGGAAGTGGTGAAGACTGGCATGATTACAAAATTTAAAAGGCATCTGATGGGTATATGAATAAGAAGGGATCAGAGGGATACGGGCAAGTTGCTGGCAAATGGGACTAGACTTACGTGGGATATCTGGTCAGAATGGACAAGTTGGAACAAAAGGTCTGTTTCCATGCTCTATACCTCTATGCTTGTACAACTCTCTATGACTTACATGTTGACCACCAACAATTTTGCAATAAATGACCATTGTACTCAGATCTTGTCTACTGGGCTTGGGTGTCAATTATATTCTATCTACATTGTCACCCAGAATGCAGCTGCACTCTATCATGACAAGGTGATGTTCTTCCTGCCCAGTATCATTATCCTCCTCTTTGAAAGAATGCTCCCACTTTCTCAGTTCATCAAAATCCATCCTATCCCCTTTTTTCTTGCTTCAGTTGTGCAGAACGCAGTGTCCTAGGAATACGCAGCATATTCTATAGTGTGCTTCAAAGCCCTGTCAAACCACTCCACGCAGTGGAATTTCAACTTCAGGAGGCATACCATCCTTGTTCAAAGAATGAACTGCAGCATATTGATACTCAGCCCTCATTAGAGGGTTGCACGTTTGAATCGTCACCCATGGTTACAGTGGGTAACCCTTTCCTCCCAGTAACCGTTCCTTCTAAGGCATCTGAACCCTCAAACGTAGCAGAAACATAAGCGTTCCCCAGGTTATAGACATCATGGCAGCTTCCAGAGTACTGGGCATAAACTTTGAAGATACAGTATCAATGATCACAGACAACTTGTACATTGACTGAATTGATGAATTCAGTTTGCATTGTGATATAGTGTTCTCAGTGTGACATGTATGCACTCTCTGGCCCCCTGCATCCAAGGTCTGTCAGCTATGTACCAAATCTATTGTTTGGGCTGAAGCACTGACTCATCGGGGGGGGGGGGGAGAACAAGATGATGTGATGTGACCAGGTACAAATAGTATCAGTCACAGTCTTGATCTACTTATGGGGGAATGATTGAGAGATCCCACACAGGTCCCCAGTGGCTAAATGAGCCTGTCATATAAATGTTCAGCACAGCTCTCAAATTGACAGACATTGGGATGAGGTGACCTCCCACTCCTTCAGGTCACAGGTTCGCTCCAAACAGTGAGCCTAATTCTGTGACAGTGAATCGCTAGAACATCCTAATTATTTGGCGACACTGTACCTGGAGAAAATGGCACTGAGGACAATTGAGTCTGGACCTCCTGCATTTTCTGCACATCCTGAGGGGGCCTTCAGTTGTGACCATTTCATGTGAAGGCTGCTCAGCAATTGCTAGAGGTTGCTGCTGCTCTTGGACTTGTTGCTGCATCTGTTCCTCTTGCATGCCTCTGCACTTTTTTTTGTATCATAGCACGAGTGATGATAAACCCTGCTTTTATTGACCCTGCCAGTGAAATAGAACAGGTCCTTATCAATGTGAGTAGTCAGCATTCCTATCACGTTCAAATGGTGGATTTATATACTCCTCCAGAGAGTGGGATCTGGGCCTATCAGACAAGGAGAACCATGAATGACCAGTCTTGGCACAGTGGGCTACATTCTGATGGACGCAGCATCAGTAACACCACAAAAGGCTAGTAGGAGAATGCAAGTGCTGCATGAAGACTGCACCCTTTCCCTTCCAGCCCCAACACCCACAAAATGCATCATCATTGCATGTAAGTGTGTGTTCCATTATACTTCCAGCTCAAATTGACAGAGATTCAGTTCCATAGCCCAGTGAGATCTCACATTAATTTTGTGATTTTTAGCTGAAGGTGCATCTTTTAAAATCATCTTATGTCTGCTTCAGAGAGATGTCCATCTGAATCTGCAAAGACCATAAGTTGGTCAAGATTACCTGTGAGCAGTATTCACATTGCAAACTTGGACACTGCATGCACTCCACACGCATAATGATATGATTGGAAATGATCTCAACCTGCATTCTGCACAATATTGCCCCTGGAAGGGTGTCTCATCATTCAGAAGTGGAACTGGCATTTTTTGGTCAGCATACAAACAATGACTTCACCCACTCTGGGTGTGGTCACAGCTAGTTCCAAGTTGTAGGTCGCCTTTAGCATTTGACATATCATAGGAAGCAAGGCAGGTCATACTCAGCACCGTGAGGATCAGGCTCAGCCTGGTCATCAGGTCCCCCCATCCTCAAATCTACATAACCTTGTCTACCAGGCACTTGCTTGACAGCCCATCTTTACTCAACTCCCACATGTTCTCACCCACTCCAAATCTCACCATGAAAACACTACAGTTTTGTCCTGCTGATCACTGTTTTGCACAAACCCCTGTCGCAGCCATGATACTGGTGCCCACCTATCACCACATCATTCCCTCTACCTCCCAAAACTTCCTATGAGATCCTATGCACCACCAGCCCACCTGTCTCTTCTACATTGAATATACCCTGTTCACAATCCTTATACTCTCCAATCGCCCGCATTGAAACCCCTACCTCAGCAGTATTCCCTGGTACCTGCCTATGACACTCATTCCATTGAGTCTCAGGACATAATTCTTTGAACTCTGTGCCGCAGGTAGACAGGACATTTAAGAAGACGTTTAGCACACTTGCCTTCATTGCTCAGACTTTTGAGTACAGGAGCTGGGATGTCATGTTGAGGTTGTACAGGAGAGGCATCTTCTGGAGTACCTCACACAGTTCTGGTTGCCTTGCTATATGAGCGATATTATTAAGCTAGAGAGGATTCAGAAAAGACTTACCAGGAATCGTGGGTTTGAGTTATAAAAATATGCTGGACAGGCTGGGACTTTTTTCAGTGGAGCATAGGAGGCCGAGGGGTGACCTTTATTGAGGTCTATAAAATTCTGAGGGTATAGTTAATGTGAATAGCAAGGATCTTTTTGCTGGGGTGGGTGAATCCAAAACTAAGGTTTTTTTTAAGGTGAGAGGAGAAAACTTTAAAAAGGACATGAGGAGCAACTTTTTTTACACAGAGAATGGTTTGTGTGTGGAATGAACTGCCAGACGAAGTGGTGGATGCAGGTACAGTTATAACATGCAAAAGACATTTGGATAAACACATGAATGGGAAAGGTTTGGAGGGATATGGGCCAAACACAGACAGGTGGGACTAGTTTAGTTTGGGAATATGGTCAGCATGGACTGGTCAGACCAAAGGGTCTGTTTCTGTGCTGTATGACTCTGCAACTGACTGTATTCCAGCCCCCTGGCTGAGTTGGGTGGGCAGCCCGGATAATGACTGCTCAGACAGCTGAACTACCTCCATGCAGCTCCCTGACTGATGGCCTGCTAATCTGTTGCCTGGTTTTACTGGACATGCAGGACTGTTTGGGGCCCACTGTTTGGATTGTTGAGAGCCAGATTCCCCAACCCAGTCTGCACCCCCACTCTCCAAGTGGAATGCACCCAAGCCTTGGGACTGATCAGGGATTCTGCCTGTGACCCAGCCGACTGACAGCAGCTCTGCCAACAGACTGAAGACTGCTCGCTTTTGAATTTGAGATTTGGCCATTTGCTCCTTTGCACATGCAGTGCGTTGGCTGCATTGGGTGTTGTTGATGGGAGTTTGATGTCGCACAATGCCAGTCAGTAATGTGTCTACCCCTTTGACTAAAGTCTGCTGACCAACACGACAAGCTGCCTGGCCTTGTGTCTGAGTTAAACAGCAAGGCAAGACAAAAGCACTGGCAGTTTTTATTATGCTGTTGTGGGGGTAAAGTGCTGACAGGCAAAGCAGGACAGGGATTCTCTGAGCATCCAAATAGGCGTGAGCTGAATGAGGTGCCAAGAAAGCAAGTAATCAACCCAGAAATGCAGCCTGGCCCAATCTGTGAGTTGGGTGTCTATGTGCAGAAAGCGAATAGTATTTCAAAGAAAGTTGCTGGCACAACCCACAGCGCAGCATTGAGGTGCAGAAGTGAATCGGAAAAGTGTCATGACGCTGTAGGATTCTGCACATAGATTCCAAAGTGAAATAGGTTGGTGACACATGCTTTTCCCACAAGGATTATTGCTCTACACACAAGAATCCCTCACCTTCTTGGATAACAAATAAAAAGTGGTGAAATTTAATTTCCTTTCAAGATGTGAGTATTTATTTTATCAATGTTCTGAACTCTCTGATTCCAGTTACAGAGTCAGGGAATTATAGAATATTCAGAAGAAGGCCATTCAACTCATTATGGTGGTAAAAACGAGGTTTGCAGATGCTGGAAACCCGAGTCTAGATTAGAGTGGTGCTGGAAAAACACAGCAGATCAGGCAGCATCCAAGGAGCAGGAAAATCGACGTTTCGGGCAAAAGCCCTTCATCAGGCACCCTGCAGGCTCCCTGCCTCTATTCCTGTTGAAGGGCTTTTGCCAGAAACGTCGATTTTCATGCTCCTTGAATGCTGCCTGACCTGCTGTGCTTTTCCAGCACCGTTCTAATTCAACGCATCATGTCTGTACCAGCTCCTGAAAGAGCTACCCAGCGAGTCCCGCTCTCCAGCCCTATGGTCCTCTAAATTCATCACTTGCAAATATATATATCCAGCTCTTTTGCAACCACCTATCTGCTTCCACTACCCTCCCAGGCAGCACATTCCAAATCCTAACAACTCTCTGAGTAAAGAAACTTCTAAACATCTCACTCCTAGTTCTTTTACTGACAATCTTGACACTGTGATCCCGAGTTACTGACATACTAAATAGTGGAAACAGAATGTCCTTCTTTAGCCCGTAAAAGTTGTTCATAATTTTAAACACCTCAATATGTTGAATAATACAATAATTAAATGTGGACACAGAAGCATAGGGCTGAATCTTTCCACTGGTTTCAGGATCCCGACATCAAGAACAAATGAGGTTCCTGAATCTGTACTGAATGGTAGCAGGACTGACTCAGTGATTTTAATGGTAGCAGCCTCCAAAATAGCTGCCTCAGGGCCTGCAGCACAATGAAAGAGAATGGCTCTCCATTCTGCCATCTCAAACAAAGAATCAACATTTCAGGAGCCTGGCCAACACAATGGGGAGAGATGGCAATGGCATGGAGGACTCAGTAAATCTGGGGATCCCTCAAGATAAAGACACCCTCACAGAGGTAAAACCAAAATAAAAATTCAGGACAGCTGAGGGAAGAAACCCCTGCAAGTATGAAGGGAAAGTCTTCTCGGGTTGGAGCCATGAAGGTGCCCTTCTCTGTCTCCTTCTTTATACAATGGCTCCTCCCGTTCCGATTCCACCCCCCCCCCCCCCCCCCCCCGCCCCCACCCAACACTTCCATTGTAAGTGGTTCTTGTAAGATCCCATAATGTGTTCAGGAGAGGATGACAAACAAAAATAAATACAGGATGTCAGTCTGTTAATGCTACATGCTCTTTCACATTTCCTCTTAATATTCTACGGATTACCAACTTTTCTCATTTGTCTTTATTTTCATTTACAATATACCAAATGATATCCTCTGGTCCTCCTCACGGATGGAAAGTAAAGGATTAATTAGTTGGGGGTGAACAATTCTTGTGAATTTTTCTTATGCAATCGAATCTTTTCAAGTGTGTGACTGAATTCTAATGTCTGTGAAGGGAACAAGGCCTAGGCCCCTAAAGACAGGTGTCAGAGACAGCATCTTTCATTAAATAGATTGATCCCTGCTGAATCTCAGATGGGTCCTAATTCATTTTCCAAGGAACGTTATTTCTGAGATCTGCAATGAACACGCTACTCCATGAAAACTGTATTTAATGCCAATCCACTATTATAATGGATTGACAGCAATTCTACTTTTCTAGGATTTATCTTATCAAAGCTTTGTAAAATAAAAGGCAACTGGATAACTCTTTGGAACCTGAATTGGGGAAATATGAAACTGACTTGATTGCTAAATCAATCTCTGCATAAAAAAGATTCTCAGAAATTCAATAATACTCTTCAACTGTTTCAGCAACACTTATTCCTTCATCATACAATGCAACAAGAAATTCACTCACTTCATTTGTCTTTTTTTTTACTTTGAAGGCTATAGGATGCCGATAATCGTGATCAACCTTTTCAGTCCATAGAAACATGGATAAATTATTGCAATTAGCCTGTTTTCTGTCGACACCTGTACTGACATCTCTGCTATATTTAGTCAATAAGACTCAGAGCTGAAAGGGAGTATTCCAATTTTTCCTTTTTTTTTAATCAGTTATAACTTGCAGAAATACTCTGGACTGTCAGAACCAAGAACAAGGGTAAATATGATATCTGGATATGAAAATAGAACTGCAAAGATAAATCGAATTAAATTGAAAATTTAAAGGTATCAATTGGACCATTTCTGCACATACATTTTGAATTTCTCCCATCTTTTCCTAAATGTTTCCCTCTTAATTTTTAAATATTGATAAGCTTATTCATGTGACACTTAATGTAAAGATCTGAATACATTTCACCATAGTTTCTACCACATCATATTTAGTACTATACTTAAAGTAGCAAAGAATTTGTTTATATTTGTCAGATTTTCATGATATATTTCAGAGGTTTGCATCTTATCTGATTAGATTCTTGAATTCCTTGTGAGCAAAGAATGTCACAGGTGCTTACTAAGCAATGTTAGCAATATAATGCTTATGTTTAAACAGAATGTGTATCAGTTCATCGCATTAATTCTATACCCCTTATATAAAGGAAAATATTTTCTTGCATTAAAATCATTGTTTTCCTTCATTGCATCATCAACTTGAGGTTAAGGTAGAGATCACGGGAGGTGGGACAACAATCACTGAGCATTCCCAATGGCAATCGTTTACAGGCAGCTTTCCTACAATAGCAATGTGAAGCTGCATGTGTGTTTACAGTAGTCTGAAGAGCCAGTTACTTCAGTTGTTCAGAAATACATTAAATTGCCACCGTCCACTTTGCAACTACAAAATGGTTAAGAGTTTTTGAACAAACTTTATTGCAGAATAGAAAAGAAATTCAAAGAAGGTGCAATTTGTTGGTTAAACAGAAATTGGATTCATTATATGTAGATCACGGACGTGAAGTTAAGCCCACTATAAATACGCTGGACTACAGTCACAGAACTGTCACAACACAGAAAGTGGCCCTTCAACTCATCATGTCATCAAACATCCATCTCTTAGAATAGAATAGAATCCCTACAGTGAGGAAGCAGGCCATTTAGCCTATCAAGTCCACAGCGTCCCTCTGAAGAGCATCCCACCCAAACCCACGCCCCCAACTATCGCTGTAGCCATGCACTTCCCCATGGCTATTGCACCTAGCCTGCACATCCCTAGACACTATGGGCAAGCAACTCAGATGACCAATCCATCTAACCTGCACATCTCTGGACTGTGGGAGGAAACTGGAGCACCCAGAGGAAACTTATGCAGACACTGGGTAAATGTGCAAATGCCACACAGACGGGTTGGGATTGAACCCAGGTCCTTGGCACTGTGAGGCAGCAGTGCTAACTGTTGAGTCACTGTGCTGTCCCTGTTCTAATGACATTTTTCAGCACTTGGCCCATGGCCTTGCATATTATGGTGTTTCTAATGTTTATATAAACAGTTGTTAAATGTCTGAAGGTTCTTGCCTCTACCATCCTTTAAGTCATGATTTGGAGAGCTGGTGTTGGACTGGGGTGTACAAAGTTAAAAATCACACAACACCAGGTTATATTCCAACAGGTTTATTTGGAAGCACTAGCTTTCAGAGCGTTGACAACCACCTGACGAAGGAGATGAATGAGACTCCAGGAATTCTTTCAAGGTGCCAGCAGTGATCCCAACAAGCCCACTGATGAACTGGTAAAGTCATCACAGGGATCTGTAGAGGAGAAACCAAAGAAGGTGTCAACTTGGACCCCACCGGAGGCTTGACATGTATGCACAAACCGTCAGGAAATATATAAATACCAGATTCATCAGCCATACCCACAAGGTAGAGCAAAACATCACCCATTCACAACACAACACCATCCAGGCTCTTAAAGCCAATCACAACATTGTCATCAAACCAGCAGATAAAGGAGGAGCTATTGTCATTCAGAATAGAACAGATTGCTGCAAGGAAGTGCACCGACAACTGAACAACCAGGAACGCTAGAGGTAACTGCCAGCTGATCCGACCAAAGAACACACCCGTGAATTAAACACATTGATCAGGACTTTGGATCCAGTCCTTCAGAGTTCCCTACGCGCCCTCACCCCACGTACTTCTCATGTAGGCAACCTCTACTGCTTTCCAAAGATACACAAAGCCAACACACCAGGACGTCCCATCATATCAGGCAATGGGACCCTCTCTGGCTATGTTGAAGGCATCTTGAAACCTATTGTACAGGGGATCCCCAGCTTCTGTCGTGACACTACGGATTTCTTACAGAAACTCAGCACCCACGGACCAGTCGAACCAGGAACATTCCTCGTCACAGTGGACGTTTCAGCACTCTACACCAGCATCCCCCACAATGATGGCATCGCAGCAACAGCCTCAGCACTCAACACCAACAACTGCCAATCTCCGAACACCATCCTACAAATCATCCGCTTTATCCTCGATCACAACGTCTTCATCTTTGACAACTAGTTCTTCATCCAGACACATGGAACAGCCATCGGGACCAAATTTGCACCCCAATACGCCAACATCTTCATGCACAGGTTCAAACAAGACTTCTTCTCTACGCAGGACCTCCAACCAACATTATACACCAGGTACATTGACAACATTTTCTTTCTCTGGACCCATGGCGAGGAGTCACTGATAAAACTATACACTGATATCAACAAGTTTCATTCCACTATCAAATTCACTGTGGACTACTCTCGACTATCTGTCTCATTCTTGGACACATGCATCTCCATCAAGGATGGACACCTCAGCACCACACTGTACCGCAAACCCACAGACAACCTCACAATGCTACACTTCTCCAGCTTCCACCCAAAACATATTAAAACAGCCATCCCCTATGGACAAGTCCTACGGGTACATTGGATTTGTTCAGATGAGGAGGAACGTGATGGGCACCTGGAAGTACTCAGGGATACCCTCACAAGAACAGGGTATGATGCTCAACTCATCGACTGCCAGTTCCAACGAGCCACAGCAAGGAACTGTAATGACCTCCTCAGGAGACAGACACATGCTGCAACCGACAGGGTACCCTTCGTTGTTCAGTACTTCCCAGGAGTTGAAAACCTACACCATGTTCTTCGTGACCTGCAACACTTTATGAATGAGGATGAGCACCTCGCCAAGACCTTCCCCACACCACAACTGCTTGCCTTTAAACAACGGTCAAACCTCAAACAGATCATTGTTCGTAGCAAGCTGCCCAGCTTTCAGGACAACTCCAAACAACCCTGTCACAGTAGGAGCTGCAAGATGTATCAGAGTGTGGACATGGATACCACCATTACACGTTGGGACACCTCCCACCATTTAGATGGCAGGGACTCATGTGACTCAGCCAACGTTGTCTATCTTATACGTTGCAGGCAAGGATGCCCTGAGGCATGGTACATTGGGGAAACCGAGCAAAGGCTACGGCAACGGATTAACGGGCACCGCACAACAATCAACAGACAGGAGTGTTCCCTCCCAGTTGAGGAAGACTTCAGCAGTCCAGGACATTCGACCTCGGATCTTCGGGTGACCATCCTCCAAAGCAGACTTCGGGACAGGCAGCAGCGAAAAGTGGCTGAGCAGAGGCTGGTAGCTAAGTTCCGTACCTATAGAGAGGGCCTCAACCGGGATCTTGGGTTTATGTCACACTACAGGTGACCACCATTGCACTATACACACCCACAGACACACCTGCAGACACACACACAAACAGGCACTCCTATATACACACACACAGACACGCACACAGACACTCTCACACACTTCTACAGACACACAGTCCTGCACTCACACATGCATCCTCTCACAGACTTAGACCACTCTACACTCACACACACACATGTACACTCTCTCTCACAGACATTCACAACCCTCCACCCCAGACATACACACACACACTCCCACTCACACATGCACCCCCTCACAGACTTAGACACTCTACACTCACATACACAAACATATTTACGCCCTCTCACACTCACAACCCCCAACTCCAGACAGACAGACACACACACAAAAAAAAACCCACATGCACACATATACATATACCTTTGTGGGGTGAATTTGTACTTGCAGAGTTACACTGTACTTTGCTCAAAAACTGCATGAATTCATGTAATACTCTGTTAACTCACTTTTTAGATTAGAATCAGTCTAAACATTATGGCACAGACAGAGACCACAGGGGGCTAACACCTTCAACACATTATCTGGCTAACACCAATTGTTACAGTTAACCTGAGAATGTAACTTTTAAAAAAAAGTTTTGTGATTTACATGTGAAGAGGTGAAACTATCACGGTATTTGAACAGATGAAAGACTCAACAGACAATCAAGGTATTTTTCGATGTATAATTTCAGTTATATTACATTGTAAACTTTTGCTATAATTTCTGTGTCTTACAATTGTGTCCTCCACAACCACCTGATGAAGGAGCGGCGCTCCAAAAGCTAGTGCTTCCAATTAAACCTATTTGACTATAACCTGGTGTTGTGTGATTTTTAACTTTGGATTATAACCTGGTGTTGTGTGATTTTTAACCATCCTTTAAGGCAGTGAGTTTGCCTACAACCCTCTGAGTGAAATTATTTTCCTCAGATTCCCTCCAAACCTCCTGTTCCTTAAAGTGCAATATGAGTGGTTAATTCACTACTAGCTGTTTTACACTATCAAACAAAGTTAAAAACCACATAACACCAAGTTACAATCCAATTGTTTATTTGGAAGTACAGGTTTTGGGAATGCTGCTCCTTCATCAGGTAGCTAGTTATAGTCCAACAAGTTTATTTGAAAGTACAAGCTTTCGGAGCATTGCTCCTTCATCAGGTAGCTACCTACCCAATGAAGGAGCAGTGCTCTAAAAGCTTAGACATCCAAATATACCTGTTGGACAATAACCTGGTGTTGTGTGATTTTTAACATTGTCCACCCTAGTCCAACACTGGCTCCGCCATGTTATGACTATCAACAAAATCAATTTTAGCCCCAAAACCTCAGGTTGTTACCCTTTCCCTCTCGCATGCTTTGTTTGTGTTGTTATCGAATGGGTCAGGTGCAAATAAGTTGTAGAATCTTTATTCATATTTAATGGAGATCAGCTTTTTCTTTCATTATTTCAGACTTGAGAATATGCACTTGCTGTCAAACCTGGATTTATTCACACTGTGGTACGTGGCAGCTCCATTTCAATAGGTTAGAAATAGATCTGTGTTTAATGGACTCAGAAAGTTAACTCAGAAATCTATTGTTAATGAGGAAGGATGTGATGACAACAATGATGTAATGTGAACACAAGGTTTTCATATGATTTGTAATTTCATTCTAAATTTTAGAAAGATGAAGATCTGCATGTTCACAGGTCCCTCAGTTATCTTTATATATGAGAACACTGCTGCTCATGAAAAGTCTGGTAACAAAGGTTTTGTATAATACTCAGCTTCAGTTTTATCATAAGTATAAATTACCATCCCAGTCACACTGTAATTTCAAATGTGATTCATATATTTATGCGCCACAGTTTATTTATTACAGTACATTAAACACAGAACAAGTAGAGCTGTTATCCCCTTTCTAATGTGTAAGATTGCAGAGCAATTTAGGAATTCAAGCAGTTAATTGCAAAGAAACACGCTTTCCCTTTGGTCATCCCAAATGAAGTAGCAGCAAGTTTTGGTATAGTGAGGCATTGCAAAGGGACATCTTCTCAGCTAGTCCTTTACTGTTTGCTGTGAAAAACCTGCAGCAGGAACTATTGCTGGTTCTGAATCAATCTTAGTGTGCTTATCCAAGAGGCATGAAAGAATTGTAATTTTTTAAAAACATTCAGCTTCACAAATCTCAACAGCACAAGAGAGCACATAAGAAATGTAAACACAAATTGGATTCGCTTATTTGGCTCTGTAAGCTAGATTGCAGATTAGGGACTGCAAATGGTCCCTAAAGTCTAATTTGAACACCCTGGTTTAAGATTGGCTAAGTGTAAAATTGTCATTTCCTGCTGTGAGTTCTCGTGTATATATTTATTTCGCCCAGTAAACAGATTCAGATTTTGATACTAAACTTGAAGATTTTCCCATGATTTCAATATTTCTTCTATTTTCTTCAGGCTTCCTTATTATTATGGGGCAGAGAATCAATTACTAAAAATTGAATGTTATAAGTTACTGCTTGTACATTTTCTAAGAATATTAATTAGGGAACAGATGAAGAGCATTCTCGTTTTAGAGTCTTAGTGTTATACAACACTGAGTTTACACTGACCTACTTACACTTCCCAGAACTTGGTCCAGCCTTGAATATTATGGCTTATCAAGTGCTTATCCATGTACTTTTGTGATAATGTAGCTGCATCAAGGACTGCCTCAAGTCTAACCAGGTTTCCATCCACTGTGGGTCATTTAATAAATCAAGGCCATTGGACCATATAAAAAGAAAGACTGATTGTATAATCTCAAATATATCCCTCACTTCTTATATTTCTAACAATAAACAAATGTACAACCTACTAAAGTAAGTAACATCCTTGTAAGTAACATATGTAAGAATGACATATAAGTTTCAATCACCAGAGTCCTATCACAAGGAAATTATGCAGATATGTTCTATAGCTGACCCCTAAAACCAAAACAATCCTCCTTTTTGCTAGGCATGTTTCCAACCAACAGAGAGTATGCCACCAGACTCCCATTGATTCTAGATTTTCTATGGCTCCCCGATGCCTCACTCGGTTAACTGTGGCCTTGAGGTCAAGGGCAGTCACTTCGATGTTTGATGTTGATAGTTCTTAAGGTGCTTGACAGCAGATACTGCTCTTCAAAATAATTCATCACATGAAGCAATTTTAGTCATTTTGAGATGTTGAATGCGTGAAAATATTTCTTTCCGCCTTGCATTCTGGAATGTTTAGCTATCAAGCCTAAAATGTCAGCATGTGAACAACTGGCAAATTTAGATTACCAGCAGTATTGGCATTCATCTGGTCACAGCAGGAGCTTTATCCATTTTTGTATATCTCCGGTGCACAGGAATACTTGAAGGCTATGTCTCTTTAATACGACTTTCCAGCTGCACTGTAAGCAATTAGAAATGCAATTTGATTTTATTAGCTGATTAGCAGTTAAATCTAATTTTCATTTTTTCATTTGCTGATGTTTACCTAACTATGTGCCAACAGCTCTGAGGAGCAGTGAGATGCATTTCTGGGGAGGCCGGAAGTACTTAAGAATTGTCAAAAGATTTCGCTGTGTTGTTAACTTTGAAAAGGATAGGTAGAGCTGAGATGATTGCGGATCTCTCCGAGCTGGAAGCAGAGGGTGACCCCTGAAGCTGCAGTCACAGTTTACAGACCATGCCAGCAAATTCCCTGCTGCATAGTTAACAAGACAAGGTGATAATTTCTGTGGATGTGGTGTCAAATTTCAGATGAAATGTTAAACCAAGTCTGTACTCTTAGATGGATCTATGAGATTCCACAGTACTATTTTGATGGGCAGGAGAGCTATCCGCGGTGCCTTGGAAATAGTTATCCCTCACCCAGTATGATTCAAACTGATGATCTAGCAATTATCACATTGCTGTTTGAGGGACCTTGATGTGTGTAAGTCAGCTGCCACGTTTCCTGCATTCCAACTGCAACTGCACTTCCAAAGCACTTCAATTACAGTAAATCACATATTGAGACATCATAAGGTCATAAAGCGCACAACCTAAATGCAAAATCTTTCATTTTCAGGTGGAAACTGGGAGTCAGGTTGTGATACATCCACAGAAGCAGTGACAGACCATTTGAGATGAACTGTCAGCATTACAGGGCTTATTTTGTGTGTTTACACTTGTAGACTAAAGTTCCTCAACTTACTTTCTTCCATCACCTTAGCATCACCCTGCAGCTTCCAACTCCTAAGATTAGCACTTATGAAATACCCCGTTTAACACTGTTGCCAAAGTCTCACAGATCACAGCAACATTCATGTCCTTAGAACAACGGTAACTACAGAAAGCAGGAGTCTAGGATAGAGCTTGGGGAGATAGAGTTAAGAGAGACTGAGAATAAGACTTGGGGTAGAGAGGAGAGTTCCAATAGGATCTAACTGTTGTATGGGGATAAAAGAGGGAGTAACTTAATTCCGAGAAGAAAAGTGCATTATCTACTGCCTCACCAAAAATAAGATTTTCAACAAAATTTTCGACATGAACCCAAGCCTGTGTATTGTGAAATACGCCAGACTTTATGTTAATCTTCCAAAACCTGAAAAATTTTATCAGGATCTTTGCACTTATCATCAGAAACACCAAAGGATTTTATTTGCCTTAATGTGTCCAATGTGAGAAGTTTGAAGATCTGGCACTCTTCCTCAGTTATCTGCTGATCCCTACCAATAAATATTGATTCATTCCTTAAATAAATGAAACTTTTTAAAAATACCAATGGATTACTAGTCTATAGTGAGATGTTTGCCTTCCATCTTTCTTTTGTGTAGCTTTATATTGCTGTGGTTCTGTTCGCTGAGCTGGGAATTTGTGTTGCAGACGTTTCGTCCCCTGTCTAGGTGACATCCTCAGTGCTTGGGAGCCTCCTGTGAAGCGCTTCTGTGATGTTTCCTCCAGCATTTATACAACCACTATAAATGCCGGAGGAAACATCACAGAAGCGCTTCAACAGGAGGCTCCCAAGCACTGAGGATGTCACCTAGACAGGGGACGAAACGTCTGCAACACAAATTCCCAGCTCGGTGAACAGAACCACAACAACGAGCACCCGAGCTACAAATCTTCTCACAAATTTTGAGCTTTATATTGTCTAAAATACCAGTATAAACAAATGCACAGTGGTATAGGGCTCTTCCTGTTTGTTGTTTGCTGCTAGGCTCTCTTTACCGTTCCCTATTATACAGAACCACAACAACGAGCACCCGAGCTACAAATCTTCTCACAAACTTTGAGCTTGATATTGTCTAAAATACCAGTGTAAACAAATGCACAGTGGTATAGGGCTCTTCCTGTTTGTTGTTTGCTGCTAGGCTCTCTTTACCGTTCCCTATTATTAAATGTTGTCTCTTTAAAAATTGCAATTATGTGGCTGTAACTGGCATTCTCACTTATGACAGTGAATTCACCCTGTTTAACACTGTTACCAAAATCTCACAGATTACAGCAATGATTGGTGTGATTAAAGCAAAAGCAGTGATTAAGTAATTCACAACTTTTCAAAAATTTTCTTGCCATTTTGGGAAAAGAGATGGATGGAATGGATTTACCTTTAGACACAGGTTGGCCTCTTTAGCATAAAAAACATGTTTGTCTGTGTTGTTTTTTGCACTTTGTTCTGGGATTGCTTTCTTAATGCCGGCTGTCATTCAGCAATTTTAAACTGCTGCACTTCTTAATTTTGGAGCTGTCCGGTTCTCCTGTAAATTGTCTTTAATTTGAGAGCAGAAGAGAGAGAAATGGAGTGTGCACTGTACAATACAGGTTTGATACAGGTTGTAGCCTTTAGTTTTTGTCACAGTCCACTAGTTTGGCTCTACCTATAATTTCAATGGTGCAAATTTCTGACATGTAACTTAGAGAGTATACCTGGAAACTGCAAATGACCAAATGCCTAGAAAACATCAAAATGCTTCTTCATAACTACATGTTGCATGGCCACCATTTTCCTCAACCTTTTATCTACACAAGTCAGTAGAGGGAAACCATCAGCCTCACTACACCTTTCATGCCTGCTTTGTCAACAACATACCTCTCACACCACATCAGCCCTTCAACATGAATTTGGTGCTGAAAGACATTTGCATGTATCTGTCCAGATTGGTTTACACATAGGGACATATACGCTTGCGTCGTTCTTACTTTGCATTCCTAGTCCTCAGTCACTTTATGTTTATTTGAAGGCTGCCATCTTCTATATACTTCAAATTGCATTCTTAGCACATACTCACTGGCATCAGCACTGACTAACAGCTGCCAACCTCCAGGTAGCTTGCATTGCTTTGTAACAGAGAAGAAGAAGCTTGTAATGGTGGGCAGTGCTGAACAGGCAGCATGTGCCAGCAGCTTCTGCAGCCAATACACTGCAGGAGTATTCAGTTCAAGATATTAACAGGAGAAAGCCAGTTAGATAGAGATAAACCACTTCTGTTTTTTGTAAACTGTTTCTGGTTGGGATTCTAGAACTAGGGCGCATAATCTGAGAGTTAGAGCCAGACCATTTAGGAGAGATGTTAGGAAGTAAATAAGTAGATGTTTGGAACTCTCTTCAACAAAAAATGTTCTGAATATGGGATCAATTGTTAATCTTAAATCTGATAATAGATAAATGTTTGTTAAGTAAAGGTGTTAAGGGAATGCAGCAGTTATAGAGTGAGTGTATGTGTGTTTGTGTGAGAGAGAGAGAGAGAGAAAGAGAGACAGAAAGAGAGAGAGTGAGGGCACTGTTCACATGATACAAAATGGGTTTTAATAAAAGGGCAGCATGGTGGCTCAGTGGTAAGCACTGCTGCCTCTCAGCACCAGGGACCTGTATTCGATTCCACCCTCCGGCGACTATCTGTGTGGAGTTTGCACATTTTCTCTGTGTCTCCATGGGTTTATCTGGGTACTCCTGTTTCCTTCTACAATCCAAAGATATGCCGGTTAGGTGAATTGGCCATGCTAAATTGCCCATAGTGTTCAGTGATGTGTAGGTTAGGTGTATTACTTGGGCGTAAATGCAGAGTAATAGGGTAGGGGAATGGGTCTGGGTGGGTTCCACTTTGTACAGTCAGTGTGGACTTGTTGGGCCTAATGGTTTGCTCCCACACTGTAGGGATCCCATGATATGGGCCAAAGGGAGGTATATGGAGTTAGGCCACAGGTCAGCCATGATTAAAATGATGCAACTGGTTCCAGGGTCTGAATGGCCTCCTTCTGTTCTTTTGTTCCGATGTTCCAAAAAGTGAACAGTTGTTAACAACTAAGTTTCACTCAGTAAATTTTCCTCTTCCTTGCCTCCCACCATGTCTAAATTTAGCCCCAACTTCCACAGCCTTAGTGAAGAGAGCCTACTCAATGGTTGACTTGGCTGTGTTGAATTGGACAGTTATTCCATAACGATTTTGAGCACACAGGGTCTAGGTCTGCTGGGAGTGTACTGCCCAGAGTACACTCACTCTCCTCAGCCTTTGACATCACTGGCAGTGGGATGGTGGGGTGGGGGGCGGTAATGGTGAAGGGTCCAGGCACCTATAGAATCTCCTGAGAAAAAGCATCTGGGTCTCTCTATCTGTGCCCCCTGCAGATGCCTTATTCCCTGAGAGGGATCAAGGTCCTTCGTTCCTTCTCATTTTACTATTGATGTTGAGCTACAGCAATGGAGTGTGGGTCTGTGTGCATATCTGGAAGACACCAAGAATACTGGACCTGGCTTTCCATGGTGATCTCCAACCTGTCAAAGATGGCAGCCAGACATAGGCATAGCGGAGCCAGCATGGCACTGACAATGTGGGCTTGTCCATCCTTCAATCCAGTTTATTGAGTACCTCTAATGAACCTTCCTGACATTCCTGTGCATATCTCTGCAGTTTGGCCAAATCATTAATTGCTAAAAAAACATGCAATCTTCATCTGCCTGAATGGAGTCTGATGTTTGGTCTCTGGCTGTCCTCTCAGTGTCGGGGAACTGAGACATTTCTTCCTCAACTGGCTGCGGAGATGTGTCAGTGATGCGCTCACCAGAATGTGGATGTGGATTTATCCTAGAAAGAGTAGCCACCGAGGTGATAGTCTCAGAGCTGGTGGAGGGTGCAGGTGAATTCCTTGCCAGTGCAGCCTGTGAGGGTTTGGAGGTGAAGGTGGAGCTGAGGGTCTCTACCGCTGGCCTCTTTGTGAAGAGTCCTTGGGTGCTAGAATGAGAAAACGAGGAATCAGGATTTTTTTTAATTATTCACCCATGGGTTGTGGGTATCACTGGCTAGGCCAGCAGTTATTTCCCATTCTGAATTGGCCAGAGGGCAGTTAAGCGTCAACTACATTACTTGTGGGTCTGGAGTGACATATAGGGCAGACCAGGTAAAATTGGCGGATTTCCTTCCCCAAAAGACATTAGAGATTTTCCTGACAATGGGTAATGGTTTTGTAGTCATCATTAGACTCTTAATTTCAAATTTTATTTTATTATTATTAAACTCAAATTTCACCATCTGCCACAGTGGAATTTGAACCCACATCCCCAGAACATTAATAATCTGAATCACTAGTCTCATGATACTGCTACCATGCTATCACTGTCACATAAAAGCTTGAATTAATTGTTAATGGGAGAGCAGCACAGCACAATGAAACTCACAGACTGGGCTGTCCATCGGGTCTCTCCATTCCAAGATGAGCAGTCCCATTGCCTTCTGGCCACATCAACAATCTCCTCCTCATGTGGAATGATCAATGAGAAGCCAGATGTTGGCCATCAACTGCCCACCCAGTCCCCAATCCAGTCAAGATGATCATAGACTAATCTTTCCAACAATGAGAAACAGGAGATATTGAGTATGATGGAGGTGGATGGAAGAGCAGTTCAATGGACATTGAGCAGGAGAGATGGGAGCCGTCCCCTGAGTGAGGAGGAAGCATTGAGGGCTGGAACAGTGAGTGGTTTGGGAGCATAAGATGGATGAGAGTTATTGAGCTCGCATAATGCATGCAATAATGAGAGTTGTAATGCATGAGCATTGGGGATTGTGTGTTTGTGTGGGGGGGGATTATGTGTGGGGAAGGGACAATGTGTATGCAGTGAAGTACACGTGTGTGCAGTGAGGGAATGTATGTGCAGCAAGGGACAGGTGCAGTGAGGAACACATGTGAGCAGTGAGGGGTATGTGTACACAGTGAGGGACATGTGCGTGCGGTTAGATACATGTTTGTGTAGTGATGGATATGTGCGTGCAGTGAGGTATGTGTGTGCAGTGAAGTACACGTGTGTGGTGAGGGACACGTGTGCAGTGAGATGCATTTGTGTGCAGTGAGGTACACATGTGTGCAGTGAGGTACACGTGTGTAGTAAGGGACACGTGCGTGTGGTAAGGGACGTGTGTGTGGTGAGGGTCACATGTGTGCAGTGTTGAGCATTCTTTTTCACTCAGGAAACAGCCCTGATCCAAGGTTACAATCTGTTTCACGACTGGTTGTGTCCAATAGGCTTGACCTCTTGTGGCAGGCCACAGGGGAAAAGATAACCCTCCTCTTCCCATCACCCATCAATTAACATCTCTGGGCCTCCATCCTCAAAGCAGGGAATTTCTTTGCCATTCTTCCAGGCTATCTGTTTGGTAATAACAGTCCAGCACAACACTGTGAGGGTCAATTACTGGCACTAAAAACAATTTAACTGGAAATAGAAAAATTCTGTCCTTCATCTAAATCAGAATCCTGAAAGTATTGACTGATGCCAAAACACAAGTATGTTAATGTTGATTAAAATTAATATTTAATGACAGGAGCATTTTACAGTTTGAATGGAATCTTTCAGTTAGCGGTGAAAGTTTTTAGCAATAACCCCTCAAATCACTTTGAAGAATGTATTTTCTTTCTATTCCATTCTGAAGAAAGGTGCTCAATGTTCACATTAACTCAATGCTTCCTGAATCACTTCCTTAGCTCACAGAAAATAGGAATAATTTCTTCTACAAAAAGCCTCCACTGAATGACAAAAATGCCCATTCCCAAAAAGAATCAATGATGAGATTTGGAATCACAATGTACATTGAAATAATTTTTCAAGTGATTTTTTTTCTTAAAATGTTAAGCAAAACCATGTTCTGTAAATCCTAGCAGGAATTAAGAGAGTGCTGGAAACAGTTCCCCTTCAGACAACATTCCATTGCTGGAAATGCGGCTGAGATTCCACTTAACAGGAAAGTAACATCAGTTCCGACAAATGCCCAGCTTGCATTCCCAGCTTAAAACAACATCTTTTTATCATTGTTATCCCATTCTCTAAATACCTCAAGAAGGTGGTATCCCTGAGGAACTCCAGCAAAATATTGATTACTAAATGTTATACTTCAATGTAGAAGAGAATCATAGAAAATTATACATAGGCCTTTGACAAGTGGGCAGCACAGTGGCTCAGTGGTTAGCACTGCTGCCTCACTGCACCAGGGAACAGATTAAATTCTGGGTGACAGCGTGTAGAGTTTGCACCTTCTCTCGCTGTGTCTGCATAGGTTTCCTTCAGGTGCTCCAGTTTCCTCTCACAGTCCAAAGATGTGCAGGTTAGGTGGATTGGATGTGCTAAATTGCCCATAGTGTCTAAGGGTGTGCAGGCGAGGTGGATTGGCAATGGAAAATGCAGGATCTCGGGGATATGCTCTTTGGAAGGTAGGTATAGACTGAATGGGCCAACCGGCCTGCTTCCCCACTGTAGGGATTCTACACGGTAGATTGATTAGTAAAGTTACTTCACGTGGGATCCAGGCCAAGGTAGCCAATTGGATACATAATTGGCTTAGAGGTAGGAGACCAACATTGGAACAATGAGAACTGTTGTTCAGACTGGATACCTGTGACGAGCAGTGTGAACAAGGATCAATACTGAGTCCACTGTTGCTCATCATTTATATAAATGATTTGGATGAAAGCTTAGGTGGTTAGTAAGTTTGTGGATGACACTAAAATTGGTGGTATCGCAGACGGTGGAGAAGTTTATTTAAGAGTACAACAGGACCTTGATCAACTGTGACAGTGGGCTGAAGAATGGCAGATAGAGTTTAATTTAGATGAAAGTGAGGTGTTGCATTTGGGTAAAGTAAACAAGGACAGGACTTACACAGTTAATGATAGGACCCTGGAGAGTGTTGTCGAATAGAGACCAAGGGGGTGCTGGTGCACAGTTCCTTGAAAGTGGCATCATGGATAGATAGGATGGTGCAGATAGCATTTGGCATGCTTGCCTTAACCAGTCAGAGCACTGAGTATAGGAGTTGGAACATCAGGTTATGGCTATACAAGACACTAGTAAGGCCGCATTTGGAGTACTGCATACAATTCTGGCTGCCCTGCTACAGGAAGGATGTTATTAAACTGGAAAAGGTGCAAAAAAAGGTTTACAAGGACATTACTAGGAGAAGACAGTTTAAGTTGTAAGGAGTCATAGAGTCATAGAGTCTTAGACATATGCAGCACAGAAACAGGCCCTTCTGTCCAACTCGTTCATGCGAACCACATATACTAATCTAATCTAGTCCAGTTTGCCATCACTTGCACATCCAGATGCCTTTTAAATTATGTAATTTTACCAGCCTCCAGCACTTACCCTGGCACGCTCATTCTGTGTGAAAAAATTGCCCCTTAGGTCCCTTTTAAATCTTGCCCCTCTCACCCTAAACCTATGCCCTCTAGTTTTGAACTCCCCCAACCCAGGGAAAAAACCTTGGCTATTCACCCTATCCATGCCCCTCATGATTTTATAAACCTCTATAAGGTCACCCCTCAGCCTCCAACGCTCCAGGGAAAACAGCCCCAAACTATTCAGCCTCTCCCTATAGCACAAACCCTCCAACTCTGGCAACATCCTTGTAAATCTTTTCTGAACCCTTTCAAGTTTCACAACATCCTTCCTATAGAAGGGAAACCAGAATTTCACACAGTATTCCAAAAGTGTCCTGTACAGCTGCAACTGTACAGGACCCCACAACTTCTATACTCTATGCACTGAACAAGAAAGATAAGCATACCAAACTTCTCCTTCACTATCCTATCTACCTGTGATGCCACTTTCAAGGAACTATGAACCTGCACTCCAAGGTCTCTATGTTCAGCAACACTCCCCAGAACCTTACCATTAAGTGTATAAGTCCTACACTGATTTGCCTTTCCCAAAATACAACACATCACATTTATCTAAATTAAACTCCATCTGCCACTCCTCAGCAAGTAAGGGAGTGTGAGCGAGATAGACAGACCGACAGAAAGGGAGTGAGACAGGGAGTTAGAGAGAAATGGAGTGAGAGAGCAAGGGATCGACAGAGGAAAAATGGAGTGAGAGAGAGGTAGAGAGACATAGGTTTCATAGAGACAAGAGAATCGAGAAACAAAGTTAGAGAGAGATAGGCAGTGAGAAACAGTGAGTGAAAGACAGACAGAGAGAAAGGAAGTAAGAGAGGGAGATAGTCAGAGAGAAATGGAGTGAGAGAGATAGAGAGAAATGGAGTGAGAGAGCGAGAAGGATAGACAGAGAGGAACAGAATGACACACAGAGAGACAGAGAAAGGGAGTGAGAGACGGAGAGAAAAGGAGTAAGAGACAGATAGAGAAAGAGGCTAGATAGACTGGGACTACTTTCCCTGGAACATAGAAGGCTGAGGGGTGACTTTATAACGTTCCTAAAATCATGAGGGGCATAGATAGGGGGAATATTCAAGGTCTTTTCCCCAGAGTAGAAGAGTGCAAAATTAGAGGGTACAGGCTTAAGGTGAGAGGGGAAAGACTTAAAAGGGATCTGAGGGGTAACATTTTCACACACAGGATTGGACAAGCTGACAGAGGAAGTAACAGAAGCAGGTACAATTACAGAATTTAAAAGAGCAAGGCTGTAATGAGGTCAGGACTGGAGTGGCCCTGGTGGTACCAAAACTGGGCGTCACTGAGCAGGTTATTGCTGAGCATGTGTTGCTTGATAGCACTGTTGCTGATACCTTCCATCATTTCTTGATGATCAAGAGTAGACTGAGGGGCGCAGTAATTGGCTGGCTTGGAGTTATTCTGCTTTTTGTGTGCAGGACATAGTTGGGCAGTTTTCCACAGTGTTCGGTGGATGCCAGTGTTGTAACTGCACTGGAGCAGCTGGCTAGAGGAGAAGCATGTTCTGGAGCAACAGTCCTCAGTACTATTGCTGGAATGTGATCAGGGGCCATAATCTTTGTTGTATTCATTGTCTCCAACCGTTTTTTGATATCATGTGGAGTGAGTTGAATTGGCTGAAGACTGGTATCTGTGACACTGGAAACTACTACAGGTGGCTGAGATAAATCATCCACTCGGCGCCTCTGGAGGAAGATTGCTTTGAAAGCTTTAGCCTTATCTTTTGCACGGATATGTTGGGCTCTTCCATCATTGAGGATGGGAATATTTGTGGAGCATCCTCCTCCAGTGAGTTGTTTACGTGTCCATCACCATTCATAATTGGATGTGGCAGGACCACAAAGCTTAGATCTGATCTGTTGGCTTTGGGGTCACTAAGCCCTATCACTTATTGTTTCTGCTATCTAGCAAGCAGGTAGTCCTGTTTGGCGGCTTCACCGGGTTGGTATCTCATTTTTACGTATGCTTGGTTCTGCTCCTGGCATTTTCCCCTGCACTCTCGATTGGACCAGGGTGATCCCCTGGCCTGATGGTAATGGTTGAGTGGGAGATATGCTGAGCCATGAGGTTACAGATTGTGCTGGAGTACAGTTCTGCTGCTGTTGATGTTCCACTGTGCCACATGGACGCCCAGTCTTGAGTTGCTAGATCTGTTCAAAGTCTGTCCCATTTCGCATGGCAATAGTGCCACACAACAGGAGGATATTCTGAATGTGAAGACGGGACTTTGTCGCCTCAAGGACTGTGCAGTGATCGCGTTTACTGATGCTGTCATGGACAGATGAATCTGTAGCTGACAGATTGGTAAGGATGAGGTCAAGTATGTTTTTCCCTCGTTTGCTCCCATACCACTTGCCACGGACTCAGTCTAGCAGCTATATCCTTTAAGACCCTACCAGCTCGATCAATAGTGCTGCTGTCAAGTCACTCATAGTGGTGGACATTGAAATCCCCCACCCAGAGTACATTTTATGCCCTTGCCATCCTCAGTACTTCCTCCAAATATTGCTCCACATAGAGGAATACTGATTCCTCAGCTGAAGGGGACAGTACCTTGTAATCAGCAAGAGGTTTCCTTGCCCATGTTTAACCTGAAGCCATGAGACTTCATAGGGTCCAGGGTCAATGTTGAGGATTCTCAGGGCAATTCCCTCCCAACTGTATACCACTGTGCAGCTACCTCTGCTGGGTGTGTCCTGCTGTTGGGACAGGACGTATCCAGGGATGGTGATAGTGGGGTCTGGGACATTGTCTGTAAGGTATGATTCCATGAGTATGATTATGTCAGGCTGCTGCTTGACTAGCACGTGACACAGCTCTCCCAATTTTGGCACTAGCCCCCAGACATTAGGAAAGAGGACATTGCAGGGTTGACAGGGCTGTTTTTGCCATTGTTTTTTCCAGTGCCTAGGTCAGTGCTGGGTGATCCATCTGGTTTCATTTCTTTGTTGAAACTATGCAATGATTGGTACAACTGAGTGGCTTGCTAGACCACTTTGGAGGGCAGTTTAGAGTAAACCACATTGCTGTAGGTCTGGAGTCACATGTTGGATGGTAGATTTCCTTCCCTGAAGAGCATTAGTGAATCAGATGGGTTTTTCCAACAATTGGCAATAGTTTCATGGTTATCAATAGATTCTTAATTCCAGATTTCTTTTATTGAATTCAATTCAATGAATTGAAATGAATTATGATGCTGGAATTTGAACCGAGGTGCCCAGAACATTAACTGGGTTTCTGGATAAATCGTCTAACAACAGTACCACTAAGCCAACTTTTCAAAGTGTTCTTCAATGTAAAATGGTTAAACACTATCTAATTGTTAAGTATGACAAATGAGATACCCCACCTCCCTGTCTCCCACAGAAATTGATCCTGCTCAGCAGCATGTTAGAGGGTGTTACTGATTGTCCAGTGGGAGATACTGGGATGATTTCATTGGATGTTGGAAAGCATTGATCATTATCAGGGCACAAGGCAGGAGTGTGTCAGAAAACTCTCCATGTCCCAGAGGAGTCCAGCTGCAACATTTGATAAGATCAACACCATTCAAAACAAATCCATGTTACTGTCACCCTGTTCTTTTCCACCTTGAACAGTTATTCACTTGACTGATGATGTACAGTGGTAACAGGATGCATCACCTCCAAGATACAGCGATGCACCGTGGCGTTTTTCAACAGCATCTTCCAACATGCAAACTATACCACTTAAATGGACAGGAGCAGTGGGTGCATAGGAATGTCATCGATTCCAAGTACCCGTCTGAGTCATATACAGTACAATCCTGACACGAGATAAAAGCATTATTTCTTCATTGTCATCCCTCAGTCAAAATCCTTGAACTCGCCACAGTGGGTCTACTTTCACCACATGGACTACAGCAGATCAAGAAGGCAGCAGACCACCATCTTTGTAGGCACAGTTAAGGATGGGCAATAAAGGCTGGCTTTGTCAGAGACCCTCACATCCCATGAATGAATGTTTTAACCTCAGCCCTTAAGGTGCAAATATTTTATCAGATCTGACACTTCAAACTGAAGGATTTGGAGATTGCTGTGACATTTTGTCCAGTTTTGTCTGTGTCATACCTACGACAGTCAATCCAGCTTAACCCCAGTCTGATCAGAGGGTCAGTGAACCTGAAAAAAAGACAGTGCTCACTGCTGGGCTCAGTTCTGGGGAACGTTAGAGACATTGTAGAGTGCCCACAGTGAGCTGGCACAGTGCCAGCCTGATGTACTTTCCTTTGCAATCTAACATGAAGTGACAGCTGCAGTATTTCTGTGTCATTCTACTATTGGCATTTTAATGTCCTGTTGAGGAAGTGGAAGAGACAATGCTTTGATAGTGACTTACAGCTAGTTGACTGTTCCTGTGCTGGATAGGGAAATCGAAGCTGATGATTCACATGTGTCCTCTGCCACAAAATTCAAGTATCTTTGAATCTAATATAGAAACATTTAAAACTGAGACTGAATGCTCAATAAACTTGCTCTGTGAAAAGACCACTGTGGGTTCATATCATTATCATTCCATCTTGTGTTCAACTCCTTTGGCACAAACAGGAATTTTCTGAGTTCAGACTCCTTTGTTACCAGTTATCTTACCCTGAATCAATGTCAAACAAGGATAATGCAGCCTTGAAAGTCAACCTTGTTGATCAGGCCTAGTGTAAAACATCCAATGGCTTGACAGATCCTCATACACAATGCGAATGACTCTAGGTCTAGTATTCACTCGCATCATCATCATCAGTTCCCATGAGAAGACTGTCTTTCATGGAGTGACCACTAACCTCTGGCTTACTTTTGATTTGTAGATGACATGTTTGCAATATTTGAATTCACTGTTAAATCAGAATGTTTGTTTTTACACAGCTTAATAAACTCCATTGTGCCCTCCAATTAACATAGAAATGGGCCAATCAAATAACCTCCTTTCTATTGATAGGCTAGTTCTGAAGTCTAAATTAGAGTGGAAAAGCACAGCAGATCAGGCAGCATCTGAGGAGCAAGAAAATCGACGTTTCGGGCAAAAGCCGTTCATCAGAAAGCTAGTTCAGAAAGCTGCCAATGGGCTCACGATGCCACAAGCCTAGGATGTACTGTCTAATGTACACAATGAAATTTCTATTGTTCCTACATCACAAGTTCAGCCATATTGGCAACCTTGTAAATGGGGTGCTAGCCAGCTACTCACTGTGAGAACTTGATTCTGAGTAAAGCTATTCTGCTTGGGAAAGGCCAACCTGATCAAATCACTAAAAATTGCACAAACTCATGTAAGGATCTATAGCCACTTCCTGTGACCCTGAAATATGTCTAGTCTACTCCAGGTTACCCTGGAAGTGGAAGATACATTGAAAAGTTGAGCAACAGATGATTTTAGCTGTTTCATACTGCTACCTTAAGATAAACATGTGAGTCATTTTCTCTATTAATGGGATGTTGTTGTCTGGGCATTTTGTCTACCAGATAAATTAGTCATATGACATATGTGCATAGGGCCAGTGTGATGCGGGTATGTAGATTACACATCCCATTTACAGGTGCACGATATCACAGTTGATCCCATTGATCTTTCACAGGATGCAACATGCTGGTTATGCTCAATAAGCTGTGCTTCAAACATCAGAACATTGTGTCCATATTTAGATATGATTCTGCTGTTGGATAACATTTACTAAATAACCTTGATCCTGCTAATGACTACATCAGAATCCAATGTGTAGGTATCAGCTAAGCTCACAGTATTATTCATTGGTATGTATTAGAATCTACATTTATTCACACGCAGGGTCTTACTCATTTTCAGCCAAAGGAACCAGTTTATAGATTGTATCTTTTTCATTGAGGAAAGAGTTAGAGAGACTGCCAATCCCTGTTCATTCCCTTTGGCAATGCTGAAGCTATGCTGAGTCTGCATGCCATATTCTCAACTTCAAAAGGGTGCGTTACACTGCACTGAACTGATGCTATTTCCTTTCTCAGCACCTGCCATCCTTGTGAACAAATAATCACTGATTTGTGCGTCATTATGGCTGGCTTTGTCATGAGGATGAAGTCATAGGAGCTGCATAAAATCTGTTCAAATTTATATGCAGCATGCTCCATTAGAACCCAGCACTCAAAGACAAGCTCCATTAGGCCACCGTTTCTTGGTTCAACTGTTTCTAAATTATCAATGTGCTAATCCATCGTCAGGTATTGGGTGAGCATAAATTTCCTCCAATTAAATTTCAAGAAGACTGAAGCCATCATCTTTAGTTCCTGCTATAAACTAGATTCTCCTCATCACCAACTCCATCACCACCTTTGCTTTTGACAGAGACTGAACCAGAGCTAATCATTAGATACTGATTTGCCTCATCATTCACCCTACCTTCTTTCAACAATGGTAGTGTCCTATATTATAGCCCTGCCTTCAAGTCCTGCACTGGTTTTGGAGCAAAGCCAGATGAAACTCTCTGAAAAAGAAAGTCTTATATTTAGTTATCCAAACAAAATATCCATTGGAATCCACGGACTACTCTCTATCCCATTGCACTAGCTAGAGAGATTCCACAAGGCTGATTGGATCTTCACATGTAAAGTGAGCTGCTTCTGCACAACCATATAGCAACCAGTTTATTATGTATCTCTTCCTTCTGTTTTTACCACTGTATTTCAGCCATTATTGTGTTAGGCACAAGTCATGACATCTCATCCACACTTCCAGAGAAATCAAGTAAATGCTGAACTTATTTAAAACCTCAAAACTGGAATAATGTATGTTGCAAAGATCCAATACATCTCCCTAAAACTTTTGTGAAGTGACTGGATCATCCTGCATGAATATTAGAGTACATTTACCAGAAAATGCATTTCCACTGCTGGTAATCCAACTCCTCAGCTGACTACAGTTACTCTCCATCACATATGTGCTGCTGCAAACACATTAGATGATAGTTAATCTGTCTTATCATGAAGAGAGATTTCCATCTATTTGACTCCTACCGATATTGGTATTCTGTTTTCGTTTTTGTGGGCACACTTAGAATGCACGTGCAATCTTATTCAAATTCAAATAGGATTTAATATCTTCCACTACACGTGAACAAGTATCATCAAAAGAGCTGAAACAAAAATCTATAAATCACTCAAGTGCACAATGGAGCTTCATCAGCCCTCGTTATCACCTAATAACATGAATTATAGTTACTTAAATTACTTTTTTTTCTAATTGCAGCTGGTATTCCATTACACATTTGGATTTATAGACAATTGCAATTTGAATAGAATTTGATTTTTCACACTACATATTATTCCATAACAAATTAATCAGGCAGGTGACTTTTTATAAAACATGCAAAGTAAGATTGTCCTGTGTTCCAAACAATCTAGATAGAGGCAGCTGATAGTCTTCAAAACAGTGCTATCTTGCAAAACAAGCTGTTTAATTTGTCTAATAGAGGGAAATAGTCACATGAAAAAAGGGAAAAAAAGGCAACACTAGAACCAGAACTGCAGGCTCTTGTTTAGCAAGTATTCATTACAAATTTACATTGCTCTGCTGTATATTAAGTAGAAGTACTTCGTCATGCAATTAAATATCATTCTGACAATTTGACATGCCCAAGTTCAGAATCTACAGAGGTTTATCCTACGGTTCACCTGAGCAAGGGACGGGGTAAAATGGAGAAGTTCCATTCTTCATTTTAATTCTGGTTTTTAGCAGCAGATGAAGTTCACATCAGATGTTGGCAGAAGCAACATTAATAAACGTAAATCCCCCATGGCATCAATGTGTCGCAGAGTCAGCGACATGCCCTAAGCTAACATTATAAAAGTTTTCCATCATGAGGCTATGTATATTTCTCCAAGAACCAAATGGAAGATCAGAGTATATTTCCCAAATCCATTTCTCTCACCTCAAGACTCTTAGAATTTCCCTCACTCACTCTCCCCACAAATCTGGACTTATCATGCTATCGGTTGCACTCTCTTGGTGTCTCCAGGCCAACTGATCCAGGTTATTGTAGAATTGAACCTACACTTGCCCTCCTCCCCATCAGCAAATTTTCACTATTTGTCCAAAATGGCTGTGCAGCTGACTCGCAGAACTGAAGTTAAACCTTGAAGGGTTTTCAGTGAAAGAAATCTTCCTATCTACTCTCACTGGGAATTAAAATTAATGCTTTTCTGGAACATCCTCTTCGTCCACTTGGAGAGAAGTTCCTCAGAAGCACTTACGGTGAACTTATACTGTAGAGAAACTAATCAGATAGACAATCTTAACGAAGTATCCATTGGAAGGTGACTGACAGCAGAAATGCATTGGAATAAACCATAGGAACAGGCCATTCGGCCCAACCAGTCCATGACAACTGAAAAATAAACACTTGAGAGCCAAATGCAATTAAACAGACAATCTTTTGCAAATGCTCGAATAACATTAATTATTCAGTGTAAGTGGTTATTCATTCAGTGCAAATTGCTGTTTTCATGCTTTGATGCAACACTGTTGGATAATGTACCTGGCATGGGGCAGTCTGCATTACAGTGGGTAAAAACAAGGACTGCAGATGCTGGAAACCAGAGTCTAGATTAGAGTGGTGCTGAAACTTTATTGCTGGAACAGCACAGCAGGTCAGGCAGCATCCAGGGAACAGGAGATTCGACGTTTCGGGCACAGGCCCTTCTTCAGGAATGAGCAGAGAGTGTTCAGCAGGAGAAGATAAAAGGTAGGGAGGAGGGACTTGGAGGAGGGGCGTTGGAAATGTGATAGGTGGAAAGAGGTCAAGGTGAGGGTGATAGGTCGGAGTAGGATGGAGGCAGAGAGGTCAAGAAGAAGACTGCAGGCCAGGAAGGCGGTGCCGGGCGGGAGGGACTCGGCTGAGACAAGGTGGGGGGAGGGAGAAACTGGTGAAGTCCAAGTTCATCCCCTGTGGTTGGAGGGCTCCCAGTCGGAAGATAAGACGCTCCCCCTCCGACCGGCGGGTTGTTGTGGTTTGGCGGTGGATGAGTCCAATGACCTGCATATCCTCGGTGGAGTGGGAGGGGGAGATGAAATGCTGTGCTACAGGGTGGTTGGGTTGGTACGTCAACACTTGCGCCCACACCTCCCCCCTCACTTCTCTCCAAGACCCCAAAGGAAACTTCCATATCCGCCCCTCTCATTTATCTTTCCCTCTGTAGGCACCCTGCTTCTATTCCTGATGAAGGGCTTTTGCCCGAAACGTCGAGTTTCCTGCTCCTCGGATGCTGCCTGACCTGCTGTGCTTTTCCAGCAGCACTCTCATCCAGTCTGCATTATGCCTTAAATGTAGGGTGCTTACTGAGCTGGTATAACAAGTGAGATCATTTCATCTAAGTTACCTTCATGTGGTTGGAATCACTAACTGTGGGAAAGTACCACATGATAATCTGTATTTCACAATCTTCAGTGAACATTGTGGACCTTCAGTCCAATGGAACCATAGAATCTCTACAGTGCAAATAGAAACCATTTTACCCATCGAGTCTGCACCAACCTTCCATAGAGCATCCAATCCAGACAGACACTACCCTTGTAACTCTACATTTCCCATGGCTAATCCACCTAGCCTGCATTTCCCTGGGCACTATGGGCAATTTAGCATGGCCAATCCACCTAACTTGCACATCTTTAGACCGTGGGAAGGGAAACCAGAGCACCTAGAGGAAACGCACACAGACATGGGGAGAATGTGCAAACTCCACACAGTCACCCAAGGCTGGAATTGAACTGAGGTCCCTGGCACTATGAGGCAGCATTGTTTACCACTGTGCTGCAATACTGACCAATACTGTACAGGGAAGGTGTTTTTCTCCAAAGGCTATTAACCTTTAAGAAGGTATTTGAGATCAGATAGCTCTGCTTGAGGTCGAAGAATATTTCACAATTAAATATTTGCTAATTTGTGACAATTTAAAAGAAGGCTGCATTTTAAATTTGAAATTCCAAGTTATTACTTAACATGTGGATCACTGAGACAGCATTTAGTTGTTATAACCTATCATTTCTTTATTTCTCCTGTGCTATCAACTCCGCAGTGCCTTTTCCCATCACATAGTTCTCCCTTACAACCATTTCTCCACCACACATCTTCTTCCAGCTGGGCTGGACAGATGGCCTGTACCCTTTACTTCTCCATGACGACTGCACAGCTCTGTGATTGACCACCAGGACTTGTCATTCAAAGTCTGGTAAACCAGACGATGTCAGCTCCCCTGAGATGGAATCTTTCCTTCCACATACTGCACCTTCTCGCAGCCCAGCTGAGGCCCAATGAAGACTCATTCAGTCAAGGTCTGAGTGGCAGGCGCAAATCAGCCCTTAAAACGTTTTCACTGCCATCTTCAAATTTAACAGCGAGAGCAGTCCCTCAAAACATGGCGAAGTCTCACTGATTGGCCACTTCATGCCTTGAGGCATAAAAGTCAGTTCCTTCTCCAGCATTTATACTTTAAGGGAGTATTTGATCTATCAATTTGCAATGCACTTTGCAATGAGGACCCCATTATATTTCGGAAAATGCTGCATGTTTGCCACGTGCAGAACCAATACTTATGTAAAGGTTTACAATTGTGCATCTGGGCAACCATCCATCAGCAAATGTTAAAATACAAAAGGCACTGCATCAGAGTTTTAATGAGTGGCCTAATTTTCACAGAAAATCTGTGATTTTGAATATAAACCTGTGGGCAAATAGACTGGTCTTGCAGTCAATTGTAAATGTGCAATTTTTAAATACTTTTTGGTACGCTATGGGCAGAGAAGAAGGCAAAACCTATTAAATATGCATCAGACATACAAATGAATTGTTTATTTCAAAGCAGGCTGGCAGCCTTACGTCAGCAGTGAAACGCCACTCTTTTCATGATTAACAGCCAGAGCTCACATATTCTTTCAAACATCCCGTTCCACTTTAATCACACACACGCCGTGCCTCAACATCCAGATAAATGGGCCTTTGGTAAGCTCCTGTTAACTTCAGCAGGGTATCAGAACCCATATGGAGCCTACTGACTGACAAGAAACACAAGGTCTCACCTAAAGGCAAACAATTGAAGCTGCCTTGTTTGTACAGAGCTGAATTCAAACATCCTTTTGCTGAATGTTGAAAGAAACATCTGGAGTTAGAGTACACCTTGGAGTGAAGTGGCAAGGTTGGCAGACAATAGGAGTGGAGATACATTTGTGTTTGTGCTTACTACATTGCTTTTTTTAAACATAAACAAGACTGTCAACAATAATTTTGCAAACGCTATTGTGTTGTTGAGCAAGTTCAACCCCCTTGTAATTCCATCAGGGACATATCCTGCAGAAATGCTGGAAGTTGTAACTTTGCAAAACCACATTACACAAGGGTTCAGCCTCTAATAATAGTGATTCAGAGAGAATGACTGCCTCCACTTTGCAAGTTGGATTTTATGTGCCTCAACAATCAAATAAATATTTAAATTGTCATAAACTACTTTGCTGATTCCACAGCTGGGTGCTCCTGTCACAAATCGCCTCTTGCAGAGAAGGCTCGTCAGCAAAAAGCAGCCAGTGATTTCCTGGCTATTTTCTTCCTGTCTCTTTCTCTCTGTGTGTGTTTCTGGATTGGGAGTGCCTGACTATGGAACGATCACTATTTGAAGACTTATCTCACTGTTGTAGGTTTCACCCATGAACGTCCTCCCCCTGCCTCCTCTATAAGAAGCAAAACCAAATGTGCATTCTACACCGAAGGAAAAGGTCTCCACTTTAGTGTCACAACAAATGTCCTTCATTTCAATATTCAAATAATTTAAATAGATTTCTGTAACTTGGAGTCTATTCCCATGAAATTGTCGAAGGCACTCTGCTGGAATTGGGTATAAAGGGAAGCTTAAGTGTGGCTGTTAATGAGACAAAGACATTTTAAATGTGATTTTTAAAGTTTCGGATTTATAATACCTTCTGAGTATTGAGTTTTCTTTCCTCTTTGTTTGCTTTCCTGTAAATTCATCTCTATCTTTTTCCCAGTCTTAACTGTGTATCCTAACACATTGGGAATGTCTCTGCAAAATCAGCAACAACTGAATTAGAACTAGCATTCAAATTAGAATTGACTTTATTGTCACATGTACTTAAATGAGTACAATGAAAAGTGTACAAGTTACTGCTTACAACACCATCTTAGGAACAAAGGTTCCTCAGTACAGCTTTTTCAGTTACAGTTCTTGGAAAAATAAAGAAGTAAACAATTATGTATCTGAGAAAAATAACTAATCATCGACAATTTATAACATACCAACTTGTATCATCTTTTGGATGAACAGTGTGATGGCACTCTAACATTGGCAGCTTCCTTAATATTTACCATCTCCTTTGACATTTGTTCCAATCACTTGCAGCTAGTGAACACTGAGCCAGGTTAACACATACCATGACGGATGCTCCATTGCTGTCTGGTATGATGTGTAACCTTGGAATCCCATATAGGGAAACTCTTCTTACACTCATTTCATGCAGAATTACCTTTACAGTAACCTTCAAAATGCAGGTTTGGCTTTGGTGTCATTCTTTCAGTTGGTCTCCCAACTCCACATTTGGTTTGGCATTCTCAAGTGTTTTGCTGGACACATTGTTTCTCTTTGAGGAGAAAGTGAGGTCTGCAGATGCTGGAGATCAGAGCTGAAAATGTGTTGCTGGAAAAGCGCAGCAGGTCAGGCAGCATCCAAGGAACAGGAGAATCGACGTTTCAGGCATAAGCCCTTCTTCAAGCCATTCCTGAAGAAGGGCTTATGCCCGAAACGTCGATTCTCCTGTTCCTTGGATGCTGCCTGACCTGCTGCGCTTTTCCAGCAACACATTTTCAACATTGTTTCTCTTTACAACTTTTGGAAAGGCTAGAGTTGCCCTTTTCTCACAAATGTTACCATTAATGAGGTGCAGCACTTTAAATATGATCTACAGTATGTTCAAGGTTGGTAACATGCTGGATTTCCCATCCTCTTCTTTTTGACAGGTTCCCTACAACAGGCGAACTTTCAATTGTAAGTGAGAGTTGACCGCAGAAGGTCCAGCAAGGTTGCACATCTTATCAATTGCTAGCAATCTCCAAAACACGCTGATTACTGAAGGACGAATGTCTCCTTGCTGTATGAGATGCTGATCAATATCATTCCCAGACCTGAATACTCAATCCTGAGAAGCAAAGCAACTAAAAATTCAATACACAATAGTGGGTAAAAGGTACAGTATTTAAACAGGCTATATTGCAAAGTACAATCATCTCCAATCCATGTAGAATAGAGCACATAAGACACTATAGTGTAAGCACACTGTATAGCAGAGAAAATAGATTACAGGCTGAGGTTGTGTTGGTTCAGCAAACAGTGCTACATAGGTTGCATTGCAAAATGATGTCGACTATTGCAGTCCATCATTCAGCTCAAATTGCATTACAGAGTGTAGTCAGCTTAGTTCAAGCTGCTGTGCAGAACAGGGGCTTTACAGAGTGAGACTGAGTTGGCTCAGTTTTCTTCATTTATTACAAGCATAAAATGTTTCAGTTAGAAAAACTAATACTCTATTTTATTAGAGAAGAGGAGATTAAGTGACCTACTAGAAAAGTTCAAAATTATGAGAGTTTTGATTAATTAGATATAAAAAGATATGTTCGCTGCTCAGTCTGTGAGTAACTAGAGACAGTAAATTTAAGGTTATCCTCAAACGAATAAAGGGAGAATTTAAAAGAAATGTTTTTTACACAGATAATGGCATACCCACCCCTAATGGCATAGAAAGTGTGCAGGAAGAAAAAAATCACGGCTGCACTTAAAAAAAAGATGAATATTTGAATAAAATTAAATTAAACCAGAATATACAAGTAAAGCCCAGATTTTTGCTTATGAGATGTGTGAAATGGGTGAGAAATTTCCCAGCTTTCATACCTACCTCAGGAAAAGGTGTCCCAAATGGTGAAATTCTCTGTTCTGGTGGGTGGACACATACTGTAGTTGGAGCCACTACCCCTGGATAAATGTCAGCGAAAGACCCAGGGACTGGCGAATATTGAGGTAGGCTGGTTAAACAGCTCACCTTGGTGCTTTGGAACTCCATCTCTGTTGTCTGGTCTTCCACCCCTCAGCTCTCACACATATATCCTCATGCCCATTATCCACTTCTGTACCAACTCATGCCAACCGATGTCCTCACTCATCCCAAATGATCCCTTATAAATTCTATACCAACTCATACCTCTCTACCCAGACCTATGACACTGGATAGCTTCCATGCCAATGTTGCCCTTCTGTCACACCCCCGTCCCCTGGCTGCGTATAGCTCCTATGCCTATTTAGTGTGAACTCATATCAACTGGAGATCTCCAATTCATTCCCAGGTCCCCTGTAGCCCCTGTTCCCAACTTAATGCCAATTCAGAGCAACCTAAGCAAATTAACCATCATCTTTGCCCATATCTATTGTGAACTACACCTTACTGAAAAAGAATCTCATTGACAGAAGACCATTTAAAACAAATCAATCCCTTCATACCTCACCCCTTCTAAAAACAATAATTTGCATTCATAACCTAACATCAAAGACAACTACTCCCTTAAGAACTGACTTGCCAATCAAACTGAATGCACAGCACCAATATTTTGATAATAATAGATAATGAATATGGTCAAATAGTAAAAATACTTTAATGATAGCCTTTATGGCTATGTCAAAAGGTATTGAAACAACCAAAACATTTTTTAACTGATGTATGTATAACCTGTTTTTGAACAAAACTAAAAGGTGGAGTGCATCCAGAACTTGACAACATGGAAGTTCCACAGACCCTTTTCACCTTATATAAGCATTGACTTCTACTTGTAAAAATCATAAGTCACATATCAAGGGAAATGGAAGCCACTCCAATGGCATTGAGGTCTGTACTCAGTGTTGAATTCAAGTGGACCTGCTGACATCAGGTCTCACCCATGTCCTTCCACTTTGTTCTACCAGAGCGAAAATAGAGTCTAGTGGAAATCAGGGTGTTCTTGGGGTCTTCATGACATTTTGGATAAGGACACTATGAAAATCCAAACCTAACTGAAAAGCATTTTCAGAACGTTGGCAATGTCGGCCCAGATAACCTTCCTCAAGGTTGTAGAATTCAGTGGTTTGGTAGTAATTTGAAGAGGGAAAGGAAAAATGGGCAGGTAGATGCTGAGATGGATTTAACTCCTGGGCCTAGACTGTATACTTGTGTTCAGTCACCCACTTAAAAGCAGCACCCATGAATAGAACGTCAAGCTGTAGCAGGCTGTCAGCCAGAACGGAAGAACTAGCTCCTCACTCAGGTAACTCCAGGAGAAGGGCTTTCACAATGGTTCATTTGGGATAAGAAAGGCTTAAACTTTCTTTGTGTTACCCCGAGAACTAAACACATATATTTGTGCTTGTTGATGTACCAGATCCTTCGCTGCTGCCCTCCTGCTCAGGTCACTGATGATGTAATTGGAGATCCGATCTATATTATTTGGGAACTTCAAAGATATGTAAGAATGACTTTGACCAGTTTCAGTTGATGTCTTTACTACCACTCAGGGGATAAGTTTAAATTCTAGACTGCAGCAACAGAACTGGTGACAATTCCATTTGACTACAGCTTGATTCTTGCTGTGTCAAGATTCCTTGGAGGGTTTCTCTACATGAGACCCAATATAATTTCTAGCCACATCAATGCAAACATTCTCATAAACTACATACCCCACCCCCATTCTTATGTTTGAAAGCTAAAAGATCCATGAGTGAAATTTGACTTCTGAGATTCGCCCATTCCCAGTCAGAAATGTTGGACAGATTGGTGTTAAGTCCAATAGACAGAAACTCTGTTAAAAAAGGAAATTGTTCATTTTGTGACTCAGCAACAAGAAGGATGTTGAATTCAAAGAGGTACATGGCTTAAAGAAGTGATCACACCAGATCCTGTGGCTGATCTGGCTGGATTGAATGGCTTTTTCATTATCTTTCATCTCCAAAGTAATAATTTCCAAAACAATACAAATTGTTTGTGATTTCTGTACAATAATCACTGAATATCTCTTCACTATTTCTGAATGTGTGAAATAAGAAAAAAAGTCTAGTTAAAACACTGGATGTCATTTGATTAACATTCACCTTTAATATAAATGATGCCACTGTATACCTCAGAGCAATGCTGGTAGTTTTGGCATAATTACTGGCATTGGATTGTGCCATTCCCACAATGCTCTGTTCCCTTGTTGAATTTGTTTGTCAATTTCTCTTCAATTTCTAGTCCTTTCTTTCATTAAGGTGCTGATTCATGCTAAGGCTTTATCCAGAACTTCAATCAGTAATCCTCTATGTTATTCAAGTAGACATTCATTATGTCTGAGCTTAGGAGATGCATGTTCGCAGGGTAGTGAATTTAAATAAGGTGGGCATCACAGTGTGTCTGATCCTCTGACAATTACACATCCACTTTCCAACAGGATTCAGTGAATTATAATCAGAAATGGGATCACTGGCTGTGCCTTTTTATCCTCTCCAGGCTCAGGGATTCTGAGATCAATTCTAACATTTCTACAGAGAGCCATTAACTGAACGAAGATCAAAGATTAACCCCAAAATTGATCTGGCTCTCATTGTCATTGTATCTAACCATTTTTAATCACTTGTACATCATGTGTACCTTGGTCAATCCTAAATTGGACTCAGTTTTACCTACTTACATAGGTTTTTTCCAAGATGAATGGGAATGAGACCATGGGAGAAGCAGATACTCTTTTCCATCTCTGTGCACAATGCCCTTTATGTTTGACCAATGAGCAACTGCACTCAAATTAAGAAGTAATTCACATAAAAGCAAAATACTGTCCAACAGGTCCACACCACCCTACTGAAGAGTAACACCCAGATGCATTCCCCTACATTTATCCTTGACTAATGCATTTAACACTACAGCCAATTCACCTGACCTGCACATCCTTGGATTGTGAAGGAAACTGGAGCACCTCAAGGAAATCCATGCAGTCACAGGAAGAATGTGAAAACTCCACATGGACAGTCACCCAAGGCTGGAATTGAACCCATGTCCCTGGCATTGTGAGGCAGCTGTGCTAACTGCTGAGCCACCATGCTGCCCATTACTGCATGTCTGAAATAAAAACATAAAATGTTGGAGAAATTCAGCATGATCAGCAGTATCTATGGAGAGATAAAGTTAATGTTTGAAATCTGATATGACTCTTCTTCAAAACTGTAAGGTGCTGGACCTCTGCCTCACTTTAGATTACAAACCCCCCTCCTTGCCCCTCACACCCCCTTCCCCATATACACAGTGCCTTATTTGTGTTTTGTTGACTTAGCTGTCAGCAGAACAGACCTATTTTCTCACTTTTACACCTAATTTTAAAACTTACTTTAGATCGCAATCATTTACCGTATTACCATTAGTACTCCCTTCGTCTTTTGGTTTGGGTAGCCTCACTATTTGTTCCACTCACTGCTCTCCCCCTTCTGTCAACAGTATCAAAAACCACCATTTTCCATCCCCTTTCAGTTTTGAAGAACAGTCACATCAGACTCAGAATGTTGAATCTGTTTCTCTCTCCATGGTTGCTACCAGACCTGCTGCAATTCTCGAGCATCTTTTGTACATTAAATGATAAATTCCCTTTTGATGAGCAAAAGGGTACAACTGATCGCAAGATTCCAGCTTTTCTCATTCTCCTTCACATGCTTTTCAGCCTATTCCTAAAATATCCCAGACAATATCTATTTTCTATATTTTCCCATTAAAGGTTGATACAATATTAAACAATAGAATGCTCCAAACCATCTAGCATTGAAGACCACATGCCGTATAAGATGTACACAAAAGATTGTCAAGCATTTATCAAATAAATTAGGTCAATAACCATAGCCTCCAATTGACCACCCTGATTGCTCACAATTTAGCCATTTGATAGCCTCTCTAAACCAGGCTGCCCATTGCTAATTGTTGTGAGGCTTGTGTTGTGGATTCCTACCCACAGAGAGCTAGTTCAAAGCTCATTTCACACAGAACTTTTACCCCTATTCACAACTTCTGGTAAAGCTCATTGGGCTGATACTGAACAAAAATATTAGGGATGAATGGCTGAGGTTTTAAATATAATGGTTGATAATTATTTGTATTTTCTGAAGCATAGCAATTTCACCCTAAAATAGTTTAAAGTGTTATTTTGTCAACTCAGTGAAAAGCAGAATGATTGTCACATTTTCCTTGACTTTTTCTGCTAATTTTCTCCCTTCAACTTGAACAATTCAATCACATTCTGTTTCACTGTTGATAAAGCAATCACCTTTACACCCACATTCTTTTCACCAGAATTGTTGTAATTTCCAATGCTGTCACACACAAGTACACAATTTCAATTGTTATCCCCAACCCTACACAAACACATTTAGCATTTCTCCTATTTAAATCAGCTTAATTTGGATAGTCCAATATAAACAATAACAAAAATAGTCTATTTATTAGATCTGAAAGAATTTGAATTGTATGATTGATGCACTAAAAGTTTTCGCATTTTATATTCCCTTCAACTTGAACAATTCATTCACATTCTGTTTCACTGTTGATAAAGCAATCACCTTTACACCCACATTCTGTCTCTTATTTCTAATTTTTGGGCGGCACGGTGGTACAGTGGTTAGCACTGCTGCCTCACAGCACCAGAGACCCGGGTTCAATTCCCGACTCAGGCGACTGACTGTGTGGAGTTTGCACGTTCTCCCCGTGTTTGCGTGGGTTTCCTCCGGGTGCTCCGGTTTCCTCCTACAGTCCAAAGATGTGCAGGTCAGGTGAATTGGCCATGCTAAATTGCCCGTAGTGTTAGATAAAGGGGTAAGTGTGGGGGTATGGGTGGGCTGCGCTTCGGCGGGTCGGTGTGGACCTGTTGGGCCGAAGGGCCTGTTTTCACACTGTAAGTAATCTAATCTAATCTAATCTAATTGTTGAAATTTCCAATGCTGTCACACACAAGTACACAATCTCAATTGTTATCCCCAACCCTACACAAACACATTTAGCATTTCTCCTATTTAAATCAGCTTAATTTGGATAGTCCAATATAAACAATAACAAAAATAGTCTATTTATTAGATCTGAAAGAATTTGAATTGTATGATTGATGCACTAAAAGTTTTCGCATTTTATATTATGAACCTAATATTTATTCTATTCCAAAAACAACATGAAGTTCTCCATTCTTTATCAGGGACTAATCTTACTTTGGGAGTGATTTTGTTTTGCACCAGAATTAGCGAATCCACTGACATTATTGCCTAAATCCAATTGAGACAGCCTCTAAAATTACATCCCTGATAAGCCCCTGAAGTGATGTCCATTTCTATAAAAAACACTATCATAATTTGTCAGCGAAATGTGCAATTCGGTAAGAAGGAGTCAACAGAATTCAGCGTTGAAAGTGTTAAAGCCATCTTTGTACTAAAACATGTAAAGGAGAAATTTCCCTGTCCTTGCCTTACTCAGTGCCTCCGATTAAGCTGACAACCCACCTTAGTGATGGCTAAATAATTGGTTGTTCAGCTCTGTCCTTGTCGGAGTCCTGACAGTTCCGCAGATGTCCTGCTCAGCTCTCCAAAGGTTACATTCAGTAGGGGCAAGCCTTCATTAATCATTCCTTCCTGACAGGACTCTAAGCGCCCCACATCTGCCGCACCGTCCCTCCACATTGCCTGTCGCACATGGCTCATTCTACTTTGTCGGGCTCACGCAACGGAGGGCTGCGACTGGGTGAAGACAGTAGCCCAAAAGATGTGGGAAATAATCTTAAAATAAACACCACTGTCGCCTGCTATTTAACCCTCTGAGGGACTGATTGTTTGCTTCAGCTTTCAACAGCCACAAAAAAAATCTGCATTATTTAACCATCTTCCTACGTTAACTCCTGCAAAACTGAACTGCAAGACAAAGGTTATTTGGTGAGAGTGTCTTCTGGTTAAACTTCAAATACATATCATCTTATTCATATACTTCTGATACAATTTGCTTTAGTTCTGTTCATAAAACCTGTTCTCATAAGTGAATATTATTTTGACTAGTCTGCATTAGACCAACTCTACCCGCCCTTCTCTCCACTCCCGCCCCCATTATACCAACCAAAGCCCCCCTGCCCCTCACCCACCTGGTCAGGCAATAAGAAGTTGTACAGGGCATTTAGGAGGGCTAGTGTTTTAAATTATCAAGCTGTGGGTGAGCAAAGGACAATGCCTTTGACATCACAGGCTCACCTTGTGAGAGTACCTCAACACACAAGGTGCAAAACTAAGGTAGTTTTAATGGAACTAACAGTCAGAAGGAATAAATGCAATCTTTAATCCAATTGCAGGTATCTACTTGGGTGAGGCTTTTTCTCCTGATTAACACCATGGTCTGAGACGTTGATTAGATTCCAGCAATTTATTCCCTCCTCTTTCCTTACTCCATTCAAATTTTCACTGAGAAACAGTAAAATCATTGTAAATATAAACAAAAATGCAATTCTGTCAATCAGTTCTTAATACATAATGCCCTTCTGTATTCCTTATTCTACAAGCGTCATTACAGTGAATCAATGGATTGCATTATCCATTTAATCTAAAATGTGTTGGAACAGGTTGTCCTCATCTCCTCTCAGTTATGAAATGACAGGTGGAGAGAAAAATGAAGTAACAAAATTTTGAGGACATGTGGTATGTAAAATAAACCAGTGTTTCCAAGAATAAGTAATTTAATATGATGCATTGCAATCAGACTCTAGTGGTTGCGAGTGGATTTATTATTCTGGATTCACCTTTTGGAGATTGACCTATGTACTATCAATGATACAGGCAATGTTAATGACTTCTACACCTTGAAGTTGGAGCTACCCAAAGAACTGCCATTGACGTCATTTTCAGTCAACCAGTGGCCAATTCCTTTAGAGTGGCATCCATCAAAATAACTCAAGAGAAATAGGTGAAAAGTAACATTTTATAAGAATAAAAGGTTGGAATCAACATATTAGATTGAGATTGCATGAAGTAAAACTGAAGTTTAAAAAAAGGAAAAAAATTGAATGAAGAGAGAACCAGAAAGGAAGGGGAAGATTGAGTAAGCACAACCATTGGGGGTGACTTTTTGGGACTGAATGTTGAATGAGATGTGATATATAATACATAAAACAGTATTTTACATATTTACTTTTGCACTTTATGGACATTTTTTTAAAAAATGTAGTTCCTAAAATTTCAAGCAGCTTTCTGTGTCAATGTGTAAGAGCTAAAAGCCAGTAAAAGGTGAAACCTAGGCCATTGTCACACCCTTGCTGTTGTCAAGTTATGTAATTGAATCACACTGTGCACTATTTGTGATGAAGGAGTTAAAAAGTTTGCATGAAGTCTATTTTGTTTTCATGAATACATTTGACATTTACTTTAATTAATGCTGTTATTAAAATAGGTAAGAAAGGAATTTCACACATACATGTTAATATTTGTTGCTAATACCATGCAATGCTATTTCAATGCACAAGAGTGAAATAAGAAATGTTGACAATGTCTTGATTGATTGTAGGAAAAGAAATGCTCATAAAAATAGACAATATGAGGTCATCAGTTATGTGGTCCAACTCCACTCAGTGTATTTTTTAGTAATCACAGCTCACCATTGTCTATCTCCCCATGAGCTTATGGTCCATTAACTCTTTGCGAAATATTTGGAACCGTGCCTTCCTGAGCTGATGTATGGAAGCCAATTACTATTAATTGCTCCTACCCATCTATAAAACTCCACCACATCCTAAAGTGACTGGAATTTTGAGAGGTAGTTGAGTTTCTGCAAACTTTGGTCAAATCAAAATATTTTTGAAGATATGTATTAGATAGTCAATGATCAAAGTAATAAATGCCAATGTTAATTTAGAGGAGTCTTTGAAGTAACCTTTGAATCTACAACCACAATACCATTCAATGTGTGTTACACAGTCAGGAACAATTCATGGGAATTGTGCATTTTACCAGAGTTGCATTAACATCTTCTATAGATAAACTTTAATTGAGTATGGCATAAAATACTTTTTTTAAATTATCGAACGGACTAACTGTTGAGTATATGCTCAAAAAAAACTTGATTTATTGATATGAACAACATCAAATGTGGTTCATACTGGAGCATAGTGCTAGTAATGCACTATCCAGACTGGATTTATTTCACTTCAGGGATCTGCCTGTGAATCCAACCTAGGAAAATAAGATAGATGCAGTGTTTAATGGTGGTTCAGTGATTTGAATTTGGGCAGGCACAAATCAATCCACAGGACAACTCAACATTAATTATCAATCTCACTTAGAGCAACTGAAGGCTTAGTAAGCTTTGAGAACAGAAAAGACAAATCTCAGAAAGTATTTGTGTTAAGTAGTTATATATACAAGCTGTCATATATTAGGCATGTTACAGTGTCTAAGCTACTGCTGTGACTTAGCTGGAAGCATTTCACACAAAGTAAAAGAGAAATGCAAACATTTTGTGTCTGGATGGGAGTAAACAGTGAGAAAGTTTGTCTTCCTGATGTCCAGCTCCCACTCAAACCTGCATTCTTCCATATGTGTGATAAACTGTACAATTAAGTGCCTGTGCCATGTTAGGCAAAATCTAACTTGCCACCCCTACTGCCAAGTGAGGTTGTCCCATTGCATGCCAATCCACTTGTGAAGAGCTGACTGGCAAGCTTATTGGTTTGTTACAGGCCTTGTCAGTGGTATCCTGGCTTGCCAGAAGCTGCCAGTCAGTCTGAGAATAGCAACTTCTGGATGGTGAAAACCACCTGTCAATGGTGACCCAACAAGTGATCCAATACCAATAGGATAGGCCTTTTTCTTTTGCTCCTGACAGGGTGGACTGATGGAGAGAAAGGGATAGGGGTTTGAAAATAAGGGCAGTCTGGTGTCTCTCAGAGACCAACCTTTGCCCTCAATCCAAGCCGTCAACTGGGGCAAATGAAGGTCCGTCTTACCAATCTGTCCAGCAGGTTGCCATGGTTACCAATTGGGTAACTAGCGGTTTTCCTCAGCTGCCAGGAAAGCAAATAATCAGGGAGGTGGCAAGTTAAGGCTCTTAAAATAGCCATTAATTGAAAGGGGTGAATATTTCTCCAGGGCCCACTCACTCACTTATTTCCCCAACTCTAGGGAGGGAAACATTGCATCCAGTGTGAACTTCCATCAGCCCTCAGAATTCAAATCCAGTGTTTATTTCAGGTTTTCAACATGTATTGTACTTCCTTTTTGTATAGAATAGTTATGTCTGGCCAAATGACAAAGTGAAGAGCATAGCCATTTCATCCAGGTACCAGCACTTAAGGAGTTCATCTGCTTATACATTAAATTGACAGCTCTTTTTGACTTCAAATTGCATGCATTTAAATTTTGCATATCTCAAGAAATATTTTTGAAAGGTATCTCTGACCCCATCTTGCTGAAATTAAGTTTACGGCAGGAGATGTGTCTCTTATTTTTATATCTTTTGTGGAGAGTTATTTAAGCCTTTAACTATGGTCAATCTGCAATGTGTCACATCCATTTACTGCTTAATAAATCTGTTGGCAGTTTGCGAGCCATGGTCCCAGTGAAGTGTTCATTCTATCATCTGTTTAGTTGAGAAAGATCATGTGAGAGCAGATGCTATAACTGAATAAAGTCTCTGGACTTAATATCTGGTCTTAGCACAATTCACCTAATGTTTGAACAGATTAAGGCATATTTGAGGTTACAAAGGGGAAGAGCTCATCAACGAGAGAGTAAGGATCCAGAAATGTGCAGCGGTCCCCAGAAGATACGACACAAATGAAATTAAGAAAGAAAAAGTCATTTCTGAAGGAACAAATCATGGATAGTGCCTAGTTATCTGGGCCAACACCATCTCTTACTGTCATTGCACAATATGTTGGAGCACTGGAAGAATTTTCTGACTGGCAGGTGTAGAGTTGAGAGAATAATTTATTCATACATACACATGAACAAAGGAATAGGAGCAGGAGTAAGCTACTCTGCCCATAGCACCTGTTTCACCATGATCATATCTGATCATGTTATTGTTTATTGTTATTATAAACATGAAAAATTTAACACTGTTGCCTCTCATGACAATTAATGGAAGAAAGTAATCTCTCTCAAGAGAGAGCAGTGCTCCAGAAATTCAATTTCTGAAAAGGTTCAAGGAGATCATCCTGGGAAATAGCACAGAAACAGACCTTTCAGTCCAACCGTAGTCCCATAATCAATCAATCTCTTTTACATTTATTAAATTGAAATAAATACCAATAACAATCACCCAATCTGAAGTATTTGGTGTCTGAAGGGTCATTGTAGCAATAGTCAAGGTGGTATCATGATGGATTGAAAAAAAATTGCTCCCTACCTTCCCATTAATGTGTCCCTCACATTCCCGACCCTCCCATTGAGGGGTTCCTCACATTCCCGACCCTCCCATCGAGGAGTTCCTCACATTCCCCACCCTCCCATTGAGGGGTTCCTCACATTCCCCACCCTCCCATTGAGCAATCCCTCACATTCCCAACCCTCCCATCAAGGAGTTCCTCACATTCCCAACCCTCCCATCAAGGAGTTCCTCACATTCCCCACCCTCCCATCGAGGGGTTCCTCATATTCCCCACCCTCCCATCGAGCAGTCCCTCACATTCCCGACCCTCCCATCAAGGAGTTCCTCACATTCCCGACACTCCCATCAAACAGTCGCTCACATTCCCGACCCTCCCATCGAGCAGTTCCTCATATTTCCTACCCTCTCAATGGGAACACCCTCACATTCCATACCCTATCTTCGAGAAACCCCTCATGTTCTCGAATATTAGATTACTTTAGATTAGATTACTTTACAGTGTGGAAACAGGCCCTTCGGCCCAACAAGTCCACACCGACCCGCCAAAGCGCAACCCACCCATACCCCTACATTTACCCCTTACCTAACACTACGGGCAATTTAGCACAGCCAATTCACCTGACCTGCACATCTTTGGACTGTGGGAGGAAACCGGAGCACCCGGAGGAAATCCACGCAGACACGGGGAGAACGTGCAAACTCCACACAGTCAGTCGCCTGAGGCGGGAACTGAACCCGTGTCTCTGGCGCTGTGAGGCAGCAGTGCTAACCACTGTGCCACCGTTCCGCCCACCAGTTTGAGAAGCAATCACCTATATTAACTGAGTTTACCAATTTTGTTTTATGAACACACAAAAACACTGAAAGAAATCAAATGACATCCATCAAGATGTCAATTTTCTGCTGACTGATCCACATCGTCGAACCATACATTGTTTACTGAGTTTAATTCATGCCAGATTTAGAGTGGACAACTATAATGAATAAACTGCTCATCCCTAGTGTAAGCCATGGCCTTGTGGACAAGCTCTGCATTCTAAAAGGAGCTGCAGAGGCTGTATTTTCCATTTTAACCAATATTAAAAGATTAAATGCAGAATCTGAGTTTATGAACAGGAATGGTGAAAAAGTGCAATATCACAACCTCCTTTCAGGAGAAGCTAACCTGTTTTCAACACACGGGGTTAGGTGTATGATTGATTGCAGTGTTCAACAAGCTTCATTCAACAATCGATCACATGCTCCCTCCCACTCACTGAAGGCAGTTTACTTCTTCCTGCTACGTGGCTGTAATAATCAACAACTATTTAACTTTATTGACCACAGCTGTATAACATTTAATAAACAAGAACACATGGAACAAAGAGAATTGGTTTTCATATAAACTTCAGACATTAAGAGCTGCAGCTGCCCTCTACTTGCCCCCTTCACCACTCTTGGTATAAATACCGATCTAACAAACATGCAGAAGCTGATTAACAACTTCAAAAGAATCAGCATAGCACCCCAAAAATGCTGGTTTTAAAACAATAGAGACAAGTAGTTATGTGGACCCGTAAGCAAATAAACAGCTGCCCCATGTTCTTTCCTGTCGGATTCTAGAAAGTTCTACTGGTTTCCTTGTCTCCATTTCATTTGTTCTGATAATCCCACCTACTGCACTAAAGTTGTTGTCTGTCTTTTGTTACCAGAACTACTGAGGAGTCCAGTCTCCAACTTGACATTGACAGAGGCCTCAACTGTGTCAGTCTCACTTCTTTCCCATTCTTTTTCTTCTATCCCAGAACTACGATTGAGTTTACCTTGTTCCCACCATCCAACCCACCAACCTTTCTATTCAATGGATCATCTTCTGCCTCTTCCTCCAACTCCGTCACAATGTCACAACCAAACATTATCTTATCTGCCTTTCCTTTTCATTATTACAAAAGAGATCAATCTCTCTCTTACATCCTGATCCTCTCCTCAAATATGTCCTCTTAGATTACTGTAGAAATTCAATATCTACCCACCTTTCTATCCCTCAGGATCTCTAACATTGGTTCCAGATGAAACTGTGCTCTTACGTGCCCTTCTTTCAAAGTAGTGTACATACTGCTCACAAAGCAGTCTCCTCTACATTAGAGAGACCAAAGCCACTTCGGGTGAAACACATTCACTCAGGACACTAACCAGTCTGTGGTCACCTGCCATTTTAATTCTCAATTGCACTCCCACTTAGACCTCTCTGACCTCACCCTCAGCACTGCAAAGCTCTACCACAGCTCAGCTTTCAATCAGGCATATACAGTGTTCCACATTCAGCATTGCGTTCACTAATGTCAGATCGCAACCACCAATCTTTTCATACAGCTGAAACAGCATAAAAGTGTTGAAATAAATTTTGCCACTCAATAAATTGCTTGCTTCCTTACTTATGTTCTTATTCTTTCGTTCCTTTCCTCCCTCCTCACATTACTTACAGCATTTGGACCATTTTCTACAGCTGACAACAAGTCCCTGTCTGAAACGATAACTCTGTTTGTCTCTCCACATAATGTTGGTCAAACCTACTGGGCACTTCCTGAATTTTCTATTTATGTTGCAGCTATCCAACATTTGCATTTTGTATTTCTGTTTCTTACTCATGGTGTAAAATATCAAAAAGCTCAAAATGGGAAATCCAAAACATCAAAGACACTAAATCAACTGTGAGTCTCAAGTGTCTCTTGAAGAGCTCTCCCTTGGTAAAGTTTGAAATCTTACATTTAAAATTATCCATTTTTCTGTACTTCAAAATGAATACATTTTGATTGTACTTATTCACACATGTTGACACCATGGTTTATATAATCTTTTCTCAAAAGTTATAGCAGGTGATCGCAAGAATGCTACAGAAAGTTTCACCCTTAAATGACAAAGAAATACTGTTTTCAATAGATTAATGAGGTAATTAACTCCAACCATTAGCTCAGTTCTTACAGTTCCACTTAAAATCTTCTCTTCTGGTTTACAGATAGACCCTACTCATCCAGCTCCCACTAAGTTTATCATTGAATGTGTCCAGCAATGCCAGCTGCCCATTTCAAAGCCTTCTCAATTCAGCTGGTGACCTCCTTCTGCCCCGCCCTCCACTGAAAGGCAAAGTTTTGCATTTATATAGCACCGTTCAAGACGACCGAATGTCTCAAAGTGCTTAAAGCCAATGGGGTACTGCTTGAAATGGGTTCTTTGTCATAAGGTAGGAAGTGCAGCATCTAAGTTGCACAGATATTACAAACATCTACAAACAACATGATAAAGATCAGATTATTTACATTCATGTTGATTGAGGGATAAATCTTGACCAGTACAAATTCAAGCAGGTACTGTTTGCTTTAAGTGAAAAAAAAAATTGCTGTTTTTCTTCTTCAATGGACAGTATACTTTCTACCCACTGTGGTTCACTCTATCATTCAACAATGTCCCAAACCCCACACGCACCATCTCGCTTCGTAATGGTACCCTTGTGTGAAGATCTTACAATTAATACTGGCACTTGTTTTTCTTGTCTGCACCAAAGTATCAATCTCAGCTTCTCCCCTTTCCTCATTTATTTCATCTTCTATCCTTTTTCAGTCACCTCCTTTTCTCTCTCTCCTTCTTTGACAGCCAGGTCCCTCCAGTTTCCCTTTTCCCTCAGCTCCACCACTGCCTGAATATTGTTGCTAATGGAGGTGATTTGGGCCACTATCATAGGCAGGACTTACTGTTTTCATGAAAATCTCCCATTATCATTGTATTGGAAGGATCACTTGCATTGGTGGCAGATTTTAAATGGATTTGGCAATGAGAGAAAAGGAGCTCAGTCTGTTTGAATTAGAGTCAACAAATGGTAACAATTTCGGCTGGAAATGTTGATGTCAGTGTAAAATATGTAACAGGAATTACCACCTTGTAGAAACAATGTGCTGTTTTGCAATATTTTTATTTGATGAAGATGAACTGGTTGATGGAAGGTCGTCCAGACTTTATCCTATCCTGTGTTTCATCATTAGAATTTACAACTGGATCAGACTGAATCGCCAAAAAGGGGTTTCCTTGGGATAATCCTTGAAACAAAATGCATATTTCACGGCTTCCAGTATGGCCTTGTTTATATTTACTCATGTTTGACCCAATGGACCAGTGAATTTCTATCACATAATCCCCTGTCCCGATTATCAAGTTCTGGTTTAATACTCTACCTTGATTTTTTTAATTGCTATCACATTAGACACAGTGACACTGACAGTGAAACATACAATCTAAAGATACAAGTTTAAATAAGGCAAAAGACCCAGCATATATGATTAATAGTAGGGCCTTGGTTAGTGTTGTAGAACAAAGGGACCCAGGAATTCAGGTATATAATTCTTTGAAGCCTGCATCACATATAGACAGGGTGGTTAAAAAAAGCATTTAGCACGCTTGCCTTTATTGGTCAGTCCTTTGAGTATCAGAGTTGGGAAGTCATGTTCAGGTTGTACAGGACATTGTTGGGGCCTCTTCTGGAGTACTGTGCCCAGTTCTGGTTGCCCTGGTATAGGAAAAATGTTATTAAGCTAGAGAGGGTTCAGGAGAGACTTCCCAAGATGTTGCTAGGTACAGAAGATTTGAACTATAATCAAAGGCTAGATAGGCTGGAACCTTTCTTTCATTGGAGCGTTGGAGGTGACCTTATTGAGGTTTATAAAATCATGAGGGTTATAGACAGGGTTAATGATAGGTGTCTTTTCCTTAGGATGGGGATTTCAAGACGAGGGGGCATATTTTTCAGGTAAGTGGAGAGGAAATTTATAAAGACATGAGAGACAATTGTTTTACACAGAGGGTGGTTCGCATGTCAAATGAACTTCCTGAGGAAGAGTGGATGTGAACACAATTACAACGTTTAAAAGACACTAGATAAGTACATGAATAGGAAAGATTTGGAAGGATATGGGCCAGGGAGCAGGCAGGTGGGACTAGTTTAGTTTGGGATTATGTTCGGCATGGACTGGTTGGACCAAAGGGTCTGTTTCTGTGCTGTATGACCCTATGACGCTATGACTGTAACTATTTAGATTTTAAGGAAAGCTTTTTAGATATTCACATCATATTGCAGAGTCATATTTGCCACATGCAAACTATTTATATAACATTTAAAATAGCATTAAAAATAAACTTTAAAAAGTTGCTTCTTCTGATTTTGGATCTACAGATTTGCAAGTAACGCTAGTCTGTTCAAAAGAACAGAAAATATCACTGACCATTGGATGTGTTCAAGGTCAGTTAGAGTCTAACTGACCACACAGCAACAAGGATTTCAGTTGTTAAATAAACACACCAGCTGCAGTGCCTAGCTGCATGTAATGCCTCCTGAGCAGCAAAGTAAGACCTTCCATTGTTTGATATGAAGTTTCTGTCCTTGTAGAGAAATCATACCCCACAAGCAGACTTGAGCAATGCCACAGGAGATCTGCTATTTTCATAGAGTCACAGACTCAGAGAGATGTGCAGCACGGAAACAGACCCTTTGGCCCAACTCATCCATGCTGATCAGACATCCTAACCTAATCTAGTCCCATTTGCCAGCATTTGGCCCATATCCCTCTAAACCCTTCCTATTCATATACCCATCCAGCTGCCTTTTAAGTGCTGCAATTTTACCAGCCTCCATTACTTCCTTTGGCAGCTAATTCCATACATGCACCATGCTCTCCATGAAAAAGTTACCCCTGAGGTCCCTTTTAAATCTTTCCTCTGTCATGCTGAACCTATGCCCTCTAGTTCTGGATTCCCCCATCCCAGGGAAAAGACCTTGCAAATTATCCAGTCCATGCCCCTCATGATTTTATAAACTTCTATGAGGTCACCCCTCAGCCTCCGACACTCCAGGGAAGACAGCCTCAGCCTATTCAACCTCTCCCTGTAGCTCGAATTCTCCAACCGTGGCAACATCCTTGTAAATTTTTTCTGAACCCTTTCAAGTTTCACAGCATCCTAAGGGGAGGTAATGCTCTAGTAGTAATATCGACGGGCTGTTAATCCAGCGACCCAGGTAATGTTCTGGGGACCTGGATTCGAATCGCACCAGGACAGAATTTGATTTCAATTTTAAAAAATTGGGATTAAGAGTCTAATGATGACCATGAATTGATTGTTGGGGAAAGCCCATCTGGTTCACTAAAAGAAAAGCTGATGTTGTCGGTCAGTTACCTCAGATGGTTAGAGTGTGGTGTTAATAACGCCAAGGTCATGGGTTCAATCCCCATACTGACCAAGTGCAGCACTTGATTTGCAAGTGAGCGATGCTTGCGATGTCTAATTTGAGGGTGGCACGGTGGCTCAGTGGTTAGCACTGCTGCCTCACAACGCCAGAGACCAGGGTTCAATTCGGGCAACTGTCTGTGTGGAGTTTGCACATTCTCCCCGTGTCTGCATGGGCTTACTCCAGGTGCTCTGGCTTCCTTCCACAGTCCAAAGATGTGCAGGTTAGGTAAATTGACCATGCTAAATTGCCCGTAGTGTTAGGTGCATTAGTCAGGGGTAAATGTAGGGGAATGGGTCTGGGTAGGTTGCTCTTTGGAGGGTTGGTGTGGATTTGTTGGGCTGAAGGGCCTGTTTGCACACTGTAGGGAATCTAATCCTTCCAATAGGAAGAAGATCAGAATAACATGCAATATTCCAAAAGTGGCCTCATCAATATCCTGTACAGCCGCAATATGATCTCCCAACTCCTGTACTCAATACTCTCACCAATAAAGGAAAGTATAACAAATGTGCCTTCTTCACTATCCTATTTACCTGCGACTCTATTTTCAAGGAACTATGAACCTTCACTCCAAGGTCTCTTAGTTCAGCAACACTCCCCAGGACATAGCCATTAAGTGTAGAAGTCCTGCTCTGATTTGCTTTTCCAAAATGCAGCACCATGCATTTATTTAAATTAAACTCCATCTGCCAATCCTCAGCACACTGGCCCATCTGATCTAGATCCCATTATAATCTGAGGTAACCCTCTTCGCTGTCCACTACATCTTCAATTTTGGTATCATCTGCACACTTACTAACTACACCTCCTATGTTCTCATCCCAAGTCATTTATATAAATCACTAAAAGTAGTGGACACAGCACCGATCCTTGTGGCACTCCACTGGTCACAGGCCTCCAGTCTGAAAAGCAACCCTCTGCCTCCATCCTCTGTCTTCTATCTTTGAGCCAGTTCTGTATCCAAATGGCTAGTTCTCCCTGTATTCCATGAGATCTAACCTTGCTAACCAGTCTCCCATGGGAAATCTTGTCGAATGCCTTACTGAAGTCACATCCACCGTTTTGCCCTCATCAAGCCTCTTTGTTACATCTTCGAAAAACTCAATCAAGTTTGTGAGACATGATTTCCCACGCACAAAGCCAAGCTGACTATCCCTAATCAGGCTTTGCCTTTCCAAATACATGTTAATCCTGTCCCTCAGGATTCCCTCCCACAACTTGCCCACCACCGATGTCAGGCTCACTGGTCTATAGTTCCCTGGCTTGTCCTTAACACGCTTCTTAAATAGTGACACCATGTTAGCCAGCCTCCAGTCTTCCGGCACCTTACCTGTGACTATCGATGATACAAATATCTCAGCAAGAGGCCCAGCAATCACTTCCCTCGTTAATTAAACATGTAAGACAAAATTAGTAACTCCAAATTTGGAGTATACAAGTCATCACCAGTTCTGTCAAATGTCACTGTTGCAATTAAAAAGATGAAAATAGAATGTCAAATAAAAGGATATTTTAAGATTTACTAATACTTAGCAGCCAGAGTTTGCTGTGCAAAAGAAGAGATTAATTTATCATAATTAGCCTTAATATCAAAAAATTATTTCATACTTTGTCACCAGGAAGAGCACTTTTCAGAAACTGTTATCTTGCAAAGCTAGAATTCATTGACACTGCTAGATCATCACCATCCATTTACTGTGATCCATGGTATTGCCTCAGGATGATCACCTTCAGAGCTGCATCTTGCTCAAGGACTTGTATACAGAGACCCATCAGATCCACTTTCTCAGTTCTCTGTCCATCTGTATTGAGTTTATCGGTGAAGGCATTGTTCTGTAAACAGCTGCTAAACCTCAGCAAGATGTCCATTACGCAGCTGCTGAAACCTAAAAGGAAACACTTATAACATTGAATCGTGACAGCCTTTAAAAAAGTCAGTCAATGCGAATTCAGTGCTGTTCAAACTGTCACAAAGTCAGATTTTAATAGTGTAATAAAAGCTGAATCTGTGATTGAAGAATGAGACTAGTGTTTGTAGAAAGTACCCATGTGAAAAAATCTACACACTGACTCATTGGAGTCTTTTTGCATGGGAATTACATAGGAGCAGTGCAGAAACATGCCATTCAGCCCAATGTGTCCATTCCTGTTTTTGTATAAGGTTCTGGAAAGGTTACTGTTGGCGATTGCATTAGGTCACATTGACTCTAATGACATACCAAGGAGAGAGTAGAGGAGTCCAGCTGTAAAATTCAATGGTGTCAGAAGTGTCATCACTGGCTCCTCATCGCTTTTGTAATTTGTGGAATTAGCTGATTAGATTAGATTAGATTAGATTACTTACAGCGTGGTAACAGGCCCTTCGGCCCAACAAGTCCACACCGCCCCGCCGAAGCGCAACCCACCCATACCCCTACATTTACCCCTTACCTAACACTATGGGCAATTTAACATGGCCAATTCACCTGACCTGCACATCTTTGGACTGTAGGAGGAAACCGGAGCACCCGGAGGAAACCCATGCAGACACGGGGAGAATGTGCAAACTCCACACAGTCAGTCACCTGAGGCAGGAATTGAACCCGGGTCTCTGGCGCTGTGAGGCAGCAGTGCTAACCACTGTGCCACCGTGCCGTGAATATGATGTAAATTATATTCATCGCTCTCACACATTAAGTTACATCTTGCAGTTTCGACAAATGCCTCTTTTCATTAAGAACCTTCACTCCAAGGTCTCTTAGTTCAGCAACACTCCCCAGGACATAGCCATTAAGTGTATAGGTCCTGCTCTGATTTGCTTTTCCAAAATGCAGCACCATGCATTTATCTAAATTAAACTCCATCTGCCACTCCTCAGCACACTGGCCCATCTGATCTAGATCCCATTAGAATCTGAGGTAACCCTCTTCGCTGTCCACTACACCTTCAATTTTGGTATCATCTGCAAACTTACTAACTACACCTCAAAAGGCTGCTAAAACTAGAACAGGAAGGAGTATTAGTGGCAATACTTGAGCCCAGTCACAAGATACCAGTGGTTCCACAGACACACAAATGGTGATCAATGGCAGTTACTTAAATATTTCAAGGTAAAAATGACAATAAAAATTTGAGAGAAGTTGTCTAGAAGACAAGTGAGTGATAACTTTCGGAACATTACCACTTCAAGAATATTAAAACAGTCAGTAGCTGCATGTGATTAAAAGAGAAATAGTCTTTTTAACTCAGTTAACCCCAATTTCTTTCATATATCTTTTCCGCTTGTGATGTGAATGTTTGACCTGTAGAACCTATATATGGGACATCAGAACACAAAGCATTCACTTCAGAAATGGTAAAAAAATACAGGAAAGACAACACAGTTAGCAGAGTTAACAATTCATTCGTTTCAATTGGCAGATACAGAGTCCTCAAGGAAGAAAGATCAATAGGAATAATTCTGATTTGAGATTTCCCTGGGAAGCAACCATTTCAGAACTCCAAGAAAAGTTCAAGGTCCCGTTGGAAAGGGGATAATAGTTAAAACTAATGTGCAAAAAGACTAGGTTAATTTGGATAGAGATAAAAAGGAGTATTGTCCATTCACACAAAGTGTCATTGCCAGAGAAAGCACATGCCATGAGGGATAGTTAACCTAATGAAGGCAAGGGCGGCCAGTAAATTAATTTATGCTAAGCCCACAACACCATGACTGTCATGGAGAAGAATTAACTTCACTAACGGGCAATTTAGAAAGTTTAGAAGATGGAAGGAGCAAGTTAGAAAACTTTAAGACTTTGACAAGGGCAGGAAATAGTTTATTTAAACCACAAATTTGGTGTGAAGATTTATTAAGATCTCTGCCAAAGTAGTTGATTTGAAAACTTGGAGACAGTGATGTCGTTTGTGTACTCAGATATGAAAGGTAGAGAAGCATTTATTTTACACAGGAAGAAGAAGGAACAATCCATCCATCCTGTGGAATTTAGGATAGTCTTCATTTTTGTCTGCAGGAGATGGGAAACCATAATGTTGATTGTTAAAAACAGGGAAACCCTCACAAAGCAGTTCAAAAAGGCAGTATTGCTTTTTCTTTATTTATTAACAACTTGGACTATGACATACAAAGTCATATATCCAAATTTGCTGATGTCACAAAGTTAAGCAGCATTGTAGACCAGAGCATAAGATTATAAAAGGATACTGATAGACTATGTGAATGGGCAAAACTGTAGCAAATGGATTTCAACACAAGCAAGTGTAAGGTTATCCATTTTGGACTAAAAATGGATAGGTCAGGGTACTTTCTTGATGGAATGAAATTAAATACAGTGGATGTCCAATGACATTTGGGGATTCGGGTGCAAAGATCTTTAAAATGTCATGAACAGGTGCAGAAAATAATCAAGAAAGCCAATGGAACACTTGGCTTTATATCTACAGAACTGGAGTACAAGGATGCAGAAATTATGCTGCAGTTATACAAAATCCTGGTTATACCTGGGCACTACACCATAGGAAAAAATAGGATTGCAGATGTTGGAGATCAGAGTCAAGAATATGGTGCTGAAAAAGCGCAGCAGGTCAGGCAGCATCCGAGGAGCGTTTTGGGCTTAAGCTCTGTCAATTCCCAAAACATCGATTCTCCTGCTCCTCGGACCTGCTGTGCTTTTCCAGCACCACACTCACAACCACACCATCAGAAGACTATATCAGCCTCGGAGGGAGAATACTACCTGGACTTCAGGGTTACATTATGAGAAGAGATTATACAAATTAGATCCATTTCTGTAGAATTTGGAAGGTTAAGGAGTGGTCTAATTGAAGTCGTCAAGTGGAGAGTCCAAAGCTAGAGGGCATAGGTTTAAGGTGAGAAGGGAAAGATTTAACAAGGACCTGAGGGGTAAATCTTTCACGGAGAGAGCCGTGTGTGTATGGAATAAGCTGGTAGAGAAGGTGGTGGAGGCTAATGCAATTACAACATTTAAAGGGCATCTGGATAGGAAGGGTTTACAGGGAAAAGGGCCAAATGCTGGCAAATGGGACGAAATCAGTTTAAAATATCTGGTCGGTGTAGACCTATTGGACCAAGGGCCAGTTTCTGTGCTGTGTGACTCTAAGAGTCTATATTTATGGGAAAAGATAGAATTGATAGACATAAATTATTTCCACTGGTTGGGGATTCTAGAATTAGGGGACATAGTCAGAGAATTAGGGCCAGACCATTCAGGAGAGTTGTTAGGAAGCACTTCGACACAAAGAGGGTGATAGAACGGGAGAACCATTCACAAAAGGAAGTACAATGCTTGTCTGAGGCTGTGGAAGAGCGTCTCAGGGACTGCTTGGAATCAGTGGACTGGCCCATGTTCAAGTACTTAGTGGAAAACCTGGATGAGTACACCACCACCGTCCTGACTTCATTAGCAAATCTGTGGCAGACTGCGTAGCGAAGAAGTCAATCCGGGTGTTCCCCAACCATAAACCTTGGATGAACCCGGAAATCCATTCCCTCTGAAGACCAGATGGGCAGACCCAGACCAATACAGGAAATCCAGCTATGACCTCAGCAAAACCATCAGGGATGCCAAGAAGAAGTACCAGACCAAGGTAGAGACCCAAACCTACTAAACAGACTCCTGCTGCCTGTAGCAAAGCTGAAATAACATAGTGGGAATCAAAATGAACCAGAGCAAGATCGTGGACAAAGACACATCCTTCCCTGACATGCCCAATGCTTTCTATCCTCGGTTTGAGCACTATGCCAGCAGCAGTTGTGTCACCTGTCCCGACAGCCCCGGATACACCTGTTTCCTCTCACTGATGCAGACGTCAGATTGGTCTTCCTGAGAGTCAAGCCAAGGAAAGTGATTGGCCGCCCAGACAGTGTCCCCAGCTGAGTACACAGTTCCTGTGGGGACCAACTGGTAGAGGTATTCACCAACATCTTTGGCCTCTCCCTCCTACAAACTGAAGTCTCCACCTGCTTCAAGGAGACCACCACCATCCCCGTACCTAAGAAGGCACATGCAATGTGCCTTAATGACTACCAACTGGGGTCTCTGACCTCCATAATCATGAAGTGCTTCAAGAGGCTGGTCATGACCCATATCAACTCTTGCCTCCCAGCCTGTCACGATCCCCTACAATTCGCCTACTGATGTAACAGGTCCACAGCAGATGCTATATCCCTCGCCCTGCACTCATTCTCTGGAGCATCTGGACAAGAAGGTACAATAATTCCTTTTCTTCCTCAGGTGGCTTCAGAAATTTGGCATGTGCATAAGGACCTTCACCAACCTCTACAGATGCACCATTGAAAACATACTGTCCAGGTGCATCATGGTTTGCTATGGTAACTGCTCTACTCAGGACCATAAGAAACTAGAGGATGGTGTGCACAGCCTAGACCATGTCAGAAGCCAACCTTCCATTCACAGACTCCATTTACATGGCTTGCTGCCATGGAAAGGCTGCCAAATTCATCAAAGCCCCATTGCACCCTGGTAATGATCTCCCACAACCCCTTCCATTCAGGCAGAAGATACGAAAGCCTGAACACACACACCAGCAGGTTCAGGAACAGCTTTTTCCCAGCCATTATTAGACTGATGAATGGACTCTCTAGCCTCAAATAATTCTGATCTTGCTAACGCTGATCTCACCAAATGAGATTGCACCCCTGTGCAATGTAACCTGTATGCTTATGACTATGTCCTTTTGATCTGTCCATCCTTGTTTACTATGATCTGCTTGTACTGTTCATAAACAAAGCTGTTCACTGTACTTTGGGACACGTGACAATAAATCAATCAGTCAATCAATGAAGATATTTGGAAATGTTTTCCACAAATAGCAGTGAATGCTGGATCAGTTGTTTAATTTTACATCTGAGATGGAGTTAGACCACTGGTCATCCCTGATCTCAGAAAATGGTAGAACAAGCTTCAGGGACCAAAAGGCCTACTCCTGTTCTTGTGCTCCTATGTTCCTATTTGACAGCATTGTATCTTAATTGGAATAGTCAATTCTACAAAAAGGCTTCCGCCAACTCCAACTAGACCCAGCACCCCTCCCCACCCCTTTCTGCCTTCCGCAAGGACCATTCCCTTTGACAGTCCATGGTTTGCACCACTCTTCCCACTGACCACCTCCCCCCCCTCTTCTTACCCTGCAACTTGAAAAGATGCAAAATTTGTAGGTACATCACATCCCTCACCTCCATCCAGGGCCCCAAACACTCCTTCCAGGTGAGACAGAGGTTTACCTGTCTCTCTTCCGACCTAGTTTACTATATCCGGTGTTCCGATGTGGTCTTCTCTACATCGGGGAAACTAAATGTAAACTTAGGGAATGGTTCACCGAGTATCACAGCCGGGCCCACAGGGGCTGACCAGACCTCTCAGTCACTGCCCATTTTATTACCCCTTCCCACTCCCTTTCTGACATGACCATCCTTGACCTCCTCCATTGTCACAACAAACCAGACCACAAATTGGGGGAACAACACCTCAACTTCTGCCTGGGCAGCTTACTGCCCGGAGGACTCAACATTGAGTTCTCCAATTTCAAATAAAGTTAAAAATCACACAACACCAGGTTATAGTCCAACAGGTTTATTTGGAAGCACTAGCTTCCGAGCCCTGCTCCTTCATCAGGTGGTTGTGGAGTATCAAATTGTAAGACACAGAATTTATAGCAAAAGTTTTAGTGTGATGTAACTGAAATTACATATTGAAAAAGACCTGGATTGTTTGTTAAGTCTCTCCTCTTTTAGAGTGACCATGTTGGTTTCAGTTCTTTCATATGTAAATCGCAAATCCTTTTTTAAAAACTACATTCTCAAGTGAACTTTAATGATTAGTGTCATGTCGGCCCAGATAATTGAAGGTGCGAACTGCCCTGTGTGAGGCTGTCTGTGCCACAATGGTCAGACTGATTGATTCTAATCTTAAAAACGGATTTCCAGAATCCTACATGGACTCATGCAGCTTTTGACCAAAGTAAAATGTAATTCAAATAACCTCGCTTCCCTTCCCCGACTCCTTTCCCAGCCCCATCCCTTCCACTCCTCCCAGCCACCTACCCGATTCATTGACCCATTGACCAACCAGGCCATACCTTCTGTCTGTCTTTACCTGTCACCACTTCATGACCCTGCCCCCGCCACCCTCTTTATCTGGAGCTCCCCCTATACCCACCCCCGAGTCCCGAAGAAGAGTTACACCCGAATCATCAACTTCTCCACCTCCTGATGGTGCCTGACTTGTTGTGTTCTTCCAGCCTCCTGCCTGTATAAATTGGAAAAGTAGCAACATTGATATAATAGTGTTGAAAAGCTTAAACAATTAAAATAGCAACAAAATACTGTAAAATTGAAAGGTCAAAAGCCAACAGACTACAAAGAATATTGAAATGCTACAAGATTTAAAAAGCTTTGTAGGACTAATAATAAATCATCACAAAGAACCAATGCAGGAATAATAACATTTCCTCAAAGATTTAATGTGAGATATGGTGAAACACAATACAAGATTGAACATGCTGGAGAAAGCAATTCTTAAGATACAGAATTGCTTCAAAACTAAATACTCAACACCACGATGAACAAGTAAACACACAGTTGTATTCAATAGGACCTACTGCTGATGTTGCAATGTATCACAAAATATACAAGTCATAGATACATATCAAGTTCAAAGTTTGTGAGAAGATTTGTAGCTCGGGTGCTCGTTGATTACAGATTACATTACAGTGTGGAAACAGGCCCTTCGGGCCAACAAGTCCACACCGACCCTCCGAAGTGCAACCCACCCATTCCTGATGAAAGGCTTTTGCCCGAAACATCGATTTCGAAGCTCCTTGGATGCTGCCAGAACTGCTGTGCTCTTCCAGCACCACTAATCCAGAATCTCGTTTCCAGCATCTGCAGTCATTGTTTTTACCCCTACATTTACCCCTTACTTAACACTACGGACAATTTAGCATAGCCAGTTCACCTGACCTGCACATCTTTGGACTGTGGGAGGAAACCGGAGCACCCGGAGGAAACCCACGCAGACACGGGGAGAACGTGCAAACTCCACACAGTCAGTCGCCTGAGGCGGGAATTGAACCCGGGTCTCTGGCGCTGTGAGGCAGCAGTGCTAACCAAGGTGCCACCATGCTGCCCAATTGACTCTGTGAATCCACAGATTCAATCAACAAACACATCGACCTGGACCCAATATACCGGCCACTGCAGTGGACAGCTGGAACTGACAACCGGAAGCGGCAGAGACAAATCACTATAAATGCCGGAGGAAACATCACAGAAGCCCTTCACAGGAGGCTCCCAAGCACTGAGCATGTCACCTAGACAGTGGACGAAACGTCTGCAACACAAATTCCCAGCTCGGCGAACAAAACCACAACAATACATATCAAGTTCTAGTAGCTTTTGATAACTATGTCAATCCTTGATAATAACAATATTCAGATAAAAATAAAGTATTGAGGATGCTGGAAATCTGAAATAGAAAACAGAAAGTGCTGTGAATCTCAACAGATCTGGCAGTATCTGTGAAGAGAGAAAAACAGATTAAGTTTAATATAACTGCTCTTAAGAATTGAAAAGGGCTCGAACATAAGGGTTTATATACTGTTCACAAAATGGGAGGAGGAGCAAATGGAACAGATAGTGAGGCTGCCCACAGCAGTAGGCAAAAGAGAGTTTGTGGTGGCGGAGGAGTGATGTTGATTCAAAACAGATGTTCATGGTAATAGCAGAACATAGCTTAGCTCCACTAAGAGCACATCCATGTAAATTAGATGTTGGATGGTGATGGAAGCTGGTGTAATCTTGATGGAAGAAGGTAATCATGGTCTGACATTGCTGAATTCAATGTTGAGTCCTGGAGACTCTGAAGTGCTTCAGTAGAAAATGAGGTTCTCATCCCATTGCTGCATTTAGCTTCTCTGCAGCACTACAACAGGCCATGGAATTAATGTTAGCTTAACAGCAAGATGATCCCCAAACCCCACACAGCCCTCTTTACCTTCTTCCTAGAATCCACAGACAGAACTGCCCTGGCAAAGCCTTCACTCCCGCAGCTGACATCCAGCGTTTTACACCAGTGAGATGTGACAGCCCCACAAAGGAGCTGTTTGTTCTCAGAGCTATTTTGAGAGTGACATCTTTAAGGATGCTTTTAGGTTGTTTGAGAGTGACATCTTTAAGGATGCTTTTAGGTTGTTTGATACACACCAAAAATGGTTGAAGCAAGTGCATCAAACATTCCAACTATTTATACCTGAAAATTGCAATGGAGGTCCTACATCCAAAGCTTCTCATTCTAACCCCAATGCGTGTCCTTTAACCAATTGTGAGCATGATCTTCAAGTGTAGGCATGTATACTATGATGAAGTTATACTTGAATTTTTCACCTTCCTTTCAATTTGCAGATATAAAATAAAAAAAGGCAGAAAAGTTGCAGGTGCCAGAAACAAAAGTGAACATTGCATTTATTACTTTGAAAACAGTTAAAAAATTAGTGAGTTAACCTGATAACTCATAAGAGTAGCTAACTATATAAACTTCAGAAGTCAGGATTCAATCCCTGTATAGGCTGGTAAATAGTTACCACTTGGCATAAGTGCTGTGAGAATAGCTCAGTAAGGGTTCATACCTTTAGGAGGGAAGAGGAGAATACTAATTACTTTGTAAAATGTACAGATAGCTCCATCAAATACTATACTGGCCACGTCTATGCAGCAGGTCCAATGTTACATTACAGGCATTTACGTAAATGAAAAGGCTTCTGAATACAACTGTGAGGAATTTAATTTACCAAAATAGAAAGCTCTCTAAAAGTCCTAAGACATAACAAATCACTAACATACTAAATATTTCGCCTGACACCCAAATCTGGGACAGATTGATTTGGTCAAGAAATGTATCCATTTCATGCTCAAGCATGATCTACATGTGTATATGATATGTGCAAATTTATGCAGTTCAGCATGTTGGTAGCCTGGAGATAAAACAGGACAGAATCATTTTTAATGAAATTATGTTCATATAGCTGAGAGGGTAATTCAATCAAACGATATTTTTATGTGATGGGGCGAAGAAAGGCAGTTCAGCGCCGAAGAGGATATAATGATGATGTTATAATGGTGATCTAGTACCATACAGACGGTCTAATATAAAGGAAGGATTATACATTAGGAATGGCATTAAAATATTGTCAAAGCAAGCCAATGTAAAGCCACAGTGGGTATGAGAGAATAGTAAGAGAAAGGTAGAGCTCATAGAGATGGAAAATATATTAAGACATTCAACAGAGAGAGTTTATTTTCTTTGGTAGCAGGGGTATAATATCATGGATGAATACATCATCTTTTATTTCATGTTTAGCTTAGATTTTCAGTAAAAATGAGAAAATTGCTGAGCAATTCAGCCATGAGGATGATTTGAATAACAACATGAGCAGATTGTTAGCTGTCATTCTCAGAGGGTATTCTTCGTTACATTTTTCAGCATAATTCTTAATAATTTCCACATATTTTCAACTGTAAGACAAAGCGTCATTCAACAGTTTATCATTTCCTCCTCTCATTTCAACATGAAATTAGATGACATATGTTGTGAACTTGTGTTTGCTTGGAATTGTCTTCAAAGATGACTAAACATACTTCACTTCACACCCTGACATTAACAGATTGAAAATAGTCCATGATTCAAACCCTTCCCTTGCTGTTCAGTCAGGTTTATTCCAGCAGTGAGTTACCTGCCATGAATAGATTTTCAAATCCCATGTCATTTCCATCATTAGGAATGCTTATTTCCACCTTCACATTACCAAAGGCCCCAGTTGTAACCATCATTTTTATTCTACCTTTTAACATGAAATCTCAAGTCTTGGACTCTTTGGCAAGGAGAGCTTTTGTTTCTCATATCCCTTGAGTGCTGGATGTCCTTCTTGAATGTGTATTCCTGGTAGTGGGGGAGGGGGTGAGAATGTGTTCCTGGTGGTGGTGGCTGTACTGAGGGAGGATATATCAAAAAATACATCCAGGGAAGTAATTTGGATGGAACTGAGAAATAAGAAAGGGATGATTACATTATTAGGATTGTATTATAAACCCCCTGATAATCCGAGGGAAATTGAGAAACAAATTTGTTAGGAGATCTCAGTTATCTATAAAAATGATAGGGTGGTTATGGTAGGGGATTTTAACTTTCCAAACATAGACTGGGACTGCCATAGTGTTAAGGGTTTAGATTTGATTCCCTACAGTGTGGAAACAGGACCTTCGACCCACCAAGACCACACCGACCCTCCGAAGAGCAACCTACACAGACCCATTCCCCTACATTTAACCCCTGCACCTTATACTACGGGCAATTTAGCATGGCCAATTCATCCAACCTGCACATCTTTGAACTGTGGGAGGAAACCGGAGCAAACCCACGCAGACATGGGGAGAATGTGCAAACTCCACACAGACAGTTGTCCAAGGCAGGAATTGAACCCGGGTCCCTGGTGCTGTGAGGCAGCAGTGCTAACCACTGAGCCACCATGCCGACAGAGAGGAATTTGTTAAGTGTGTACAAGAAACTTTTCTGATTCAGTATGTGGATGTACCTACGTGAAAAGGTGCAAAACTTGACCTACTCTTGGGAAATAAGGTCAGGCAAGTGACTGATGTGTCAGTGGGGGAGAACTTTGGAACCAGCGACCATAATTCTATTAGTCCTAAAATAGTGATGAAAGATCTAAAAGTTGAAGTTCTAAATTGGAGAAAGGCCAATCTTGATGGTATTAGGCAAAACTTTCAGAAGCTGATTGGGGGCAAAGGTTCGCAGGTAAAGGGTTGGCTGGAAAATGGGAAGTCTTCAGAAATGAGATAACGAGAGTCCAGAGAAAGTATATTCCTGTTAGGGTGAAAGGAAAGGCTGGTAGGTGTAGGGAATGCTGGATGACTAAAGAAATTGAGGGTTTGGTTAAGAAAAAGAAGGAAGCATATGTCAGGTATAGACAAGATAGATCCTTAGAAGAATCCTTAGAAGAGTATAAAGGCAATAGGTGTATACTTAAGAGGGAATTCAGGAGGGCAAAAAGGGGACATGAGATACCGTTGGCAAATAGAGTTAAGGAGAACCCAGAGGGTTTTTACAAATACATTAAGGACAAAAGGGAAACTAGGGAGAGAATAGGGCCCTTCAAAGATCAGCAAGGCAGCCTTTGTGTGGAGTCGCAAAGAATGGGAGAGATACTAAACAAGTATTTTGCATCAGTGTTTACTGTGGAAAAGGACATGGAAGATACAGAATGTAGGGAAATAGATGGTGACATCTTGAAAAATGTCCATATTACAGAGGAGGAAGTGCTGGATGTCTTGAAACAATAAAATCTTCAGAACCTGATCAGGTGTAACTTAGAACTCTGTGGGAAGCTAGGGAAGTGATTGCTGAGCCTCTTACCAAGGTATTTGTATCACCGATAGGCACAGGTGAGGTGCCAGAAGACTGGAGGTTGGCTAATGTGCTGCCATGTTTAAGAAAGGTGGTGAGAACAAGCCGGGGAACTATAGACCAGTGAGCCTGATGTCGGTGATGGGCAAGTTGTTGGAGGGAACCCTGAGGGACAGGATGTACATGTATTTGGAAAGGCAAGGACTGATTAGGGATAGTCAGCATGGCTTTGTGCATGGGAAATCATGTCTCACAAACTTGATTGAGTTTTTTGAAGAAGTAATAAAGAGGATTGATGAGGGCGTGGATGTGAGTGCCACAAGGATCAGTGCTGGGTCCACTACTTTTCATCATTTACATAAATGATTTGGATGTGAGCATAAGAGGTATAGTTAGTAAGTTTGCAGATGATACCAAAATTGGAGGTGTAGTGGACAGTGAAGAAGGTTACCTCAGATTATAACAGAATGTTGACCAGGTGGGCCAATAGGATGCGAAGTGGCAGATGGAGTTAAATTTAGATAAATTTGAGGTGCTGCATTTTGGGAAAGCAAGTCTTAGCAGGACTTATACACTTAATGGTAAGGTCCTAGAGAGTGTTGCTGAACAAAGAGACCTTGGAGTGCAGGTTCATAGCTCCTTGAAAATGGAGTCACAGGTAGATAGGATAGTGAAGAAAGAGTTTGGTAAGCTTTCCTTTATTGGTCAGAGTTTGAGTACAGGAGTTGGGAGGTCATGTTGCGGCTGTACAAGACATTGGTTAGGCCACTGTTGGAATATAGTGTGCAATTCTGGTCTCCTTCCTATTAGAAAGGTGTTGTGAAACTTGAAAGGGATCAGCAAAGATTTACAAGGATGTTGCCAGGGTTGGAGGAATTGAGCTGTAGGGAGAGGTTGAATAGGCTAGGGCTATTTTCCCTGGAGCATCGGAGGCTGAGGGGTTACCTTGCAGAGGTTTATAAAATCATGAGGGGCATGGATAGGATAAATAGACAAAGTCTTTTCCCTAGGGTGGGGGAATCCAGAACTAGAGGGCATAGGTTTAGGGTGAGAGGAGAAAGATATAAAAGAGACCTAAGGGGCATTTTTTTCATGCAGAGGGTGGTACATGTATGGAACAAGCTGCCAGAGGAAGTGGTGGAGGCTAGTACAATTGCAACATTTAAAAGGCATCTTGATGTGTATATGAATAGAAAGGGTTTGGAGGGACATGGGCCAGTTGCTGGCTGGTGGGACTAGATTGGGTTGGGATATCCCGTCGGCATGGATGAGTTGGACCGAAGGGTCTGTATCCATTTTGTACTTCTCCATGATTCTATGGTGGTGGGTGAGGGGGGGGGTGAAAGTGTAAGTGTTTCTGGTGATGGGGGAGCGGCGTAAGAGTGTGTTCCTGGTG
>NC_057736.1:28983450-29080658 GCF_004010195.1 Chiloscyllium plagiosum | reverse complement strand
TTGGGGAGAGGGGTGAGAGTGTGCTCCTGGTGGCGGGGGAGGGGGTTGGGTTTGGGCCCAGTTCATGATGGGGTCTGTGGCTGTCTTGCTGAGATTGGCCCAGCATGGACAAATTGCGACGGTGACGTTGGTAGAAACAAGATGGCGATGGGTGCACAGCGATGGGATTCGAGGCAGGTAGACTGCTCTCTGCTGGTGATGTTCTCTATGTCGAGAGGAAGGGCCTGGATCCAGCCAGTGTCTAAGCACTGAAGAAGGACTGTAATGTTCAATGTTTAACCTTATTTCCTTATTTTACACTGAACGTTTTCTATCTGGGCACCTTTGTATCTCAGATGTTACCGGAAATGGCGACTGTGTGCACTTTTCACTGTACTCCTGTACTCCGGCATTCCTGGACTTCAGTACACATGACAATAAAATCTCATGCAATTCTTAATTGTTATGAATTGTCTATTATTTCTCTTTCAACTTTCCTTTCTTCTTTCAATACTGTAACTTTTAAAATTTCTGTGGAATCTGATTAATTTAAGTATTTCTCCCAAGTTTTTGTATGCTTTATTGTAAAATAAATTCCAATTTTTTTTTAGATATTACAATTGATATTATTGATAATATAATTCATGTATTCCCTTTTAATTCAGTAGTTGTTAAATAACATACTTTCTCTCAACATGTTTGCCTTTGGCACATTTTATCCTTAATATAGATAACCAATTATCATTGTTGTATTTAAAAATATGTTACAAGCTTTTTCATCCAGGACATCTCCCTCCCCAATTATTCTCTTGCACCTTCTACTTCTATAATGCTTGGTCACTTTTTTCTTAAATTAATACACATGTTCTGCCTGGTATCATCATATTTATTGTCTCTATTAATATTTAATTTGAAAAAAGATGCTCGGAAAAGTCTAATTAAAATTGTATTATTTGCATTTCTTCCAAATAATGATATCTAAATGTTTGCTTTTGAAATAAAATATAATTTGATCAAATTAAAATGCATTGAACATTGATTAATAAGTGTTTAGTACATTCTCCTACTGCACAACCAATAGACATTCATATTTATATGGGAGTAAAATTATGCACAGTACATGTTGGAAGAAGGAACAGATATTAATCCATATTTCTACTATAAAATGGAACAAGGCCAGTTTGTGATAAAAGAAAACAGAAATGACCCTGTATTAATATTATTTTCATCTAATATTTGTGTTCAATTAATATTTGTGTTAACCATCATGCATGTCATGCAGAGTAGAAGTAGAAGGAAATTTTATAAAGAGGATGTGGAGTAATGGGAGGACAACACTCCATTGAGTATACGTTAACTGGCTTTTACAAACAACTACTTTCCAAGAATTGTCAGTGAAGATGTACTGCTGGAGGTCTCGTTCCATGTAATCTGATGTCACGATGACAGAGATCCTTTTGCACATTCTCAGTAATTCTTTTTCGAGTAAAAGTAGAAATAACTCCTCAGTCCACCAGATGAATTCGGACACTGCTGCAGTCAAGATGAATGTTTTTCAGAGGAAGGAGGTTTCAAGAGGCCCTGCAGTGGAGAATGCGGAATGGATCCAGCCATGGGTTTGAGTCGGGATTCTAATGTCCTGGGATTCCTTGCAGCAGCTTCAGTATCTGCTTCATTGTGGTAGGGGTCCAGCCCAGGATTCTAATGTCCTGGGATTCCCTGAGACAGCTTCAGTGTCAGGTTTCCTCAACCTCGGCAGCACTAGAGTTGTGAATTGAACTTTTTTGTATCTAATCATTTGTGGGATATGGGTGTCGCTGGCTGGTCAGCATTTATTGCCCATCTCTAGTTGCCCTTGAGACGGTGCTGATGAGCTGCATCCTTGACTCGACGCAGTCCACCTGCTATAGGTTGACCCACAATGCCCTTAGGGAGGGAATTCCTGGACTTTGACCCATGACACTGAAAAAACAGCAACATATTTCCAAATCAGGATGATGAGTGCCTTGGAGGGGAACTTGAAAGTTGTGGTGTTCCCATTTAGCTGCTGCCCTTGTCCTTTTAGATGGAAATGGTCGTGGGTTTGGAAGAAGCTTTGTGAGGATCTTTGGTGAATTAGTGCAGTACATCGTGTAGATAGTACACATTGCTGCGACTAAGCTTCAGTGGTGGAGGGACTGGATGCTTGTGGATGCAGTTCCAATCAAAAGGGCTGTTTGTCCTGGATGGTGTCAAGCTTCTTGAGTGTTGTTGATGTTGCACACATTGAGGCAAGTGGGAAGTATTTCATCACACTCCTGACTTGTGCCTTGAAGATGGTGCGTAGGCTTTGAGGAGTCAGGAAGTGAGTTACTCACTGCAGTATTCCTAGCCTCTGACCTGCTCTTGTGGCCACTGTGTTTATTTGGTGAGTCCAGTTGAGTTTCTGGTCAATTCTAACCCCCAGGATGTTGATATTTGGGGATTCAATGATGGTAACACCTTTGAATGTCAAGGAGTGGTGGTTAGATTATCTCTTATTGGGGATGCTCGTAGCCTGGCAATTGTGTGATGTGAATGTTACTTGCCATTTGTCAGCCCCAGCCTGGATATTGTCCACGTTGTGTTACATTTGAACATGGACTGCTCAGTAACTGAGGAGTCACAAATGGTGCTGAACGTTGAGCAATCATCAGTGAACACCCCCATTTCCGATCTAATGATACACAGAAGGTCATTGATGAAGCAACTGAAGATGTTTAGGCCTGGGACACTATCCTGATGAACTCCTGCAGAGATATCCTGGAGCTGAGCTGGTGACTGACCTCCAAAAACCATGACCATCTTCCTCTATATCAAGTATGACTCCATATACTGGAGAGTTTGCCCCCTGATACCAATGGATTCCAGTTTTGCTAGGGCTCCTTGATGCCATTCTCAGACAAATACAGTCTTGATATCAAGGGCTGTCATTCTCACCTGACCTCTGGAAGGCAGCACTGTTGCCCAGGTATGAACCAAGGTTGTAATGAGGTCAGGAGCTGAGTGGCCCTGGTGGAATACAAACTGGGCATTGCTGAGCAGATTATTGCTGAGCAGGTGCTGCTTGATAGCACTGTTGCTGATACTTTCCATCACTTTACTGGCAATCTAGAGTACACTGATGGGGCAGTAGATGGCCAGATTGAATTTGTCCTGCTTTTTGATATACAGTACAGACCTGGGCAATTTTTCACATTGTTGGATAGGTGCCAGTGTTGTAACTGCACTGGAACAATTTGGCTAGGGAGCAGCAAGTTCTGGAGCACACGTCTTCACTACTATTGCTGGAATGTTGTCAGGGCCCATTGCCTTTGCAGTATCTCATGTCTCCAACCATTTCTTGATAACACGTGGAGTGAATCAAATTGGCTGAATTCCGGTGTCCTCCAGTGCTGGGGACCACTGGAGGACCCGAGATGGATCATCAACTTCTGGCTGAAGATAGCTCCTCCTTCAGTGAGTTGTTTAAACATTCACCACCATTCACAACTGCAGTACTGCAGAGCTTAGCTCTGATCCATTGGTTGTGGGATTGCTGAGCTCTGTCTATCACTTGCTGCTTATGCTGCTTGGCATGCTAGCAGTCCTGTTTGGCAGCTTCACCAAGTTAATATTTCATCTTCAGATATGCCTGGTGCTGCTCCTGGCAAGACCTCCTGCACTCTCCATTGAACCAGGGTTGATGGTAATGGTTGAGTGTGGGAAATGCCAGTCCATGAGGTTACAGATTGTGCTAGAGTACAATTCTGCTGCTGTTGATGGCCCACAGCACTTCATGGATGCCCAGTCATGAGTTGCTAGATCTATTTGAAGTTGTCCCATTTAGCGGCATGATAGTGTCACACAACACGATGGAGGTTTTTCTCAATGTGAAGGCGGGACCTTGTCTCCTGAAGGACTGTGTAGTGGTCGCTCTTCCCAATACTGTCATGGACCGATTAATCTGCAGCTGGCAGATTGATAATGATGAGGTCAAGTATGTTTTTCACTCTTGTTCACTCCCACACCACCTGTCTCAGACCCAGTCTAGCAGCTATGTCCTTTAGGACTTGACCAACTTGATCGATAGCACTGCTACTGAACCACTCTTGGCAGTGGACATTGAAATCCCCCACCCAGAGTACATTTTGTACCCTTGCCATCTTCAGTACTTCCTCTAAGTGTGGCTCAACTAAGATGGTCTTTGTTTTAATTTGTTCTATTTTTCAGGTATATAAATTCTGTTTTTAAAATGGTGCTGGATGACTGTGATTTAAACACTTTGCCTTTTTATTTAAAAATACAAGTGACAACAAATTGCTAATCTATTCTATTCTCTAGATTTACAAAAATGGCAATGTAGCACATTCAGTTAATGTTCATAGGAACATCACCTCACTGCTGTGGATTGTCTATCATGCATGTATCAGTTATGCATGTCATTGTGACTTTGTTTTAAACATTTTCCCTGTAATTACTGGTTACGAGTGATGCAATTACACCATGTTAAAAACAAGCTGGAAAGCTCAACATTACAAAATATTGGCCAGGATTTTGGCTAAAATATGCACCATAGGGGTGGACCTCCAAGCAGGTCTGACATATGCTGGTCCACAAACCTACTTAAATAATCATTGGTTTGTATGTTCAAAAGGTATAACTATTGCTGAATCTCCCATTGTCAGCAACCAGTAGTTACTATTGGCCAGAAACTGGAATACATCAGCAATATATATTTGTTTACAAACGCAAGTCGGAGACTACCAATTTCTTAGCAGGTAACTAACCCTTGACTCCACAAAGCTGTCCACCCACCTAAATTTCACAAGTCAAGAGTGTGATGAATACTCTCCACTTGCCTGCATGTGTGCAGTTCCAAGCACTTAATAAGCTCAGCACTATCTTGGACAAAGCAATCTTGACTGACATTCTCATCCACCATCTTCAACATACACTCAATTCACAAGATGCTCTGTACAATCAACATGGCTCCCTTGACAGAACCTTCCAAATCCACAATCTCTTCACCTAGAAGGTCAAGGGCAGCAGATGTAGGGGAAGTTCTTTTCCCAACCATATACTACTCTGACATGGAACCATATCAATAGTTTATCACTGGGTCAAAATCCTAGAGCTACCTTCTTCACAGCATGAATGTGACAACATAGATTATAGGGTTCAGGAAGGCTACTTACCATAGCCATCTCTTGGATAATCAGGGATAAGTAATACATTCCAGTCGAGTTAATGGTGCCCACACCCCATGAAAAAATAATAAAAAATAAATCTGCACTCATCGCGCATTGTAATTTGCCAATAGTTTCCAAGGTCAAAACATTACATTATCAGGATTAGGAAAATGCTCCTCTGACGACACCACTCTAGCATGGGTGACTTTGAAGTCATTGAATGTCCTGACCTAAATAAAGCCATGACAAATTGAAATATTAAATTACAGTAATCTGATTATTTATGGACTGTGTTACATGGACAACTTTTATTTAACTTTTATTGTCACTTTGAAACTTTGGTTTTGAAGGACTGCGAGAAATGGATTTTTTTCAAGATACCTGATTAGTTCTTTACAGGAGGTCTTATAACTATAAGTTATAGTGGACATCTAACTTTTTTATTAAACAAGGTTTCCTGTAAATCTCATGACGAGTGATAACTGGTTGCTTTATTGTTGACTCCTACTGAGAATTTTTGAAAACTAACTTGCTTGGAGAGGTTCTACATCGTATCTGGTTTGGTTGGATGAAAACCTGATAAGAACAAACAGAGTTGGAAGGAAGTTTTCTAAGAACAGGCTGCCAATCTAATCTCTCTCAAGTCATGAAAAGAAAACTCTATTAGCAATTTTTGAGAAGATTTGTAGCTCAGGTTGATGATAAGTATGTAAGTTAGCTTGCTGAGCTTGAAGATTTGTTTTCAGACATTTCATCACCATACTAGGTGACATCATCAGTGAGAGTCTCTGGTGAAGGGATGGTGGTATGTCCCACCTCTCTATTTATAGGTCTGAGTTCAAGTGAAACTCAGTTGTTCTTTCGAAAGAGTAACTGAAGAAACATCTCAAGATTGTAGTTCGTGAACAAGCTGTATCTTCCAGACTTCAGAGATAAGTACATGATTAGTAACATGACCACTGTGCCAGAATATTAGAGTCACAAACTGTGTCTGTGTTTAGGTGTGTTTTGGAGAAATTTAAAGGGATAAGGATTTATACCTGTATATTACTATCTGCATGTTAACCAATAAGCTTTGATTTAGTAATAATCAAATTATTATTAACTATTGATAGGAATGGATCATGTTGTTTAAAACATGATTAAATATCCAAAGTACTTAACTAATCAGCTTGGTCACTGGAAGAAGAATTTTTATTTTATGTTGTGACCACAGAGTAGAATAGTAGAATAGGGGGTGGCCCAGTGGTTAGTACTGCTGCCTCACAGAACCAGGAACCCGGGTTCAATTCCAGCCTCAAGTGACTGTCTGTGTGGAGTTTGCACTTTCTCCCCCTGCCTGCATGTTTTCCCCCCAGGTGCTCTGGTTTTCTCCCACATTCCAAAGATGTGCAGGTTACTAAATAGTTCATTGTATCTAGGAAATGGGCCAAATGGCCTGATTCAACACTCTCGGGATTCTATGGTTCCAATGGAACTAGAGTGACAGTGTACCACTCCAGTTTGGGTCATAACAACTGGCACTGGACAAAATAACCATATAAACTTCATGAAATATCCAACTGATTCACAACTGTACACCAGAGAAGTTGACATGCTCCCCCTACACAGGCTGGTGATGACTCAAATGGAAATGAAAATTGGACGGAGTATAAAATAGCTATAACATTTATTTTCTCCCCCACAAAACCACTTTATATCCCATAACATAGAAATGTCCTGAATTAAACCTTTAAAATTTACTTTAATTTATTCTCTTTTTTTAAATCACATATGCCAAGAAGATTTGATTGCCATCATCTGATCATGGACAACAAGTAAGAGATTGGGAACAGCAACTGGTTAGAACCTTCAGTGCATGAAACATTCATCTCTCCCATGGAACAGGAGCACCAACTTGCATTTAGATACCATCTTCAACAAAGCAAAACATCCCAACTGGGTCATTGGTCAGGTGACCTGAAGCTTTGTCAGGGCAGTAGGTGTCAAGCAGTCCCTCAAAGCAGGAGGGAGAGGTAGAGAGGACATCTACACTCCATACAATGAGTGTAGGGGGAAGGCTAGGCACATTTAAAAGATACTGAATGTCAACTCAGGATTTAGATTGTATGCTCCAATCATCACACTCCAGGACAGTCTGGAGCAGGTTTCAAACACTTTGCTCTCTGAGTCACATAAGGTAGATGATTTATTTAGCAGTTCACAACTCTTTGATTTGTTAAAGTTCTTACCTTCAATTCTGCTTAATGCACTGCTCTCTAACACAACATAACTTTGTTCAATGTCACAGCAGACAGCGAGTTGAGATCTACCCACTCCCTTTTCACTGGTGTCCCCTCATTGTCCTGAGGCAGTGCTTTGTGCTTTATAAAGAAACCCATTGCAGAGTTAGTTTGGAGGTATTTAAACAAAAGATTGAGAATAAAAATAGAGTGAGACTTTTGTTAAAGTACGGAGGAATAAAAGGTATGGTGAGGGTGGAAAGTCAAATGTTTGGGAAGGATGGAGAGTGAAGTGTGGGAAAGAGGTAGAAGAGCTGAAGATGAGAAAGAAAATGGAAGTGAATGTCATATTGCTAGCAATATATTAATTGAAACAGAAAGCTGGAGAAAGTCTGTCTTCCACAGCTGTTTATTTGTAACTCAGAATTCATACAAACTCCAATTGAACAAAGCACCCAATTACAAATTACAACAAAGACTGCCTAACAGGGACAGTATAACAGAAACTACCACAAAAAGGAAAAAAAAAGTGATGGGTTTAAATCAGAGTGGTTTTACTGGGAGAAATAATGCATCCAAGCCCCATGGTGCCCATCTATAACAATTCGCCTTTAAATAAATGGTCCCATCAGCATCAACTGCTCGCTATCATCTTTGGAGCATGTCCCATTTCATTCTTACAGAGACCATCATTTACAATGTTGTGAATGAAGAGATGGGAATGAATTGAATCGACAGATCGAATTAAATTGATGCATAGGAGAGAGAAATACAACAATGAAGAAAAGTTATAAGATCCAGGGGATTGAAACATGCCTGAAGGAAATAGATGGAAATAGTGATTAGGGAGAGAATGAAACTGAAGTAAGGAAAGTGTGTGAAATACAGAAATGAAGGATAGGAGATTAAAAATAAATAGAAGTAAGGGAAGATGGAAACTGAAGAGAGACTAGTTGTTCAGAGTACAGCCATCCACATTCTTAATGAGAAGGAGTAAAGAATTGGGAGTTTTGTGGTGGAGGCTAAACTGAAGGGGTTGCTCACCATTGAAGCCAATAGGTTGTTCAAATTCATTGCCAGTGACAAAGGTACAGGGATTTCTATGTCAAATGTGCTTGGATGGCCTTTCAATATCACTGCCAACGTTTTTTTGCTTGTTGCTCCTGTACCTAATGATTGGGTATAAAATTCACTTAATTGTTAATATTGGATGACAAATATTGTTAGCAAAAATGACTGTATGAGGTGAATAGCCAATGAACATGTGATATGAATACTATCCAATAGAATCACACTGAACTGTGAAGAATCACGAAGATTCTTCAATGTCAAGAACACCTCCAAGTTTGGAAAGAAAAAGAGATTGCATAAATTTGGAGTGTTATATATTTTATTAGCCCAGTAGATTGTGAAAGAGAGGAGTTTTTGTACAATTTAGTACCAACAGTGAGAAAACTGAGTGCTCAACATGCATAATGTAGCTTTTGTTTTCAAGTGGAATGAAGTGAAGATGCAAAATCTTCACCTTTCTCATGTCAAATCAATGCCAGAAGCATTTACAGTAACTACCATTGAAAAATGCAAGCAAATCCTCATTTTAACTACAACCAAGATGTAAGCAATCAAGATGTTTATCCATGAAGAATATCATTTATTCGTCTAGAATTAAGCTTTGCTTTCACCACAAAGAGCTGTGTCCTGCACAACACTAGATCTCAATATAATAATTGTGATTTTTGATGCTATTTTCCTTGCAATATTTCCCTGTTTTTATTAATAATTTAAGCACGGATGGGACTTCATCACGTTTTTTGATATAAATAATGTAATATCTGAAACAGGACGGTAGTCTAATAACACAACAATCTAATGAATGCATTCTTAATTAATTGCATGTCAAAGTATACAATTATTATTCAACATACTTCTAAGGAAAACATACAGAAAATAAATCACTTTTGACAAATTAATTATTTCATTGAGTTTGGTTTTTAAAAAAATAACAAATATTGTGAGCAATTCCAAGGAACTATAAAATGAGTCAAACAGATAATATCCTTCTTGCTTACTGTAGCTTCAGTGAAGTTCTCTTTGAGTTCATGTGCAAACTGTACTAGAGATACCATGGAGGCCAGTTCATGAAGAAAGGGTTTCTTCCCAATAAGCATCTAACTTCTCCAAATGTCTGCAAGTTCAAACCTTGTCTATTCTATAGGCTTTTGTAATTGTTATTGAGGAATGTTTTGCTATGTTCACTTCTATGGTGCTCAGAAATGTTATTGTCATTAGTTGACAAAATGGTTTCATTCTTTTCAAGTAAATTAATTCCTCAAAAATTACAAGCCCTGCTTCATCACAATCTCAAATCCTTTCTTAAAATTGCAAGCACATTGAAAGGACATGCTGCACCATCACCAATGTTAAATTTAGTTTATGCTGCTTATATGGCCTACAGAGCGTAATGTAAATTTTTACTGCTCGGTAGGTCTTTATTTGTATAATTTATTTAGTTATAAGGAACTTGAGATGAATTCTAGAAAGAACTAACTTAATTTCGAATGATTGGTCCATAATACTATAATGGCATTCGCCATTATTAATGTGCAAATTGAACAGCAGCCTTGGCAAGGGCAGATGAAAGGTTAAATATAACTGTCCAAAAGTTACTGTCTGAATTTAGCTTCAAAAAAGTAGCACTTTGCTGTCTGCCCCACAATTTAGATGCATTGAATATATTTGCAAGGTTGATAGGGATTAAACCCACCACTGAAGTTTTATCTATGTCTTATCTATTCCATCCATATACCCTTTTAATTATTTAATAAGTGGTTATTATTGTGTGTCTGCCTCTCTTCCATTGAAAATTAACCATTGGATGTATGAAGTCTCAGATTTAAATCCCTCTTCCCCAAAATGATAAGGACCAGGAGTGGTGTTGGCAACCTTGCACACTGCTAACATTGATATTTGTTGGACCTCATCCATCTCCATTCCTATCTTCAACGTGGCCTGAAAATCAGGCCCAGAAAGTTGCCAAAGTCCAAAGTGGACCAAGTTAAAATAGTATTAGGACTATGGCTCAAACTTTCGTCAGGTTGCAGAGCTGCATTTTCCTTGCATGCACTTAGGTCTAAATTTTCACAATTTTATTTATAAACTTGTATCTATTTACATACTGCTTGTCCAGTTCAGTTTCTGGTTAATGGTAGGACATTGATAGTAGTTTACAGGATGTTCAAAGCAGAAGAGACAGAAAACATCTCAAGAATAGAAGGAAATCCAGAAACAAAAGGGAGGGTGGTACTTAAAACTATCACAATCACCAGAGGAGAAAAGTCCTAGAAGAATAAATAGGAATTCCGAGGTGAGTAACTTGTCTCCTGTCTTGCAAAGCCTTTCCACAGTCTGCATGGCACAAGTCAGGAATGTGAAGAATATTTGCCATTTGCTTGGGTGATTGCAGCTCCAACAACTTTCAAGAAGCTTGATATTATCCAGAACAAAGCAAACTTGATTGGCAACCCATCCATCATCATCCTCGTTCACTCCTTTACTACTAATACACAGTAGCAACAGGATGCACCATCTACAGTTGCAATGCAGTTACTCACCAAATTTCCTTGGACAGCCCTTTCCAAATCATGACCTCCACCAACTAGAAGGAGAGGGACAGCAGATGTTTGGGAACACCACCACCTGAAAGTTCCCCTCCAAGTCATACACCATCCAGACTTGGAAATATATAACTGTTTCTTCATTGTCAATTGGTCAAAATCCTGTAACTCCATCCTGAAAGGCACTTTGGAATCCAAGAAGATAGCTCATCACCACCTCCTCCAGGGCAAGTAGGGATGGACAATAATGTTGGCCTAACCAGTGACACACACATCCTGTGAAGACATAAAAAGGTACAGGGCTTTAAAAAAGTTCAAACTCCCTGCCATATCTTTGATTCTTATGATAAATTCTCCAGTCTCACCCACTAAGCACTAAACATTACTTTAGCTATTTTCTATTTATTTGTTTGCTGCAGTTTTTACTGTCCCGAGATTCTTGCTAGATTTCTCTCATATTGTAATTTCTCCCACTTTATTGTTTATCTTAGCCATCCTTTGCTTATTTCTAAAATTTTCCAAATCTATTCAGCATTGTTCATCCTTCCTTATAATTTGAAACCATCCTTAACTTCCTAAATTAGTCATGGATGGTGCATCCCTCTCAAAACATCTTTCTTTCTCAATGCAAGTATGAAAGCCAGCATGAATGCTTAGGTGCCCATTTTGTGCCTGAGAATCTAACCTGATTATTTTATAAGGAATGCCCCTCATATATATTCTAGACTCGCATATTTCATGCATACTTACTGAAGAGGAATGACTTGCTATCTGTGTGTTGCAGGAAACATAGTAATCTAGATGCATTATAGGATGTGGGCTAGGATCTAAACATTTACTTGATTTTCTCTGTGGTTTTTCAAACCACTTTTATCAGTGAACTGTTGGGAAATACATTGGATTTAAACATACGTTAAAAAAAAACTATGTGCAGAACTTAACGTTGTTGTCAAGGCTGGTAATGGTGGGACTTGAACTATGTGACATTTCTGTTCATGGGCAGCACAGCCAGCTAAACCCAATCATGGGTAAACCAGGCAATCTTTGAGGGGTGCAGAAAATCAAGTGGCAAGAACAGGTACCTCCATTACCTCATGAGTTCAAATATCTGGTACCATAGTGACAGGCCACTTAATCAGGTATTCATTCCTGATGCAAACCAGGAACATCAATCTAGCTGGCTGAGTGGGTCCCTTGAGACTGCAGCAAAATGATCTAATGTTTCCCTGCCAGGAGTAACCTCACTTATATCGCAGCAAAAGCAAAGAGTGGTTCAACTCTTCAACAATGCGGGCGGCACGGTGGCACAGTGGTTAGCACTGCTGCCTCACAGCACCTGAGACCCGGGTTCAATTCCCGCCTCAGGCGACTGACTGTGTGGAGTTTGCACATTCTCCCCATGTCTACGTGGGTTTCCTCCGGGTGCTCCGGTTTCCTCCCACAATCCAAAGATGTGCAGGCCAGGTGAATTGGCCGTAGGGTTAGGTAATGGGTAAATGTAGGGGTGTGGGTGGGTTGCGCTTCGGCGGGTCGGTGTGGACTTGTTGGGCCAAAGGGCCTGTTTCCACACTGTAATGTAATCTAATCTAATCTAATGCCTTTCAGCAGGCTCTTCACACACCATCCAGGAAAAGCAGGAGATCATGTTTCCCAGAGATTGCCCTCTCACTTGACCAAGGCAACCCGGACAGAGCTTTCAAAGGAGGTTAGCAGGAATGGAATCACTACAAGAACCTGGGTCCAGTGCAGGCAATGGATGAATGACCCCCGTGTGCTCTACAAGGTTAAGTATAATTGCATAGTCATTGCAATATGTCACTCATGAGGGCATTATGCAGTCTAAGTGGGAATGTGCGTGGAGAAAATAGAAGTTTAGGTTGCAATCATTTGTATTGTGTGGAACATGACTGTGTGGGATCCACTTGTGTATGGAACACTTACTGGTGTTGACCACTGGGCGTGCGCAGTAATATCCGAAACAGTAATGAGAATAGAGATTTTGCAAAACAGTTAGCTAATCATGTTCCCCAATGCAGATCCTCACAGCAAGATGAAGGGGAAGATGAAGAGACAGCCTTCCCCAGTTTCAAGCCCATTTCCACCTCTGAAGATGATAACATGAAAGACTCAGTCAGAAACATAGTAATTCCTCTACACCCTCCACAAGCACAGAAACATTCATCTCTGTGGCTACTTGTTCTAGAATAGGCTTAGGGTCACAATCTAGCACATCCTGAACACACACCTGGAGCTAATAGAGGTTGTGATAGCCAAGGTCACTGACAGTCAGAGCACCCCTGAAGACCAGCCTATGCCAAGAAAATGTGCCTCTGGAATCAGCCATAAGAGGCTGGTTGGTAATGCAGGGGGACAGCTGGCAGAAGTGCCAGAGGTCATGCACAGGTTTTAGCAAAAGATGAAGGAGTTAGTATAAGTCATGACTGCTTCATAGCTCTGGCACATGAGCACTTTATGGCCTCCATGGAAAGTGTGTGACACACTTGAAGAGCCTGAGCCAGGAGAACTCTGTGGCTGCTGAAAAGGTGCTCAGATATGCTCTTTATCTCTCCAGCCATGGAGTGAGTGCAGCAAGGGCTGAGAGGAGAGCAAAGAACCTCCACCTCCCTCCAGGTGCCCTTTTTTTTAAGATTCCCTACAATATGGAAACAGGCCTTTCGGCCCAACAAGCCCATACCGACCCTGCGAAGAGCAGCCCATCCAGACACATTCCCCTACCCTATATTGAACTCTGACTAATGCACCTAACACTATGAGCAACTTAGCATGACCAATTCACCTGGCCTACGCATATTTTGGATTGTGGGAGGAAACCAGAGCACCCGGAGGAAACCCATGCAGACACAGAGAGACAGTCGTCCAAGGATGGAATCGAACCCGGGTCCCTGGTGCTGTGAGGCAGCTTTGCTAACCACTGAGCCACTGTGCCACCCCATTCTCCTTGAGGAATCAGGGAGATGTCATTCCATATCAACAAGTAAAAGGAGCACCAAGAACTGGCCTTTGGCACATCAGTGGCACTGCCCATCCTCCTCTCCTCTCCCAATGACCCCATTGCTCTAGCTCAAGGCTAAAGAAGGTACACTTGGACATAGTCAAAGCCATCTCCAGCTACAAGGCATAACGTTTAGCCAACTGCCTTGATTTGAGCTGTAAATGCCAGGGCTACAGCTTAGCAAGGTAGTAAGAAATGCAAGATTAAAGAATTGCAATAGCACAAAGGCATCTCTTTAATATTCAAATGTAACTTACTCATAAATACATGTTTCAGATTATTTTATTCAATTATGCTGAATAGTCATTATGTTGCTAGTTGATGTAGTCATTGCATGCATTTAAAGGCTTTGCAATTCCTGACTAATCAATTTCAGAAAATGTGGAGCTCTGAGTATGCCAGTTATTGTTTGGCCTTATAAGTAGTGGCATCGGTGCTAGAGCAAGTAGAAAACCTTCACCAGCATTTGTGAAGTCGAGGGTTTAGAAGCCAGCTGGCAATCCAACAGATGGTGTTCACCAGCTTATCCTATTTCAAAGGGTGCTGTCTGAACAGTGTCTGCAACTGTATACTGCAGGGGCCTGCATGCACGAGTTCTTTGTAAGGAAATGTGTCTGTGTATGACTCCCTTCAAATCACAAGTCCCAGGATAACATGCAAACTGATTCACTCACATCAAAGGCCTGCAGCATTCTTTCTGTTAGTGCCAGACGTTGCAGCAATGTAGAGTGATCTTGAAGTATTGTTCCAGTCCTGTTGCAATTACTACTTCAATTTTTACTAAGGAGGACACCTAGAGATGAAGAAGCCTCAGTCTGGCTAGAATCTGGTTGCAATTGGGATGGTACTGAGCTATCTGCCAAGTTATTCCAATACCCTGGCATCTCCTTCTGCATCTGCACCATCTAGTTCCTCCTCATCAGGGGAGACACCTGGCACCTCCATCTCCCCATCTGTGAATTCCTCACCCTCTACTGCACTGCCCCTTGCTTCTGTGGGAATCCACTGTTGGCAACGAACCCCACAGGTCAGAAGCTGATAGAGAGGAAAGCGACACCAGTCATCTCCACATTGCTGCTGTACCAGTTGCAAGTAGTCCTCCCTCCTGGATATATTTGATTGTTTATGAATGCTCAACATCACACTGGCCTCTGATTGCCAATTTTGAACTGCTTGACTGTCTCTTGCCTTTTTGGTTGACTCGTTGTTGTTGTGCCTATACCTGGAAGATCCTCTTTCTCTTCCCTCACTGCTTACAAGAGATAACAGAAGCATTGGGTTCACTTGACCTATTATGTCTGTCCTAGGTCATCTGTGAACAAATCATTGGGAGCAAACTGCCCTGTCTTTCGGGCCCTCCCTCCTGTCATGAACAGTTCTGACCAATGGGAAACACTATGCTTAGTATTAGATACAGCCCCGCCTCCAGCTAGCTATTATGATCAATTCCATGCAAGCTTACTGTGGAGAGCTCATTTTCTTGATGTGGACGTGTGCATGGACACTCGAAAAACAATCATGAAACTGGAAACCCTGATTGTGCATCCACTCTCAATCCCATCTGACTCTCCCTCCATCGCCCTCAAGTCTCTCTCTAGCATCCTTATCCTTGTTTACTTTTGACCCAGGCCCATTATGAACTCCATCTAACCAGATCACCCTCCTCCCATTTTCAATGATTGCACTTCCAAGGAAATAATTAATGAATGATGCTTGTCATATTCTAGACACAGTCTCCATCTTTGACCCTCACTGTGTCACTTTTAGGTATGGCTGAAGATAACAGGAGCATAAGAGGCTTAACAATGGACTGTTGTGTGACTGGAATGTGAATGAGTCATGCAGGTCTGCTAGGAGTTAAACTGCAGGAAATCAGTAACTGCTGGCTCGACCAAATAAGCATACATTTGGACAAAATATTTGGGATTGTTTATGTGTATGGATAATTCCAAATAAGGCATACATTTGGCCAAAACATTTAGGATTGATCACGTGTACGGATAATAAATAAGGCACATACTTGGCACAGAGACTTATGTATAAAGAGCCTGATGAAATCCTTTTGTTCAGCATAACTTCAAAGATTAACATTGGAAGAAGTACCCTCCATCATCAGGTGTGGTGAAGACGTTCAGCATAATTTCAGCGTGGCCAGCTTCAAACTCCTCCGGTTAATAAAGTCGGGTTCAGTTACAGAAATCAGGATAGTGAAAGACAGTGATTGAGGTATCATTAGTAATTAAAAGTGTGTGTTATTTGTTTAAGTAAATTAATTGCATTTTATGGAGCTCCATCGTAACTTTGTCTATGTATGTCCTGTTGTCTCTCAGATTCGCGCAATATCACTCACATGTTTCCTCCACTGACCAGCTATCAATGGCCTTTGAGTTTCCTCCTGGCACAGTGGTACATCCTCTCCTACATGTTCAGCATTATTGACACACTTTTTACCATCCTTGAACTGCACACTGTTATCCTCAATTCTCAGGGCTTCAGCACCAGCTTTCCTTGTGTCACATTTGCTCTTCCCACAATTATGTTTGACATTCTGGTCTTCTGACATTGACCTTCCCTTCATAGTTCAGCTTCCTCCCTCTGGCCACAGAAGATGTCATAGGCTGGCACTTCCTTTCCTCAGACACTCTCTGTCAGTAAATGGAAGCTGTTTGTCATTGCATCTTTTCTTCCTTCTCTGAACTTGTAGATCTCTCGGCCAAATGTAAACCATCCATCATGCAGCATAGTACTGTGTTCAGAGGGGGATTGCAGAGATGATAACTTACACATCTATGGTTGTCATCTATTGAACTAATTGGGAGGCAGTTCCTTTAGTTGGCCAATGTGTGAATTCCACCCAACCGTACAACCATGCTCCCATTTTGAATGATTACGCTTCCAACAAGACATTTAGCAAATGACACTTTTCATAGTCTAGACCCGCCCTCATCCACATGCTTCCCCTTTCAGTTTTGACCCACCCAACATAACCATTTCTCTTCCTTTTGTTACCTTTGAACCTTGCCCCATTACACTGGAACCTGTCACCACAATCCTCCATATTCTATCTCTAACCCTTCTGTCTACACTGTGACCACCCCAGTACCCACTCTGACTCTGAAAGCTTGTGTTATTCATCTGGCTTCTCTTGTTCACTTCTATGCAATAATCAACTGTGGCTCTGGACCTGATCCCAAACCATAGGTCACCACTCTCTCTAACTGAGAAAGCTCTCTGTCTCAGGCAGTACTGTTAACAGCACTGACCCAGTCTTTGGTACCATCTCCCTCACTGGCCATACTTCCCAAGAAAATTTCCTGCTCCTTCCATAGTAGAATTGTAACAGTTACTGCTCTTGGCCCTTACTTGTTCTTGCACTCCCCCCTCCTCTCTTATTTCTTCTATCCTTCCCTCCCTCCCTCAATCTGCCATTTGACTGCCACCACACAATTTCAGTCATTAGCTCCAGTCGTTGAGAACTCCAAAGTGTAGAAAGCAGCTCCAACTAACTCCAAATCCAGCGACAATAGCCATTCCCACAGAACCCCATTTCACCCCAAAAATCAAAAGGCGCATATTTCTCGTTCAAGGATTACTTAATTGGAAAGGTACACTGAATTCTGGTGAGGTTGCCTTTTACTCAGCTAACATGACATGCAAATGTATTCGAAAGACTTCCCAACACTTGCCATTACGAAGCTCACACAGCCATCACACATCGGAGAACTTATTACCGCAAATTCATCCTGCCGTCAGGAAGCTGACTTTTAAACACCTGAACAATTAGGCTCTCCCATCAGCCTGGCTTCCTTCTCCTGGGAGCATCACAAGATTCAACCCTATGTGATTCCAGGAAATGGCTTGCAGTTTAGCCCAGGAGAGACAAAGAGCAATGAGCAGCGAAGTGTTGATGTGCTAACTGCATGTGAGTTGCCAATGCCACTTGTATTTATGAAGTGCATAGAATTCTATTTCTGAAAGTGAGAAGACCCTCAGTGCACAGCAGCGCAGAGGGCAGTCATTGACAGTGAAATGTGACATGGAATATAAGGGGGAAGGTATGCTTGTGCAGCACTACTTCATGTGGCATTGTGCAGATTTACAATGACTCCCCAAGGTCAGACTGCATTATGGGCCACGATAACATGGCTGGTGCAGTGTTCCTCATTGATACTGCTAAAGAAAGCACACAGACATCTCACAGTCAGTGGCCCACTACTTGAAGAGGTGCAACATGATCACATATTTCCCTCCTGCACTTTGCACTATTCAACATGGGGTGGAATGGTTCAATTTTAACAGCAACAAGGGGGGAAGCCTCTACTGTAATTGGATTGTTTGATTTGTTTTTGGCTGTACTTTGAGAGCCGTAGCAGAGCCTGCCACAGCTGCTCGGTTAATTAAAAGTAGAGCGAGTAGAGATGCTGAGGTTACACCTTCATTCCAGCTAACAGCTCACACAGCAACAATATAAACACATGATACTGGAAGCGATTACCAAAGACTCTGAATTAACTCTTTCAACAGAGGTTGTTGCAACCCTCTCCCTCTCTGTCCAAGCAACAGATGTGCTTTTCTAATTGATTTTAGATGATTAATATTTATGAAGTGAATATGAGAAAAGTGAGAAGGAGTCTGGTATATGTTAATCCACAGCATAACTAGAAAAGTTAATGCAAAATAAATGACGCTGATTTCGCCAACAATATTCTGTCACTACACTGAAAATGTCTGTCACAGATGATGTGCATTCACTCCTTAACCAGCACATGTTGTAGAAGACTGATACTTTGCAAACCTTTCGAAGGACGTTCTCGATGGTGATATAATCCTATCCTTGAAAACAGATCCCCATAACAGGGATTTACTATGAATTGAAAATAACAGCTTGTGGATTTTGCAAGAGATCATGGAGTATGCGAAGGACTGAACTATAAACCAAGGTGCTCAAAATTTAATTCTTTGTCCTGTCTTCTTTCATTGTAAATGTCAGAGCTTGACAATTCTGCATCTTTAAAGCTGGGAGAGACAAAGGGCTGGATTTGACAGAGTGCTGCAGTTGGTGTTGCTACTTCCCTCACCCTGGCTAAAATCTCAGGGGAAGAAGCCTGCCCACAATCTCTGTCCCACTGCACTTTGACACTGGGAGCACCCTTAACTGCTTTAAGGCAAGATGTAGGCCCATTTCTTGGTGAGAAGTTCTGCTTAGAGTGTTGCTGGTCAATTAGATGGCCTCCAGCTCTGCAATCCCTACAAGAAATGGACTCTGCTGACACTACAGGAAATTCCACCATTCAAGGTAAGTCCGGGCATAGGAGTCCCACAGTAAGGGCTGGCTGGGGGGACAAGTCCAAGAGGCTGAGGGGGTGGTTTTAAAGAAGGGTTCAACCTTGGAGAGAGATGTCAGTGATGGGCCAGGGAATCCACACACAGGAGGCCATTAATGTCCATCCTTAACACCAGCCCACACAACTAAAGTTGGTGGAATTCTAACATGGCATGGGTCTTCCCCAGTAATGCCAGCAGCAGCAGGTTGAAACCCTGAGGTGGTCTTTCATTAACCACTTAAGAACCTCAATAAGCAAGTGAGCTGACAGACCCTCTTGTGACAGTCAATAAAATTTTGGCTTGAGGGAAGGTGGTAGGAAGGCCACTTGTTGAATCTTATGTGCCTTCAGACCCATCAGTGAGAAGGGAAAGACCCATCCACAGTGCTCCAGATCCTGAGCACTGTTTACTAACATTGGATGGAAGTACAAGTTTGTGAATGTTTGGTGAGGTTTTGGCTGTATTGATTAAGACGAATCATCTCTCCATTTCTGGCTAACCTTACTAGACACAATGCAGGTGTCTTCCCCATTCCAACATATTTTGGGTTTAAATAGGGCGCGATGAGGAGAGGTGGGAACAAATGGAAACAACCCTAACCCTTGGCAGTCCTGATGTAATTGTTATATTTCTTCCTGCTGTCATGTCCACTCAAGCGTGTCAACAGTTTGATCCATAAACTGTGAACTTGAACAGTTCATTTCACTCTCATTTAATTTTCTAAATATTTCAATTTTGAGATAATCAGCTAAAATTAGTCTGAAACAACGGAAAGGTTCATTTATTACACAACTATTGCTGTAATTACTAAGAGTCATACAGTTTGTAGCTAAAATGAAGACACTAACAATAAAAGTAGATATGGAAAAAAGATACTTATAAAGGTTAGGGTAAATTCAATTTATTATCACTGTCGGCCTGTTACTTCCTATAAAATTCTCTTCCCAAAGTTAAGGAGTTGAAAACTTGAAGTCAGAATTCATCAACTGCTTTGGCTTTTACATTCAAATATTTAGAGAACTCTTTGGAAAAAGAGAAAAGGTTCTTTGTTCCTCACTAGTTCTCTAGTTACTGCACTTGCATATTTCCTGGATTATTCCAACAGAACTATGGTAGATTTCTGAAAGCCTTTTTCATTGTGCTCCCTGTCTGAGAGCTCTCTCTCTCTCGGGGCAGTACATTGGCTCAGTGTTTGGGACTGCTGCCTCACTATGCCAGGGACCTGGGTTCGATTCCACCCTCGGGCAACTGTCTGTGTGAAGTTTGCACATTCTCACCGTGTCTGCGTGGGTTTGCTCTTGTTTCCTCCATTAGTTGAAAGATGTCCAAAGGTGGATTGGCCCCAGCAAATGCAGGGTTACAGAGATAGGGTGAGTCTAACTGGGATGCTCTTTAGAAGGCTAGTGTGGACTCGATGGGATGAATGGCCTGCTTCCAAATTGTAGGGGTTCTATGATCCATGTCTCTAGAGGCCCTCCTCAAGAGTTTTATAACCAGTCTGATTAGAACTAAAGCGAACAGCTACTATGTTAACTTTACAGAGTCACTATTGCACAAAGCAAAGTCAGTTATGATGGAATTCCCTTTGGTGTCCTTCAAGTTTCCTGTTTTCTCAGAAGTTTAGATTTCACAAAAGTTTCAAAGGACCCATTGTGTTGTCCAAGGTTTAACTGAATTCTGAAAATCTCCATTCAGATAAGACATCGGTTTGTCAGGTTTTTGGTTGACAGTGAATGAACAAGACCTGTCATTGGGACTTTTGGGGCCATCTTGGAGGACAGTATTTGCATTTTAAGAAGTCAGATGCACTTTCTTTATAAAATACATGAATTACAGTGACACAGTTGTGACACTGCACCACACCTCTGTACTTGGGACAAACTGCAGAGATTGTGCTTTCCAATGGTCACTTTTTATAAGAGATGTCCTGAATCAGCAGATAGCATGATGAAATGCAGTCACCCTTTTCCTCAATGTCCGGCTACAGGAATACAGGGTGGAGGTGGGTGGAGGGGGGCATGTGAGCAAGATAAGCAAACCTCTCTTCTCTTGTGATGGGCTGAAAATTAGTCAGCAACCATGGAGTGTGTGCCCGAGCAAATCAATGACAAACAAATTATTCTCAGAAATCATTTCATTATTCTTCATTATTAAATGGGATATGTGTTACTGACAAGACTAGAATTTGTTTTTCCATCTTAAATTACCCTTGCACTGAGTTGCTTGTGAAGGCATTTCAGAGGGTAGTTGAGAATCAACCACATTTCCAGATGTCTGGAATCAGAGGTAGACCAGACCAAGTCAGGAGGACAGATTCCCTTCCATAAAGGACATGAGTAAACCAGTGGTGATTATTGTCTTGGTATTACTGACATGAGCTCTTAATGCCAGATTTATGACTTGAATTCACATTCCACCAACTAATAAAGTGAGATTTCAGTCTATATCCCAACAGCATTGGCCAAGGCCTGTGAATTACTAGCCCCATGACATTAGCACTGCACCACACGGTGGAAGAAGAAAGTTAACTATCTTACCAGAATCTCCAAGACAAGACTCCTTTTTGCATTTTTCTTAACCTTTCTTACAGTTCCACAATGTCCTACTCTAGCTCCAACAATATCAAAATGGAGATAGTTACAGAGATAGGGTTGGAGCTATGGAGATATGGCTGGAGAATGGGACTAGCTGGGTAACTCTTTTGGGATCCAGTACATACAAGATAAATTGAATGGCCTGCTTCTGTACTGTAAAATCCTATGATTCCATGAATTGAATATTTCCAACCCTCCATTTGCCATGCCCTTCCCCAACCACAATAAAACAATTAAGGATATCATCCTATGATTGCATGTACTTTCCATTCCTGCTTCTACACTCGGACTATGTCCACTTCCACTCACCACCTTTGTTCTTTTTTTATTCACACTACAATGAGCTACCAGAATACATTTTCAAAACATGATGGGAGGAGCCAGTGTTGGGCTGGAGTGGACAAAGTTTAAAAATCACACAACACCAAGTTATCATCCAGCAGGTTTATTTGGAAGCACTAGCTGTCAGAGTACTGCTCCTTCATTAGGTGGCTGTGGAGCAGGATCTTAAGACACAGAATGTATAGCAAAAGATTACAGTGTCATGCAGCTGAAATGATATATTGAATAAACTTAGATTGCTGTTAAGTCTTTTATCTTTTAGAATGGGTTGCAGGTTTCGGTTCATTAATATGTAAATCCCAACACTTCTTTTCAGTCACATTCTCAAGATAGAATCACAGAGTCATAAAGATCTACAGCACAGATCGGTCCAACTCGTCCATGCCGACCAGATATCCTAATCTAATCTAGTCCCAAATCAATAATTTAAGGTTTTCTAAAACAATGAGACATCTCAGCTCAGACAATGTATTAAACGTGTAAGGTTACAGTCTGTCTGTATCCCAATGTTGAGTCTGACTGGTTCTTCTTCTAAAGTAGACATTTATAAATGTTACATGGATTGACTGCCTTCAGATTGTGTGCTTTTTGAGCATAACTGAATGTACTGCAAATATAATTCTGCAACTGCAAATTCACCCCATAGACTTATATGTGTGTGTACGTGCATGAAAGGGAGTGTGAGTATGTGCATGTCAGTGTGTGCGTGTGAGCGTGAGTGCGCATGAGACAGTGCATGTTTGTATGTGTGCAAGCTTGGTAAAGTGTGTGTGTGAGTGTGATGGAGTATAAGCCTGCGAGAGGTTGTGTGTGTGAGTGTAAGTGTAGGGGGTGCATGTGTGTCTTATCTGTGTGTTTGTGTGCGTGTGTATGAGAGAGGGTCTGCATGAGTGTGTCTGTATGTGTGCTTGTGTGTGTACGCATGTGTGTGTATGTGCATGTGTGTATATGAGAGTGTATAGTGTAGTGGGGTTACCTGTAATGTGACATGAACACAAGGTTGAGGCCTTCCTCATGGGTTCTGAACTTGGCTATCAGCATCTGCTCTGTCACTTTGCATTGTTGCACATCCCAAAGTCCACCTTGGAGGATGAACACCCAAAGATCTGAGGCCAAATGTCCCTGATCGCTGAAGTGCTCCCTGACTGGGAGGGAACGCCTGTCTGGTGATTGTTGCGCAGTGTCCATTCATTCATTGTCGCATCGTCTGCTTGGTCTCACCAATGTACCATGCCTTGGGGCATCCTCACCTGCAGCGTATGAGATATACAACATTGGCCAAGTCACAGGAGTACCTGCCGTGTACATAGTGGGAGGTGTCCCCAAATGTAATGGTATTATCCATTTCGCAGCAAACTGCCCAGCCTTCAGGACAACATCAACCACAACATCGTACAACTCTGTCATGGCAACCACTGCAAGATGTATCAGAGTGCCTATTTTGGAAATAGAGCCAGTCTGACTTAAGAAGGGGGTACAGAAAGACTCTAACCTTATACCTTAAATGCATTGTCTGAGCTGAGATGTCAACTTTTTTTTAATAAAACTTTAAGTTTTATAAAGTCGAGAATATGACATATTAATGCACCGAAACCTACAACCCATTCTAAAAGATGAAAGACTTAACAGCAATCTAGGTTTGTTCAATATATCGTTTCAGTTGCATGAAACTATGATCTTCTGCTATAAATACTGTGTCTTATGATCTTCTGGGCTAAAAAGCAGCAACTTCCTCTGATATCACCATGAACTGTTTATCCTCACTCCTGCTTACAGGATAAAGAACAAACTCGTCCTGAAATAAATGCAGACACCAATAACAACTGGTGCCATCAAACAGCCACAATGGGGCCTTGGCTATTCGAGTACAATTCTTACAGCTGAGTTAATACAGCCTGCCTTTTTTTTCTCAAAACAGTAACTCAGAGGCATTGCACAGCATTTGTCAAAAAAGATGACTTATTGAATAAAATATCTGGAAGGGCGGAGAAGAAAGATGGATTATTTGGAGATGCCATCTTTTAAAATAGATTGTTGCTTTAGCTGATGTCTGGTAGTGTCGTCTCACAGTTCCAGTGGTGTGTATGTATTGTTCTAATCTGTTCTCTTCTGCTGCATCAATACTGAGGTATTTCCACCCATAATGCAAGTTCAAACAGGGCAACATCTGACGAGTTTTCTGTTTCCTTCCTGATGCTTACACATTGCCCTGCGGCATGGGGAGGACTTAAAGGTTTGTACAGCCAGTTCTTCAAATTTAAATTCACAATGACAAAGATAGGATCTATCACCATTTGCTGTTATTTTCATGAGAAATGAAAGGGAAATGCACCTAAAAAATCAAGACCTCGATTCACATTCCAGGCAAGACATCTGTTATTTGTTTAACTATCCAAACTCTATCAATCGTACTTTCTTTTAATTGTATCTGCCTGATTGTGACATTGGGTTGCTGTTCCCAATCAGATAAATCAAGTTTTTGTCTGCATTTAAGAACCCTAAGCTTCTGAGGCTGATAAAGATCATTGTACAAGCTCAAGGTGTAGGTATATCTATCTCTTAGCACAGGGGAAACCAGGCCAGATTTTCCTGATATAATCATTGCTTACTGTTTTTAATGGACAACAGACATAACAAGAGCAGAACATTGAAATGAATCAACACTTACATGGTTGAGATTCACCATAAAAGGAGTTATGTGAGGAATGAACTCACTGCTCATAATGTATGTTAAAGGAAGGTCATGCCATTTAGAGCTGCAAGTCACCCTCTTGTTAAATCACACAGCAAAATGGCAGGGGAGCAAATGCCCATTAACTAACCCAATGCAACCATTTAATTCCATTGCATCAGCTGTTGATTCGTATGAGGAACAAGATGAAGGTGACTGTGTTCCTTTTGCCCATCATTTCTATAGATTCTATGAACCAAAGTTGCATTGGGGACTTCCAACACCTTCTGGAAAGATCGACTTCCAGTTCTGTCAACATGATTTGAAAAGCTGCAAATGCTGGAATCAAATGCTTACCCTGACTGTCATCAAGCCACAATGAGGCAGGGATGGCCTGGTTTTGAGCAGAGTTCCAAGAAACTTACAGTCAACAGACATTGTGAAGGCTTTGAGGAGATCACAGAAAAGATACTTGAGAATGGTTTTGTGATGACGAACTTCAGATATGAAGACAGATTGGAGAAGATTGTTAGGTAAGGGGTAAATGTAGGGGTATGGGAGGGTTGTGCTTCGGCGGGTCGGTGTGGACTTGTTGGGCCGAAGGGCCTGTTTCCACACTGTAATCTAATCTAATCTAATAAAAGTCAGGGCTGTAATCCTTCGATAACAGAGGTATTCAGAATCATGAGGGGTCTGGATACTGCAGTTTGGAGAAACTGTTCTTACTTGTGAAAGGAATCAAGGAGAAGGGAGTATGGATTTAAAGTAATTACTAAAAGAAGCAACAGCAGTGTGAGAAAAAAATACTGGGTTACAAGGAGAAGGCAGATTAGATTCCCTACAGTGTGGAAACAGGCCCTTTGGCCCAACAAGTCCACACCAACCCTCCAAAGAGTAACCCACCCAGACTCATTTCCCTCTGACTAATGCACCTAACACTATGGGCAATTTAGCATGGCCAGTTCACCTGACCTGCACATCTTTGGACTGTGGGAGGAAACCCACACAGACATGGGGAGAATGTGTAAACTCCACACGGTCACCCAAGGCTGGAATTGAACCTGGGAACCTCGTGCTGTGAGGCAGCAGTGCTAACCACTGAGCCACCATGCCACCCCAAGTACTAAATACTAAGTAAAGTGCTCATTTGAAGAGCCAGCACTACTACAATAAGCTAAATGTAAGAAGTTCTGTGATTCTTCCCTGCTGTAAGAAGTTCTGTGATTCTATGATTCAGTATACAGTTCTGGACATTACATCTCAGAAAGGATGGCTGGAATGTTGCTGTTCAGCAAGGACCGTCGATGAAGGGTTTCAAATTTCAGGGCAACCCCACACCTCAGCCATTTGTAGCCAGAGAGTGGTGAATCTATGGAATTCATTGCCACAGAAAGCTGTGGAGGCCAGGTCATTGAGTATATTTAAAACTGAGATAGATAGGTTCTTGATTGTAAAGGAGATCAAAGGTTATGGGGAGAAAGCAGGAGAATGGGGTTGAGAAACTTATCAGCCTTGATTGAATGGCGGAGCAGATCCAATGGGATGAATGGCCTAATTTCTGCTTCTATGCCTTATGCTCTTTTGGTCTTGTCCAACCCCCACTCCCAAGCCACATTTTTGGGCCATCCTGCAACCAGTTCATTAGCATGGCAACTTCCATCCTTATAAGGAATGGTCATTCAAGACCCCTCCCCTGTAGGTTCTGACCACTTGGAGAGTTGGCAGTGCAATAGTCTCTGAGAAAGTGAGGACTGCAGATGCTGGAGACCAGAGTTGAAAAGTGTGGTGCTGGAAAAACACAGCAAGCCAGGTAGCATCCGAGGAGCAGGAGAATCGATGTTTCGGGCATAAGCCCTTCTTCAGCCATTCCTGAAGAAGGGCTTATGTCTGAAACGTCAATTCTCCTGCTCCTCAGTGTAATAGTCTCACCAATGTCACCTGAAAGTGGTGGTCAATGCTGGGACTGCACCTGGAAATTTAGGATTTCATGGAATGATGCCAGTTCAGGGGAGTTTGGGGCAGAGGGGTCTGTCAGACAAGCCGAGGTGAGAGGGTGGCATAGATGTTGAGGGAAAGGGGTTTATTGTTTGGAGCGCCCATTGTCAGGATCCTTTGTAGACCATAGATGTTCCTGAATAGAAGAAATTTCCCATCATACTCGTAGGGAGGCAGGCAGCATAACAGACATCTGGCAAAAAGCTCACCTCGCTTTTGTTAAAATGGCAGTGGTGATGGGAAGAAGTCCTTAATGGACGTCATAAATGACACAGTGATCCTCTGGGTAGGAGAGCTGACTCCACCATAATCCACCACTGGTTGAGTGGCATCAGCAGATTGGGGGGCATTTCATCCACACTTTCCTTTGTTATTTTAAGGGACATTCCCTGAGCCCCACCCCACCCCACAAAATCTCCGAGCCCATCCCCAGAAGGCTGGTAAAACATAACTGGATTTATTGTCCTTGGAGGGAGTGCATTGCAGATTCATGAGAGTGTTACCATGATTCCAAAAGATTGATGATGAGAAGGGATAACATAAGTTATGTTTTTTTTGTAGTACAAGTTAATGGGTTAATAATTCATGCTTTTGGGCTTGTGAGAGAACTACTTCTGCAGGGGTGCGGGTCTTGGACAAGAGGGTTGAGCCATAAAGTCAGAATCAGGCCATTCACAGGATAAGGTAGCAAATGCTTCTATACACAGATGGTTATAAAAATGTGGACTCTGTTTCACATAAAGCAGTAGATGATAGTTCGATTAATTATACTAAAGTTGAGACTGATAGATATTAGCCAGCCAAGAGTCTGAATAATTAGAGTTAAGACTGCGGGATGGAGTCAGAAATAAATCAAACTTAATTTTATTGATTGGCAGTTATAAGGCAAAGAGGAAAAATAGCCTCTTGTTCCAAAAAATTGTAATCTAAATCTGTTATACTGCAACGCAATGGCATTAAATTTTTGTGGATACCAGATTTAATTAGTGTGCTGATCTCAGTCAAGATAGTAGTGGTTTGAATATTATAATTGATCTCAATTCTCCAGGATATAGGAACTTCGTGCATGTGTGTGTGTGTGTGAAGGAAAACTACAGGTTTGGAATTGTATGTGATGCCCTTAATAGTCAAATAGTATGGTGATATCAAATGCTAAGATCATGTATAAAAGTTAGCAAGGATACTTATATGATTCATGAGGATTAGGAGAATGGAGAAGACAATTTGGGGGAAAAAGAGAGGAGACGGAATTTTGAAGCATAGGCATTTTGGTGCATGTTGAAGTGTTAACATGCATTCAGGCAAATGATAATTACTTATGCATGCTTGGCAATGAAGATTTGTATCCCTGGATTGTCAGAGGGTGGCCTGAGAATGTGTATTGGGATCCCAGGAGTACTGCTGGTTATGATCCCTGCTGGTTATGATCCCTGCTGGTTACTCCAAACGAGTTGGAGGAATAAAATCTGCTGCATGTGTTTGAGAATCAAAATCCCACCCCCAATACAAAAGCATCCATGAAACAGATTGCAGCTTTAAAGAATTTTGAAGAAATATAATTTATTCATGTGCTGCAATGGCTTATAACACTAAATGCATTTGGATAATAATGGCAGATTCACTGTGCTTTTTAAAAAATTTAAGTCCTTTTACATTTATCATAATTTGGAATATGATGACAGTTTGTCAGACTATAGTAAAAAAAAATACAATGAAGTAAGGAGTGTAATTCTAGCTTCACAGCATCAACATTATAAACTCACAAACCACTCTTCGTGCGAGCAGCAAGAATTCAGCAGCTCTGGTAATTGCTGTTGACATCATTTGGACCCTCTCTTCTCTGCCAGGGACAATCCTCCATTCATGAAGGACAGCTTGTTAGGCTGCCTCCAAGCTCCAAATCTCCTTAATTAACTTGTAAAAGTTGCCTAAGCTCTGGTGGGAAATTTACACACAAAGAGCTGGTGTCTGGCCCTTTCATCCAGCATTGCGTGTCTCTGTGTCAGTTTGACAACAAAATAGCATTTTCCTCCTAACCGCCGTACAGATAACGGTGAACCTCATTAATGAACATTCTGTTTTGGAATGTTTTCCAAATGATTCACCATTCTTACTTGGGTTCTGCGCTGAAAGACAGTTCGCATTGGTCGAAGAAGTGGCAAGGGAAAAAAAGAACCAATTAAGAAATTGGTTGGTTTGAAGGAGACAAAAATAAGAGGGAAAGGGAAAAAAAAAGCAGGTGCACTGTAAAAGGCCACACTTATACAAGAGCAAACAAACATGCTGACATAGATTCAATGGCAAATTTTTGCTAATTTCCTTCACAGACAGGGCAAGGGGAGCAGACTGCTAAGCCGATGTGAACCTTCACTGGTTTCCTGCTCCAATTTGTCTATGTCAAATCATGCTGTGAATACATTTCAATTTAGGTTGTATTTTAGGAAATATTCAAAAGGTTGCCTTTTCTCTTTGCTCAAGTAGATTGTAGCGGAACCTGTCCCTTTTCCAAAATGTCATTAGCAGCTCTTAAAAGCCCTTGGCGACAGACAGACACAAAAGGTAAAGTCCTTGCTGATTACAGGGTTTTTATATTCAATAACAGCCAAAATGGGAATGATGAGCTGGTCATGTCACCCACAACTTTTATAATAAATAACACTCAGGGTGGCTTCTTCCTTTAAAAACACTTCTCACGATTATCAGCAGCTCTGGCATATCAAATTGTTAGCTGTCATAAAGAATCGGTGTGGACTGGGTCTGTTCATCATCTGAGTATTGCTAAGGAATACACTATCGATGTAGCCAGGATCTAAGGGTGTGAATACATTAACAAGAATGTTTGCTTGAAACCATGAAATTTTGGAACTTGGGGCACTTCTGAAACTAAATGCACCTCATATTGTTATTAGTATTTCAAGCTCTGGTTTTTTTTCAGGACGGTCGGATTTTAAAATGTATTTTAGTCCTTGAAAAGTCAAATCAGAACCCTCAGCATGTGTTACTGATCTACCTGTTAATTTAAAATTTCTTCAATAATCTATCCCTAAAGAACTAGCTACAGACATACAACTGTTCACAATATATCCTATTTGCTTCAGTAAATTGCAGGATGGGGCTCAGGTGGTATAGTGGTAGTGTCCCTACCCTGACCTAGGAGGCTGAGGTTCAAGTTCCACCTGTGACAGAGGTGTTGCATAACATCGCTGAACAGGATGATTAAAAAGTATCAGTAAAGTGCAAACCCTCTGGCTCCCCACTCCCTAAAATGGACCCGAGCACTCCAGATCAAAAAGATCTCAATGAGAATTATTTTAGTGACAGCATTCCCTCGGACAGTTTGATGGAACTCCAGTCCTCATCTGGGACTTACCAGTCCACAGCCACATTCTATGCCTGAGATGGTTGGCTTCCAATAAACACAAACCTTTTCTCATGCCAGGTAGGACTCCAGCCAGTGGAAAGTTTTTCTTAATCCATACTCATTTCAGTTTCACAAGGGTTCCTTGATACTGCATTCAATCAAATGTTGTTTTATGTCACAGGTATATTATTAAATATTTCATCTTTCTTCCATGCAACCAACATATTTTGGGGAATAAATGTAACGTTCTGAAGAAAATTTACATTAATTTTAATATTAATCATAAGCACAATTTATCATGTACAATAATCCTGAGAAACAAGGAACATGGACTGCAGTTTTAGCTTCTCCTACCAAGGGCTGGCGATAGTTTGGCATACAGTCAGTGCTGCTATAATGCACGTTTCTTCAACACAAACTGGCTATAACACAGTTGAAGAATTTAGCCCATTATTTGTGGAACATGAACTTTCCTTACCTTTATTGACTATAACGCAATGCTATTCCCATTGGTTGAAATTATTCTGCAATTTTCTTACAATGCAAGATCACATGGGAACAGAACCGTTGCATTATATCAGAACAGACTGTATAGCGAAAAATCTACAAGGTGTGGCACTGTGGTAATGTCCCTACCACTGAACTAGATGACCCATGTTCAAGACCTGCCTGCTCCAGAATTGTGCAATAACATCTCTGAACAGGTTGATTAGAAATGTCTAAGGAGGGAAAACTACAGATGCAGAAGGTTATGGAAGGCAAAGAATTGTTACAGTCTCTGACAAGTATCATTGTTGCCATGTGTTATTGAACACATTGAGCTGTACACAAAGCTATTGCAGCTCTGGCTGGATAAAGGTGAAATTCCAAGCTGTTTGGTGCCTACACATGTCTTCATAATAAGGAATATAGGAACAGGATGGGGACATTCAGCCCCACTGCACCTGTTCCAACAATTGATGCTATCATGACTCACAGAACATTTCAATGCCTTTTACACTATCTCTATAACCCTTTATGATATTGATAATCAAAACTTTATCAAACTCAGTTTTAAATACCTTCAAAGACTGAGCTTCCACAGTCTCTGGAATCAAGAATTCCAAAGATTCATCATCCTCTGAGTAAAAAAATTAATATTCAGACAAAATTACACATCAGCAGACAGAGAGCCTTGCCTTTTGTAAATGGAGTTTGACCAAATTATTTTTTTACTTCAAGAAAGAGAAATGAGCAGAAAATCATCTTAATGTTGGAATCAATGAAATCAAAGTCATGCGTATGTAGCAGACACCTTTCTTCAATTTATCTCTCTTTATTCAAATTACAAGATCTCTTTGACAATGGTTTTACATGTTAATCATGGGATGCTAATTTTTTTCCCCAATTTCAAGAAGAGAAACATTTCTATTCAATTTGCAAAATTTACTTTTTTTGGTTAAGGATTACTATTTGCTTGTAACATAACTGGGAACTGAGAAGTGATACTTGTTAATCAGAGAATGTAACACATAATGTTACACAAAACTCTCAAGGTTAAACACCAAACATAAAGACTCCAAAAAGTCTTTCCTACTTGTAGTAACCACAACTGCTACTTTTAACATTCATCCAACTCAAAACTATTGAGTTCAACAGGTCTCAACTCATCTAACAGCTGCATCTTATACCATCCTTCATATATCGGAAGCATATATCTATGGAAATAAAGACTATGCGAGCCTCATTTAATATGTAAAGCAACTCAATGCCAAAGGCCAAATACATTTGTAACTTGATGAAATACTAATTCATTGGCTGTTGAAATGACTTATACAAATTTTATGTTTCAAAAAATATGAGGAATTTTGAGTTCAGCAGGGCAGTCAGTATTTACAGTGAAGAGAACAAAACAGAATAGAACTTCTTCAAAGCCAAAAGAATTAAACACATGACCTAATCAATTGAGTGTTTCCAGCATTTTTTTTGTTCATTACACTTTTAACCTCATGTACTCTGAATGCAAAATTGGCGTATAAAACAAGTTTTCCTAATTCTGTGGGCTGGTTAGGGTTAACATTAGTGATAATTTCAGATTATCAACAATTGTAGTTTGACAATCTTAAAAAGTTAGGGCTTTATTTAGTCAAGCTGTAAAGGTTTAATGGAGGTTTTTAAGGTTATAGAAGTGTCAGAGTGTTTTAAGGGTACCAGTCATCTGTTCCACCATACCTGAGGACTGGGACTAAGAGGGAACATGATATTTCCACGCAATGCCCAGTGCTTTACTAACGTTTTCTGTGGCTGCCACTGTAAAGTGAGTACCTCTGTCACTGCTCATGCTCCCTGGAATTCCAAATCTAGAGATCACTTCCTTCATGAGGTATTTGACCACTGTTCTAGCACACGGGTTCCTGAGCGAACTGAAAGTATAAACCGGCTGTCTGCATGATCCTCACCTGAGTCCACAGGCTGGTCCCAAGTTAGGGAAAGATGCTGTGACAAGACAGGCATGGAAAGACCATAGCCATTTGACAGAAATCATTTCAAGGTGACCTTGAGGGATTGACAACGGCGCCTGTGTTTGTTTGTCTGTCTTTGTGTGTTTGTTGTTCATTTCTCCACAGATCGTAGATCCACGCTTTGGAACTGAGGAAGTGACGATGGGGTCGATGACTTCTAGCATAAGAAAGACGGGCTGACCCTGGGGACAGGTAAACCATGTCTCATTGAGAAGGACGCCCATGTCTATTTGTCTCCTCGATGAAAATGCAGAAGTGCCAAGGTAAATACATACGATGCAAAAGTAAGGTAGGAGACCCCCTGGTGCCACCAGGGTCACCAGCCGATATTGTTTGGAAGAAGACAGGTGACAGTAGATATGTTATTCCTTTCATCTCCAACTTGTATGGGTGGTTCCACGGCAACTGTCCTTGTGGGGGTTCCTTCAAATTGGAAAAGATTGATTACTGGAGGACAAACATTGAAGGTGGGTGTGGTGACCTGTCATGGGATACTGATTACATGCTCCGGTGTTTAGAAACATTTAAAGAAGTCGCGAAAGGCCATCAGCTCCCTAAAAGTAAAGATCGCTGTTAGCCGTCCGACAACCTTGAGTATACTGGGTCCCCACCACCTTATACCCCTCAGTATCCTGAAGTTCCCATCCCCACACCTGACCTAGACCCTTTTATGGATGAAATTGTCACTTTCGTTGTTACTAGTCCTCCAGCCCAACCCCTTGATAACTCCCTGACAATGAACAACCAGGGACTTTGGGGGCTAACCTGGTGGATGGGACCAGGAGCAATCCGACCCCACAGTCTCCTCTATGTCCTCTGACAGGTATACCACCAGCTTGATGACGAAGTCTTCTGCAGATCAAAATCCCCAAGTTCTGATCGGCAAGTCACCTCACAACAAGCGTTGGATCCGCGGCATGCTCCAAGACACCCCTGATCCACTCAAACGCCCGACACTATTTTATAATTGGCTAGTACAAATCTGCAGTATTTACAATTGTTTGTCACAAGACATCCAGACTTTAATGCATCTGGTGTACGGGGCCTGTTGGGCAGCCATAATAGGTTTCCTTGTACTCCCCCAAGCGCCATGAACTGATGCAGATGCACAAGCAAATTGTCTTGTGGATACCATTAAGCCTGACATTATGACATCAGCATGATAACAGGTGGACTTTAGAGAAGTCATGCACTGTCTGCAAAAGGTGAATGAGCCTATGCTTGCTCGCTTTAAGGAAGTTTGGGAATCATCTGCAGGCATCTCAGAGAATGATCGTTTAGCGTTCCAGACTCTTGTCAATTGCACACAGCCCGGCCACGGCCAGACCTTCAAATCCCATAACCGCAACTGGCAAGAGATGAACTGGGATCCCCTCCTCACTGCCCTTACCAACATGGATCAACAGGGTCTTTTCGATTATACGAAGGAAAAGAAGGCTTACCCCTCATTAACACAGACATGGAATCAGGGACAAAGCTGAGGACAGGAACAGCAATGAAAGGATAAAAGCAGAGACAGATGCAGAACATGTGGGAAAATAGGCCACTGGGCATGAGAATGCTGGTCCAGCCCCCCTCAACATTTGTAGCAAAAGCAAAACCATCTTCCCCCTGCAGCGGCAGCCTCAACAGGCCGTGTTCACTCTTCATCATCCTTTTCCCCACATCCCTAATGTCTAGGGATGCCGGATGAGGAAGGTTTTGCGGGCCGTCTCAATATGACTCTCCCACTCCTCTTTGGAAAACCCCATGATGGAGGTTGAAATGGAGTGTCGTATTGTTTCGGTTTTGGTGGACTCTGGAGCCACCCAATCACCTGCACCTCCCTCATTGGCCCTTCCACTCAGCTCCAACACAGTTTCCACCATGGGTGTCTCTGGAGTAGCCATGGTTGAACCTCTTTCTGACCCCATTCCCATTGTTGTTAGTCTGTCGGCATTCCCCGTCACTGTTATTATCTCTCCTTCCTGTCCAATTGTCCTTCTCGGTTGCCAGACACTCTGTAAACTGAATGCTTCCATTCACTGTTCTCCACAGGGCCTCACCTTGGAGCTCCCTGACTCCAATTACCCCTTTTACAGGCCACTGTGACCACTCTTTCACCTCCATCCTTTCCTACTCCTTCCCTTTACATATGGACCTTCCTAGGCAAACCTTTCCGCTCTTGTCTTAAGTTTTACCTCCCGCATTTGTTGCATGTCCCCACCATCACCAACCCCACCACCACCCGGCCCACCACCCCCCATACCCTACCCCCACCTTCCTTCACTGGATTGTCCAGATAGGCCACTTTCTGTGTAAGCTTCACTGCACTGCTGCCTACCTTCCCAACCCTGATCCATCTTATTCCACTATTGCAGATCCCTACCTCAATCTGCCTTCCACTCTGACATTGACTGGATTTTATTATGTTGGCAATGAAGGATTAGCCACTGCAATTCAGCTCAATGCCGAACAACGACCGCTTTCCCAAAATAACCCTGCCTCATTTCCTCATGTTTCAATCATTGTTAAAGCCCCATGGCACCCAAAGGATTTGGTGCACACAGTACACAGACTCCGCAGTCTGCCAAAAGGATTTATACCCTGGACCCTGCAGATCCCGACTCCATGCAAATTGCCCGCTTAGGGCAGGAGGAGGTTTGCTTGTGGTATTTTCCCTCATCTGAAGAAACAATCTTTACCTTAGAGACCCCCCCCACCCCGTCCTCCCCCTCCAATGATAGCCCCTTATTACTCAATAATGTGTCACCATCATTATGGGCATGGCACTCCAGTGACATGGGCCTAATCCTTTCCACTCCTCCTCATATAGTCACTGTGAAAGATGGGGCCATCCTACCATCTATTAGACAGTACAATTTGTCAGGAGCTGCCAAAGAGGGTATAAGACCAGTTTTTGATTCCTCCCTACAGCAAGGCATCCTGGTGCCTATCACTAGCCCCTGCAACACTCGTATCCACCCTATTCCTAAGTCAGGAAAACTGGGATGGTGGAGATTGTGCAAGACTTGAGGGTAGTCAATGCCATTGTTGTCCCCTGCTCCCCAGTGGTGCCTGACACCAATGCCATCCTCTGTAGCCTACCTGCTTCTGCCACCTGTTTTCTGTCATTGACCTCTTCTCAGCCTCTTCTTCCATTAAATTGTCACCAGACAACCAGTACCTTTTCGCTTTTACTTACAGCGGCTGCCAATGTACATGGATGTGGCTTCCCCAAGGTTACATGGAGAGCCCCATTCTATATGCCTCTGCAGTACAGTGGACCCTGAATGACCTCCACCTGCCATGTAAAAGCACCTTGGTTCAGTAAGTGATGATTTATTAGTGGCCTCTGATTCACCTGATCCCTGCATGTATGACATTGTTGCATTACTCCGCTATCTGGCTCAGGATGGACAAAATATCTCTGTTGAAAGGATGCAGCCCTGCCAAAAGACAGTACAATATTTGGGCGACAAACTTTCGCTTGGTCTCAGAGCGCTGTCTCAAGATCACATCGTCCCCATCGTTAACCTCTCTCCTCCTGCTACACGAACTGAACTTTTGTTTTTTTGGGCATGGTGAATTACTGCAGTCATTGGATACCAGACTATCGAGTCATCAATGCACCTCTCTGCCAGGCATCCTCGCCAAACCAGCTGACCCAGGTGAATTGTACACCTGAAATGGCACAAGCCTTTCAGGAATTTAAATGGTGCTTAACCTGAGCACCTGCTCTGGGCATCCCTGATTATACACAGCAGTTTCAGCTTAATGTTAACGGAAAGGAGGGATATGCATCCGGCATTCTAACACAAATGCATGGGGATCTCGATCACCCTGTAGCTTTTTATTCTGTACAGTTACCTCGTTGTAAGGGGCAAGCCAGCCTGTTTACGATCTGGAGCGACTGCTGCTGCTGTAATGGTGGAAAAGTCCCACCCCTATTGTACTGGGTTATCCTTGTACAGTTTTTGTTCCTAGTGCAGTTTCCCTGCTGCTTAATTCAACAGCGACTCAGCATTTTACGGCATGAAGGAGAACTGGCTATGAGGTCATCCTATTTTCTCGCACTAATCTTACCCTTCAGTGCGCCCCCACTTTGAACCTTATCAGTCTTCTCCCTGTTGTACAGGATTCTCCGGCATAGGACCATGATTGTCTGAATATAGGCCAAGAGATTGTCACCCCACACCCTAACCTCTCTGAGACTCCATTAGAAATTATCCTTTTCACAGACGGCTCCTCTTTTCGGCCTTCAGATCATCAACTGCTAGCTGGCCATGCGATATGCACACCTTTTGAAACCCTAGAATCGACTGCGCTGCCAGAAGGGACTTCTGCGCAACCAGCCGAAATGTTTGCCCTTACCAGAGCCTGTATCCTTGCTGACAAAAAGTCTGTTAACATCTACACCGACTCCAGAAATGCCTTTGGAGTGGTACATGATTTTGGAACCCTTTGGAAACATAGAGGATTTATTACCTCTTCTCGAAGGTCCTTGCAGCATGCCCTGCTCATCAACAACCTTTTACAGGATATTATACTCCCCTCCACCATAACTGTGATAAAGTGCGCTCCCCATCATTAGCAAAACAGCACAAAGAGCACATAATTATGGGTATACTGGGAAATGTTTTGGTGGGAGCATAGAATTCTCAACCATGAACAGTTATGAAGTGGAGTATCTTTCAAAAGTCCTTTCAAAGGTAATTAGAGAGTTTCTTGATGATAATCAATATTAACAACTGCTGAACCAAACATGTGAAATAGGAGCTGGCCACTTGACCCCTTCAACCTGCCCCACCATTTCAACAAGATCACGGCTGTTCTGCTCCAGCTCATCATAGCCCTCAACTTCAAAGGTCTACTTACCTCCTCTTTAAACACTTCCAGTGAACTAACCTCCACATTTCTCTAGGGTAGAAAATCGTGTACATTCACCATCCTCTGGGAGAAGAAATTCCTTAGCATCTTAGTTTAAAATGACTATCTCTTATTCTGTAATTACGTCCCTTAGTTTGAGATCTCTCCTGCTCACGGGAGCATGTTTTCATCATCCACCCGAGCAAGCCTCCTCAGAACCCTGTACATTTCAACAAGATCACCCCTCTCTCTTCTAAATTCTAATGTATAAAGACCTAACTTGTTCAGCATTCTTGAGAGATCAATCCCTTCATCAACAAATCAGCTAAGTGAACTTCTCTTGAACTACCTATAATGCCAGTCCATCCTTCCTTTAGTTTGGATACAAAAACTGCACACAGTACTCTAGATGTAGCTTCAGCCATACCCTTCACAATTGTAACAATACTTCCCTACATTTAAACTCTAATCTCTCCAGCAATAAGGGCCAAGATTCCATTTTTCTTATTACTTACTTGCTGAATTTGCATGCTAACTTCTTGTGATTTAGGTGAAGAATACCCAGAACCCTCTGTGCTATGCATTTTGAAGTTTTTCACCATTTAATAATAGACTGCCTTTTGATTCTTCTGACAAAATGCATGACATCACATTTTCCTACATTAAACTCCACTTAAACTTTTGCCAACTCACTCAACTTATTGCTAACCCTCTGCAAATTCCTTATGTCCTCCTATGTATTTTCCACCATCAGTATCCATTCCCTAACTATCCCCAGTTAGTACTACATTCTCTATTCTTCCCTACTTGAATGATCTGTACATTGGTGCTTTGGGCAGTTTGCTCATCTCCCAGCAGTCTCTGCTCTGGTGTATAACAGGAGTGAGAGCTTTCTACCCATTGGGCAAGGGCCTTAGCTGAGGCTCTTCTAAAAGTAAATTGTGGACCACAATACTTGTCTTAATCACAGTTTTACACTCCAATCCGTGACCATGGACTAAACTTGGTTTAATTAATCTAAGGGGTGAAACTGCCTGCTAAAATATTGACAATTGTCATCCTTCCTGATGTGTTGCAGTATCTGTATCTCAGACTGTAGTTCATCAACCGTGAGCTGAAATTCCTCAGCAGCCAGCAATTGCTGCAGATCTGGTCACCGTCAATCACATCAGTGTCCTCCAGCTCCCACATACTACAGCTGCAACACAACACACTGCTCAGCCATCTCTGTTCTATTTAATGAATTAATTTGGAGGTCAAATACTTTAAAAATGATATCCTTAACTGTATACTTCAGCTGCAACAACACCTTCTGATTTAACCACTTGGCCAATCAATAAAGACACAGAACAAGTACCTACCTAAGTATTTATATATCACACCTTGGCTGTCGCAAGTAGAAACACGAGTCAAAGGGACTCTCTGGCACTGATTTTTAACTCCCATCATCACTGCCCCTCTCACACACATCTACCTGTCTCTTTATGAAGCTTCTGTCCTGGCTCCCTCCCATGCTGTTTCAGAAGCATAGGTTCCTCTTCATTTAGGTGCCAGTGACTGTTTGCAGTTCCTGCTCAATCCTGCTTCTGAGTTAGGACTTATTATGTGTCTTCATGTTTAACAGAAATTCTTCCAATGGATATAAATACATTACAGAAAAAAATCTGTAATGGACCAAATAACCGATTGCTATAATTTATACTACACATCAGTGCATCAGCTTTAGATGCAGACACTGCAGAAAAAGCCCAATGGCATATGCCTAATATTGAGATGGGCAAAATAGATTTTGAAATGTGGAGTGTTGACCAGAAACTGAACTGGCTACAAAATCAGGTTAAAGGTTAGGAATCCTGTGCCTATAGTGATAAACTCATCTCCCTGAAGCCTGTCCACCATCTACGAGGCACAAGTCAAGAGGGTGATGGAATACTCACCACTTGCCCAGATGGGTGCAAGTCCAACAACATTCAAGATATTTGATGCTATCCAAGAAAAGGTAGTCTGTTTGATTGGCATCTGACCACCACTCCCTTCACCACCGTAATGGCAGCAAATGTTACCATCTACAAGATGAATATAACAGGACTTTTGGAACCATGATCTCCATAGATCTCCATAGATCTGAGGATCGCAGATGATTGGGTACATCAACATCTGTGAGTTCGCCCCCAGTCACATACCATTGTGACTTTGAACTATCTTGCTGTTTCTTCACTGGGTCAAATTCTGGGAATTCCCTCCAAACAGCACTGTGGATGTATCCACATTGCATGGACAGCAAAAATACAACAAAACAGCACACACCAACTTCTCCAGTGCAACTCAGTTGGACAATAGACTTTGGTTGGGCCAGCAATATCCACATCACATAAAAGAAATGCTTCAAAAAGTAAACATTTGAAAAAGAGGAAAAATAAAAGAGGCTTTTTGCATTGAAGAAGAATGAAAAAGTGAAACAAAATGACTGTTGTAAAGCTCTATGGCAGACAGGGACATGTATTGTTTCAGCTGTAGCCATCGTATTTTGCATTGTGAAGTGCTCATTTTAAAAGGTTCAAGATCTATACATGTATGTCCAATTAATGACAATATGAGTTAATATTTTAAATAGCACATAACAAATAACTTCATAACAATGCTTTTCTTAAGTCATGGACCCAGCTATTCCATCACACTAATCTCGAAGCAGAAAATGCATAAAGCACTCAGCTGGTCAGTCAGCAACTTTGGTGAGTGCAACAGAGTTTGTCTGTCAGGCGAATGATACTTCATCACTGCTTGCATTTTTTCTGTTTAATGGATTATTTACTTCTATTGAGAGAAAGAAATTTTACCTATATAAGGAAGAATGATCCACTATCAAAATGGTGAAACTTAGAGTAATTTTCAACAATATGCCAAAAAAATGTACTCACACGGAAATAGTTCTCTTCTATTTTAATAGCAGCACAAACCCACAGCAGCAAATTTCCATTACCATTTCACACTTCTTTCCTGCCTGCAGACAACTGACATTGCATATGACAGAGGGTAGCACTGGCTTCTCAACTATATAATAATTTCAAGGTACTAATTCTGATAGCTTAAACTCTGTTTCTATGAAGATGGCATGATGAAAAATAGTTTTGTGTTTGAAACTGAAATACTCTAAGAATAGTTGAGGCATTAAGTATTTATTGATTGTGAGGCTCTGGAACTGTCTTCCCTAGAGACCGCAGGGGACAAGGTCATTGAATATGTTTATGTGAGAGGTACGTTGATTTTGATGAACAAGGGAATCAAAAAGAATCCGAGAGAGCCAGAAAAATGGGATTTAGACCGTAATCAAGATCAAACCTCGTTGAAGGGTGGAGTAAACTTGAGGGGCCTTTTCCTGTTCCTTATTTGTATGTTCAATGTTCACCTCTTTAGATTGAAGCATTTCTTTTCCTTTATATCCCTCTGTGTGAGCAAAATCAGATTAGTATATTCTCAGATATGGGTGGTTTAATGCTGTCAATTTTTACTTCTGAAGGTTACTTCCCAATTCTTTCCACATTAGGGTCATTTTAACCCAACAAGACTGCCTAGAAACAATGGTTTGATTGCGCTGCCTGCTTTGTACACTATTTGACATTACTCTCTGTTGACTTTAATGAAGCAGAATATAAAACAGATCTGGTACTGCCAGTTTTCTGCTGCACTAGTTTGGCTGAAGTTAGCTTGTACAATTTTTATCAGTTTCCAGAATTGCCTGCTACCTGTTTCATTTCCAGGCCTATGTTCCCCAACAAACCAATAAAAAGGATGCACAAGATTAAAAATTAAGCCTATTTTCTCAGTTCTGAATGTCTTAATCAGGATAATTACAGAGTATTAAACCCAGCTGAAAACCCTGACAATAGACCTTAGGAGCATATACAGATGAGTTTAGTCAACAGTAATTAACCTAAATGGATAATTATTATTTGTACAAATAAACAAAAGTAATATTGTTTTAAAGTGAGAAATGATCTTCAGTGCTTAATGGATTCATTTAAGCATTGGCTATAAGGGCAAGAAGAATGAGTCCTTACCCTTGCTAAATATCCTCAATTATCAGTAGTCTATCCTGAGGCTGTGTCAACATAAACAATCGTCTGCTTTTCTGAATGAGACACAAGAAGAATACAGATTATCAAAGCTCCTCTATTCTGTTGTTCAGATATAAGTTAACTGTTTCAGCTCACATCTAGAAATTGGTACAAATCACCCATTTGAGCCTAGGATGATCATCTAATGCTACGAAAAGGGCATATACCAATTCTAGTATTGCACAGAGGTCTGACAATCAAACAGTACACTTCATTATTAGTCCTCATAACATCTACATTGGGAATTCATGCATGTTCATTAGAACTGGGCATGCTTAACCTTATAAAATGAAGTTCTCCATGAAGAAATATTGGAACATCCTAATTGTAAAATTAGTTCTATACGTAGCAACTAATGATGAGCTCGCCTCACTGTTGAACACTTACACTGAAGGTCAAACAAGCAAAAAAAGGGAAAAAGTCATGTGATGTCTGGGTAAAATTCTATGTTTTGTGATTGAAGCTGTTTTTGCTGAAATAAAAATGAGGAGATTTGATATTTACTACATGAGCATTTGCACATTTTGTACAGACAGAGAGTGTAGCACTCTGCAAAACTCTTTAATGTATTATAGATATTTCCCATCTACCAGCTTGCTATTTATAGTGATAACTATATTTCACCAAATTAGGAACATGGGAACAAGAGGAGGCCATTCAGCTCATTGAGTCTTCTCTGTCATTCAATTCGATCATAGCTGATAGCTAATCATAGCTGATAGCTGATCATAGCTGATCACTTACCTGCATATAAAAAAGCAGTACTAGGATTTCTTAATTTTGAAAATTTCTGGAAGAACTCACAAGAAAAAATCTTCTGCTACTTCGTTAGCAATCTCAAATTTCCATAGTCCATGCAATCCTGTCATAGATTGTGGTTCACAGAGCAAATAGTACATGAAAACATTTTCCCACGTGAAAAGGTGAGGCACTGGAAGCCTTTAAGACACTAACCACAGGGACTTTACAGAGGACCAGATGTTAGATGTCATTCTTTTAGGAGTAAATGCTGTTCTGTGCACAGGTCCACATAACACTGTCAAACTCACATACTTATTGCACTTCATAGTATTAATCATTTCAAAGAACAAAGAACAATGAACAATAATTCACAGGAACAGGTCCTTCAGCCCTCCAAGTCTATGCCGATACATTTTGCCCTTCCATACTGAAACTGTCTTCACTTACAGCATCCGTATCCCTCTATTCCCGTCCTATTCATGCATTCATCTAGGTACTTCTTAAATGGTGCTTTTGTGTGTCTGCTTCCACCACCTCCTCTGGCAACATGTTCCATACACTCACCACCCTCTGTGTGCCTCACACATCTCTAGTAAACATCCCCCCTTGCACCTTGAACCTGTGACAACTAATAGTTGACCACTCCACCCTGGAAAAAAGCCTCATACTTTCCACTCTATCCATATCATTCACAATCTTATAAACTTCTATCAGGTCACCCCTCAACCTCCTGAGGTCCAGTGAAAACAAACCCAGTCTAGCTAACCTTTCTTCATAGCTAAAATCCCCCATACCAGACAACATCCTGGTAAACCTTTTCTGTATCCTCACCAAAGCATCCGCATCCTTCTGGTAGTGTGGTGACTGGAACTGTACGTAATATTCCAAGTGTGGCCAAACTAAAGTTCTGTAAAGCCACAGCATAACTTGTCTATCCTTATACTCAATGCCTCTTCCAATGAAGGCAAGCGTACCATAGGCCGTTTTTACTACCTTATCTATCTGCACTGTCACCTTCAATGATCTGTGGACCAGCACACCCAGATCCCTCTGCACATCAATTCTCCAAAGGGATCTGCCATTCACTGTATAATTTCCATCTGTACTTGACATTCCAAAGTGCATCTCCGGATTAAACTCCATCTGCCATTTTTCTGCCCATGCCTCCAACTGATCTACATCCTGCTGCATTCTCTGACAATCGTCCTCACTATCCACAAATCCACCAATCTTTGTATCGTTAGCAAACTTACTAATTAGACCAGCTACATTTTCCTCCAAATCATTTATGTAGACCACAAACAGAAAAGGTCCCAGCACTGATCCCTGTGGAACTCCACTAGTCACAGTATTCCAATCCAAAAAGCATCCTTCCACCGCGACCCTCTGTTTTCTATGCCGAAACCAGATCTGTATCCATCTTGCCAACTCATCCTTGATACCATATGACTTCACCTTTTGTACCAGTCTGCCATGAGACCCTTTTAGATCCTTTTAGACTGATACATACTTTTATCTCCCAGTCCCCAGCTTTTACTTTTCATTTTTAATATTGGCCTAGATTTTCCAATGGTCAATCAGTCATTATTTCAGTGTAGATGGGGGGTGCGTAGGGCAGTCCAGTGAAATCCCCATCATAGATGACTCTGAGGAAAAGCCCAGGAAATTAAAATTCCACTGGGAAATTTCCAACACTTGATACTTTCTGAAAGTTTCCACTTAAACTGGAGAATTCGGAGCACGCCAACAAAGTTAAGGAAATATTTACTCAGGAAAGCTTAGACAACTAAATACATGGTCTAACTTCTAAGTAAGTATTCAACTAACCTCATACTTTCATAGCCCCAATTACACCTGTCCCAGACCACTTACACCGCATAGACCTTCATGCAAAAACTCCTTCCCATAGGACCGGGAAACCCCCAATTCTCTCTTCCTGTCCAGAGACATGATACACCTGCCACATTCTATAGTTGACACTTCTGATCCACACATAATATTCCCCCCAAATCTGTCGCTCCTGGATTCAACAACTAACCACTTCCCCCATCCCCAGCCTCCATTGCGACCAAAACCACAGACCCAATCCCCAACATTCCACTGCTAGCACCACAGGACCCAGACCATGCCCCAACCAATCTTCTATCCACCCTCACCAGGCTTCAAACAGAATTTCTCTGTCCCATATTGGACCCGATTTCCCCCACTCATTCTGACCTATCCACAACACTGTATCATTTAATTAGCCCTCTTGCTACCTTGTACACTGGCATCCTACCCACTTGGCATCTAAACCGTACCCCCAACATCCTACCCACCTTGCACTCTACCATCTATCCAGCTAGCACCCTAATCAGCTGGCACCATACTTACCTGGCACCCTAGCATTTTACTCACCTGGCACGCGATCTTTCCAACACCCTAATAAAACACTTACATTATAGCCTTATTTTGGGCAGCAGCTGTCAAAATAGCTGATGGGACTGTTCAATTTCAGAATATAACAGGTGACAGATGGGAAAATGTGGCATGGTTTGCCTTCCTCTGACAATTCTGCACTATGAAAGAACTGTCAGAATGGAAGTATCATTCTGCACTTGTGAAGGTATCTGATGGAAATGTGGAACTCTCCTTTGTTTTACAGATTTACAGATTACTTACAGTATGGAAACAGGCCCTTTGGCCCCACAAGTCCACACCGACCCGCTGAAAAAAATGAAGGAGCAAATTGGCAAGCTGCATGAGATTACATAACACAATGTAGTTATACTATAATTAGTACAATTATATAGTAAAACAGTATAATTACATTCATCATTATGCCAATACCACCTTGCACCCATGTCTCTGTCTTTACAATTTCAGCTGATCTAGAGGTTTCTCTATCTTCTCGAATTGGAAAAACTGGTAGTTTTTGATTCTCTTCCTGATAGTTTAAGGGCTGTAGGTCCCTTTAAACTGGAGGACTTTTGGTTTTTCTTTATCCAGGTAGTCTTTCCTGCTGAAATGGGCTTTAGCTTCTTCTTAGTATCTGAAGGACCTTAATCCAATGAAATTTTCTTCACAGAGAACATCCTATTTGTTGAAAACGCTGTGAATTTACTGTGTCCTGAATCTCCATAACAGACAATAACATCTTTGAATCACTGGAAAGCGGTCAGCCCTTCTCAATGATGGCTTCAATGAAGATGTATGCACCACATTTTCAATATAATGTCTAAAGATTTGTGCTGAAGGATGAAAGTGTTTTACTGCAATTTGTTGATTGATGAGGACTCTCATTTTTCCTCAGTGATTACATTATTGGTAAAACCAAAATGTTTACTCCCTTTCGTTCAGTTTTTTGAGGGTTCCTTCTGGCTTGGTATGACCCAATCCTGGGAGATAAGGAAGTCAGATTTCCTGCTCAAACTTATCTTTTATAAGTCAAGTCATTATTTAATATCAGACTGCCCTCAATGTTTGTTCACCAAGTTATGTTGCATCCAAGCTACATCTGTTACGGATTCTTCAATTGGCTCAGGCAGGCTATGCTGATCACTGGCTATGTCATTGCATTTTTTTTGTCGCACACTCTTATGGCACTTACAGTCTGAGCACTCGGCAATGTTGATAGTTGGAAACCATTTTTGCCAATTCAAAAATCTCACATCTAGCAAACATATTGACAATATTGAACAAATTTATTATGCTAGTATAACAAACCATAATGGATTCTCACTTCTGATTAGGTTCCACCATGAGCTCAGGGCATTCAATAAACTCTTCCATTGTTGTTCCTCAACTAGCCATTCCTTGACCAGTTATTCCTTTGGCCATTTGAAGAAATTTAAGATAAACACATGTCTTCCTACTCAAGACTGAGATTTCTTGATTATGGATACATTTAGGTTTTCTCCTATTTAGTATCCCCATATTAGAGAGTTAATTGTAACAGTCCTCCTTTAATCTTAAGTGCTATGCCTCCACGCTGTAGCCTTTTTTAACCAAAGTTCACCGTCTAGTAATTTAGTGACAATCGCTCCATGTTTAACTTGAAATTTGTGAGATGAACATTGACATAATTATCAGCTTGCCAAAATGTAGGGTCTGGATCATCTATCTCCCCTGGGTATACTTTAGATTTTTCTTGTGCTACAACTGTTATTTTTTATTAACCACTTTGTGTAGGTAAGCAATTGATCTCCTGTTTTCCTGTAACTGTTTTCTTCTTCTGAACATTTTCTGAAAATGATGTACTGTGTGACAGATAAAATATTCACTTTTAATAGTGGATAGGACTGTGAGGTTTCTTTCATTCACAGCCCTGGCAAGACTTTTAGTATCTGGTCCTGTCCTTCTCACTGTGTTGGTGTATCCTGTGCATCATTTGTGGTCTTTTTACCTTAACAAATCAATGGAATCTGCAGATCTCCTGTGTTAAGATTGATTTTCTCCTGTTCAGATTGACCTGTCTTGCTTCTGGAGATCTGCTTTGTTCACCTAGAGACAAATTTTCTTTGGACTGGAATAAACCTGACAAATGTTCATCAGAAATTCCTACAGCAATTCAAACTCTTATGACTTTTGACTTGATATCACAACGGTCATATTTTTCTGCAAATCTGTTAAATCTTCTGTTAAATCTTGCTGTTTTAAGAATTTGATTAGCTCTGAAGTTGAAGTAATTTCAAAGGTATTCAATCCCTTTTCAAAAGTACCTGTAATTTCTTTTATCCCTTGGTGACCTTTAACATCATACTCCTACTTCTCTTGAGAACTACATCAAATTATTCAGCTTCAGATTTAGTATCCAATTTGGAAGCTCCATGGAGAGTGGGTAGCGGCATTCCTGAAAATATTGGGGACTGCTGTCAAAGATGGAGGGCAAGTGGTGGAAGTGGTGAGCTGGAGTTGTCAGGGCCCAGCCAAACTTTCATGTCATGAATTGTCATCATCTAGTTTCTCTTCAGCACAGGAAAGAATGGGAAATGCATAGCAAGGAGGCCAGATTAACTACTCATGAGATGTTAATAATCTAAATGCCACTCATGATAGAGATTGTCATCTTGTCTTTCAAAATTTGATTTCAGAATTAGACATTTTTTCTCAGTGTTGAGAATCTCATTACTGCCAATCCTGCCATATTTCCCCCAAGTGAGTCACCGATGCCCACACCATGCAGGATCTGGGAAGATTCTGCCCAATGTTTTTATTAGTTTACCAATACTCTGTTAGGTTTAGCTACAGTTTCTCTACATTTCCCATGAACCCCAGTGATCTGTGCACATTAGTATCTTTCTTTCTCTTTCAACACCAGAACATTACTCCCTGCAAATAGGTATATTCTGTGTTGGTCAACATGCACTGCAGGATATTTAACTAATTTTAATACAATTCACCAATGTATGGCTAACTTACCTACCGCATCTTATTTCTCTCTTATTTGATTTCTCTTATAAATGTTCTCTTATAACTGTCATAAATGTTGCAATGATTTTAGGGGGTCATCTGAAAACTTAGTTAAACATACTCACAAGTCTATTTTCCAGGGATAAGAGGAAATAGAAGCAATCATTTCGGAATATCACTAACAGTGCGTGTGTCTCCAAGTTGAAACATGTCCATTAACTACAATTTTTTAATACCGAGATTACAGCCAATTCCAAATGCTTCAAATTTCTGCCAATGTTGCAAGATTCAATTTTTTCAAGTAACCTTGAATGAACTACTTTATCAAAGATTTTCTAAATGTCCAATATTTACCATATTTCCCTCATCCACCACCCTAGTGACATTCTCAATAAACTCCATAAAATTAATTCGACATGATTTACTCTTTCAAAGCTATATTGTGAATCTCTAATGGTCTCTTCCCTTTTGCAGCGATCATACAGGGCATTGCTAGTGGTTCCTCTCAGCATTGAGCCAATTATGTCTGCTGAGATGATGGGTATGTAGTTTCTTGTACTGATTTATCCCCTGTTTTGAAACAGCAAGTACCAGAACTAGCTCCTAGTCTGAAAAACCTACACCTAGTTGTATAAGTCCTGTTTGCCTGGAAGTTTATCTTGTTCACTCACTAGAGCACCACTCACTTATTGATTTCTTTTAAAGACAGAGGCCTTCTGAAGAACATAATTTTCATGCCCAATACCTGCAAAAAGGTCTGGATGAACTAATAGCTCATTCTGCAGCTACTCATTAATCTAGTTGTGGTCTCAAAGACATTAAACAGAACATAGAAAAATTCAGCTCAGGAACAGGCCCTTCAATCCGTCATGTCTGCGCCAATCATGATGCCATTCTAAACTAATCCCATCTGCCTGTACATGGGCAGTACTCGTCTATTCCCTGCCTGTTCATGGGTCTATCCAAATGCCTCTTAAATGATACTATCGTATCTGCTTCTACCACCTCCATTGGCAGCATGTAGCAGGCACCTACCACCTTCTACATGAAAGATGCGCATCATACATCTCCTTTACCTTCTCCCCCCTCAACTTAAAACTTTTGCCCTCTCCACCGATCCATACCTCTGATAGGTTTACAGACTTCTGTCAGGTCACCTCTCAGCCTCTGACACGCGAGTGAAAACAACCCAAGTGTATCCAAACTTATTGCTCTTTAGGAAAACTCTTTAGAAGTGTCACTGGACCTGAAACATTAATTCTGCTCTCTCTCCACAGATGGTGCCTGATCTACTGAGATTTTTCGGCAAAACACTGCCTGCACAAATACTCTCTGTCTTCTATGACCAAGCCAATTTTGTTAACAACTCACCATGGGGCCTATGTGACTTAATCTTCTGGACCAGCCTCTTTTCTTTCAATTCATTTGTGGGACCTGGGTGCCGCTGGCTGGCCAGCATTGATAGCCCATCCCTATTTGCCCTTGAGAAGGTGGTGGTGAGTTGCCTTCTTGAATTGCTGCAGTCCATTTGCTGTGGATTGATCCACAATGTTGGTAGGGAGGGAATTCCAGGATTTTGACCCAATGACTGTAACGGAATGGTGGTATATTTCCAAGTCAGGGTGGTGAGTGGTTTGGAGGGGAACCTGCAGGTGGTAGTGCTCCCAAATACCTGCTGCCCTTGTCCTTCTGCATGGAAGTGCTCATGGGTTTGGAATGTGCTGTCTGACAATCTTTGGTGAATTTCTGCAGTGCATCTTGTAGATATTACACATCTGCTACTGAGCATCATGGTGGAGGGATTGAATGTTTGCAGATGTGGTGCCAATCAAGCGGGTTGCTTTGTCCTGGATGGTGTCAAGCTTCTTGAGTGTTGTTTGAGCTGCACCCATTCAGGCAAGTGGTGAGTTTTCCATCACACTCCTGACTTGTGCCTAGTAGATGGCGGATAGACTTTGGGGTGTCAGGAAGTGAGTTAATCGCTGCAGTGAACCTAACCTCTGACCTGCTCTTGTAGTCATTGTGTTTATATGGTGAGTCCAATTGATTTTCTTGTCAATGGTAACCCCAAGGATGTTGACAGTGAGGGATTCAGTGATGGCAATACCATTGAATGTCAAGGGGTGATGGATAGAGTGTCTCTTATTGGTGAAGGTCATTGTCTGGTATTTGTGTGACACGTATGTTACTTGCCATTTGTTAGCCCAAGCCTGGATATTGTCCAGATCTTGTTGCATTTGAGCATGGACTGCTTCACTACCTGAGGAGTCACAAATGGTGCTGAACACTGTGCAATCATTGGCGAGCATCCCCACTTCTGACCTTATGACAGAGGGAAGGTCATTAATGAAGCAGCTGAGGATGGTTGGGCCTAGGACATTACCCTGAGGGACTCCTGCAGAGATGTTCTGGAGCTGAGATAACTGACCATCTTCCTTTTGTGCCAGGTATGGCAATAACTAGTGGAGTGTTTGCCCCCTGACACCCATTGATTCCAGTTTTGCCAGGGCTCCTTGATGCCATACTCGGTCAAATGCAGCCTTGATGTCAAGGGCTATCACTCTCACCTCACCTCTGAAATACATCTCTTTTGTCCATGTTTGAACCAAGACTGTAATGAGGTCAGGAGCTGAGTGACCCTGGCGGAACCCAAACTGGGCATCCCTGAGCAGGTTATTGTTGAGCAGGTATAGTTCTTGATGTTCTTGATTGAGAGTAGACTGATTGGGCAGTAATTGGCTAGGTTGGATTTGTTCTGCTTTTTGTGTACTGGAGATACCTGGGCAATTTTCCACATTACCGGACAGACGTCAGTGTTGTAACTGCACTGGAAGAGCTTGGCTAGGGGAGCAGCAAGTTCTGGAACAGACATCTTCTGAACTATTACCGGAATGTTATCAAGGCCCATTGCCTTTGCAGTATCCAGTGCCTCCAGCTATTTCTTGATATCACGTGGAGTGAATCGAATTGGATGGAGGCTGGTATCTGTGATGCTGCGGACCACTGGAGGAGCCCAAGATGGATCATCCACTCGCTACTTCTGACTGAAGATTTTTGCGAATGCATCAGCCTTATCTTTTGCACTGATACGCTGGGCTCTTCCACCATTGAGGATGGGGATATTGTGGAGCGTCCTCCTCCATTGCGTTGTTTAATTGTCCACCACCATTCACAACTGGATGTAGAAGGACTGCAGAGCTTAGATCTGATCCATTAGTTGTGGGATCGCTTAGTTCTGTCGATCACTTGCTGCTTATGCAAGTGATAGCTTGTCAAATGCTTTAACAAGGGCTACATAGATTACATCCACTGTCTTCCACTCATCAATTATCTTTGTCGCTTCCTCAAAAAACTCAATCAAACTTGTTTGAGAAGATCACTCCGCACACAAAGCCATACTGACTACCCCTAATGAGTCCATTCTTTTCCCAGTTTCTCCAAGAAATTCACGTCCTTGAAAATCAATCAAACATTGACTGAACTATACTTTCTGAAAGAAAGCAGATGTACTGGACAATGCCTTAAATCTTGATTTTACTGGTTTCTAAGAACTGCATCTAATGTTAAATAAAATCTTTGAGAAGATAATGAATAGCATTGCTATGGAGATTAATGCAAGTCTTCGGCAAAAGAACAGCTTGCATAGAAACTGTCTTAAGTTCCTCCATAAAGTGAATGAAGAGGGAAACCTCAATATAATTATATTTTGAGAATCGCTCAAAATTGGTGGAGGAGATGGGTCGGCTAATAAGAAGATAGCTGCAGAAATTAAACCACAAAGATGAACAATTAAACCAGACATTGGTTGATATGGTAACCCCTCACTGTTAATTCACTGAACCCTGCAACATTTCATTACAACAAAACTTCAAATATCTTTGAAAATGCAACTGAAACAACAACTGCATAATTAGCAGCAAGTGGAAGGTGTATCAGAGAGTTTTGAGGAAAAACTCATATTAAATTGTAATTACTTGTTGAGAGATTTTAAAAAATATTGTATGAAACATGACAAATGAAACCGCCAAATCATTATTAAATAATTAATTATTTTCTCAAATAGAGATTCATTGGTAGTTATTTAGCATCTTCTTTTCCAAATGTTTGAACTCTCAAATAAAATGCTTTTTAATGTTACTTACTTCAAACCATTCCATTCATTACAAAGAAATCCCATCAGCTCCCACCTTCCAGAACCACAAGAGCAGCCAGCCCAATGGAGTATCTTTCAGCACTCTTCCTACCCACAAACTCACCCCCATCCACCCTCACCACCTATGCTGGCTCTTTTGACGGGCTCTGAGTGGCAGGTATTGAGGAGTCACTAATCCCCCTCTCCAGCCCCAACCAAGAGGCCACAAATAAATCCAACAGGGTTTGTTGAGACATCTTTAGGAGAGTCAGGCAGCTCCCATTACATCGCTGATCATCTGAGTTCTGGTGGATTCTGGGATAACTGGTATCAAGTCACTCATTAGTGAGTCTAACTGTAAACCTGACAGTGGGATTCCTAAGCTGGGCCCTTTTCACAACCAATTTAATTGGGGACAGTTTTCTAGACGGGAATCAATGCACATACTCCTACCTGATACTCCCGGCACCTACCATTATGCCTGCACCAGTAAGACTCAATTAATTTCTACAATGAGCAATGCCTAAAAATCCAATCTAACAGATCTCAGTTTGAACAGTTTGTTATCAAATAGTCTGTAGTGTTACTACCCAATTAACAATAATATAGAAACGTGAGCAACAACTTGACTAATGCTTTGCTCATACTGTTAGCAACTTCATTAACAAAGTCACATATGCATCTTAGTTAATTTAATACTTTCACTGGATAGATTTACAATATATTCAAAATTTACTGGTAAATTTCATAAGAAATGATAACTGCTTCCTAAAATAAAGCTGGCAATTTTTCTATTTGAATGATCCAGGTACTTTTGGTGAACTTGAAGTGGATTTCCAGCATTTTCTGCTTTTGTGACACAAAATCCTCCTTCAGATTTGTTCTTTGCTTAGATATCGGTTAGATATCCCTGAGTCTTTTTGCGTTACCAGTTAAATTGTCTTGGATAATTGTTCATATAATCCAATCAATTCAATTCAGCAAACTTACTGGCAATGTGCTATTGTTGCACTGGTATTTTCTAAAGTAATTTTAAAGAGATGATATTGAATCATCTATAAGACATGAAAAACATAATTTCAAGCAAATTGTCACACTGAAATGTTCCAACTTTATCTCAAGGAATAATTCATGATAGAACCATAGAACCGTGGGAATGATATAGCACAGAAGGGGGGCATTCAGACCATCTTGTCCGTATAGACCCAAAGACAGCCAAATCCCCTGTCTAATCCCACCTTCCTGCACATGACCCATTACCCTGCAGATTCAGGCACATTCTAAAAGAGTTTAGGCTCTCTGCCTCCACCACCAACTCAGAAAGCAAATTACAGACTCTCACCACCCTCTGCATGAAAATGTTTTTCCTCACATCCCCTCTAGTCCTTCTGCCACATAACTTGGAATCTGTGATCATGTGTTTGTGAACTCTGCCAGGAGAAACAGATTCTTCTTAATCACATCATAGTAAAATAATCCTCTATGGGAGGATGATCAGAAAACGATAGACTGGGAAAATCACATTGAAAGTGAGAAACCTGGTTTGAAACTAGTGTCTTAAAGTTAAATATATGCAATTGTATAGGTATGAAGGCAGATAACATAGATTTTAAAATATAATAAATAATAAGTGGCAACGATTTAATGAGATATTTCATAACTCTCACTGATCTATGTTCTGTTGAGTAAGAAAGACTCTAAAAAGGATAAACTGTCTACAGCTAATTGTGGAACGTAAGGACAGATGAGCCAAATTGAAATTGTACAATATTCTCTAGATTACTACCAGGTCAGATGATTAGCAAAATTCTAGAAACCAACAAAGGATGTATTTTTGACATTGTATCATTATCATCCTTTTGGGATTAGCAAATAATAAAATTGTTCTTTATTTCACTCAAGAAAATCCTGCAAGTGACTCCATTCTTTTACAATAGACAATGGATAACGACATTCTTATTAGTGATGTATGGCTGACACTAAAAAAAAGGAAGTTTTGTTGTGGTCAACTTGCAAGTTTGTATAGAAAGGAGCAAGTTCACTCTTCCCCATCAGGTTCTATCAATCTATATTAATTACATGGTTAAAGGAACTGCTTGTATTATAGCCCAATTTTCCAATAAAATAAATGCACAAATGGGAAAAGACTTGATAGGTTGAGTAAAATAGAGGAAAGTGTTTGATTATCTGTATGTGAGGCTTCCTTGGTCAGGCAAACAGAAAAGCAGGATATTATTTCATTGGAGAGAGATTACAAAATCCCATGGCACAGAAGATTTGATCATCATTTTACAAGAAGTAAAATTGTAACTCATAGATACAGCAGGCAATTAAAAATACAAAAGAAATGTTGGCCTTTTTTGGTGGGCAGAATGAAATATAAAACTAGGGAAGTCTTGCTATAATTGTACAGGGTGTTGGTAAGACCACAACTAGAGAACTGCACACAGTTTTGGTCTCCTTATTGCATTGGAATTTCAGACTAGGTGCACTAGGTTCAATAATGGGATAAAGTCAGAAGTCACACAACACCAGGTTATAGTAGAACAGGTTTGTCTGAAATCACACAAGCTTTTGGAACGCAGCCCAGTGGGGCTGTCGTATGAGGAAATTTTGAGCAGGTTGGATCTGCAATTATGAATGTTCAGAAGAATGTGAAGTGATATTGAAGCATATAAGACTCTAAGGGGTGTAACAGGGTAATACTGAGAGTATGTTTCCCCTCATGGAACACAGGGAGCACAGTTTCAGAATATGGTGCTGTGCTACTATCTCTGTTGAAACTGCTAACTATTAAAAATAGATTTGACTTCCCAGTGACCACTTAAAAGAGTTACCCAAAAAGATTTCAAGGCCTGAATTTTTACTCCCGGGTTGGGAGTGCAGAGTTGCAGTAATTTCGAGCTCTGCAAATCGCTGCTGGGAGGAAGCACCCAAGATGCTGGAACTATGGTCTGGCAGAGGGTGCATATTTTTCAGGAGTCATGCCAGGTGACCCCAGAATGAGTACAGCGGCTGTTAACTGTGGAGATGGAAAAAGCCAGATTTAAAATTTAACTTCAATCAAAATAACAAAACAAAAAGCAGCCCTCACCCCTTACACCACGCCCCCTGCCACATCCATTCCAGCTAATGTTAGCTCATGCCCCCCCCACCCAAACCCTCATATCCCTTTCAAACCTGCATGATAAGTACCAGTATTCACCCCATCTACCCTGCACATACGCCCTGCTAATCTTATACTGCTGTGCTCACTCCCAATGTCTCCTCATATACCCTCCAACAACCAATGTCCTTACATCCTGCCCCATGGATCCTAAAATGCACCACGTCAACCTACAGCCCTCCACCCATCTATGTCAATTCATGCCAATTCATGCTTCTACGCCCCACCTTTTTCTGTCACATTTCCATGCCAACTCACTCTGTATCTACCATGGACAGATGTTAGGATCCATGGTGAGATAAGATAAAACAAGGTTCTTAACTATCTATCTATTATCAAAAACAAAACTAACCCTTTCAATGCTTTTAACTTCCTGATAAAACAAGCTTTGGAACTGATCGACCCACTTCAAAGAATGTATCATTTGCAACTCTCAAACAAACTGAAATAGCTGGCACATGATTATGATGATGGAAGACTGTGAAATTAGTCATGTGGCATGAAGCCAGTAATTATAACCTTCAAACATATGTCAATAGACCATGATATATCAAGCACTGATTTTTTTTAACACACCAGCTATTTTAATGATTAAAGGGCAGGGGTTTCAAATGCCTTGACAACTTAATCATTGTTTTTGGCAGTCGTGATTGTTACTTTTGACAGATTTTGATAGATGCTTTTGGCATTTTCTTTGTCAGTTCCTAAGAGTTTGGCAATTCATGGGTTTATGCATTTTTTATGCACATTCATATCTATAATTAATTATTCCAAAGGGCATCTTACCACTCCCAAGATGTTGCCAGACTGTATCTGGAAGGACATCTTGTCTTTCCAAAACACACACTCTGTAAGGCTCAAGCCATTTCCTAGTGTCTAAACTGCACACACTTTCTTTCACTCATCTGTCTCACAAATGGAAGAACCTGCTGACTTATATGAACAGCTGAGTCCATATCATTCCTGTATGAATATGAACTACCCCATTCCACACTGCGCCAGTCCTGTGAAAATGGGAGGGTCATTGTTCAAATGTCAGACATCTGAATTTTGGTCTTATCCACCATTAACAAGCAAACTAAAATCAACAACAACAAATGTTCCTGAGGTCATAATTTAAAAAGTAAGTTAACCTTGAACTCATCTACAGCATCATGGCTCACTCTGGTGATTGTCTGCTGGCCACACCAAAAGGAATCTTCCATTAAACTGAATTTCCACCGGATCCATTTCTTGAACCAGAGAACATTTTCCCACACATTAGATCTACTCTTTAACAGAGAAACAGGGGTTTTTTTCTGCTCACCATAGCAGCTGCTCCCTTTCTCCCTCCCTCTCTCTCTCTCTCTCTCCCTGGAACACTCTGCCCAAAGTCAGGGCAGCTTGTTCTGCTTTTGTGTTTAGGTATGAAAATTAATAACTAGGTTTCAACAGAATTTGATCTGTGCATTTCATTCTCATGGTAACCAGGTCACATTGGCTTATGACCAGGTAGAGCAAACAGGATGTCACATGTTCTTTTTTTGCCTTGAAGGCAAAAAAAGTTTAAAGTTTATCCATCTCATAATAGAATCCCTACAGTGTGGAAACAGACCATTCAGCCCAAGTCCACACTGACCCTCTGATGAGCATCCCACACAGACCTACCACCTACCCTATAACCCTGCATTTCCCTGGGTTAATCCACCTCGCCTGCACCTCTCTGGACACTATAGTCAATTTAGCATAGCCAATCCACCTAATCTGCACACCTTGGACTGTTGGAGGAAAGCGGAGTGAACCTATGATGACACGTGGAGAATGTGCAAACTCCACCCAGGCAGTTGCACAAGACTGGAATGGAGCTCAGATCCCTGGAACAGTGAGGCAGCACAGCTGTATAAGGAGCCACCATGCCATCCAAACCTTGTATTCTTAATAATGAAAGTGTAGGGTATTCATTTTTCTCACATAATGTGGTTAATATTTGAAATACTCTACACTGTGCCTGGTGTTCACATTTTTATTGTTTTGTGCTAAATTAAAGTTTCTTATTGTCAAGGATTTATGGCCCTTAATTTACACCTTTATCTGGCACTGACAGAAAATTAGATCCTTTTAGATATTTTTCAATCAACCTATTCAGAAATGCTGTGACACATCTTTGGCACAAGCAGGACTTGAATCTAGATCTCTTGGCTTAGATGCAGAGACACTGCCACTGCACCATGAAAGCACCCCACACCCAATTTATAGATCATTTCTGTTCAGTGACATCTCTGAAGCAGGTGGGATTCAAACCCTCATCTCCTGGATCAGAGATAGGGACACTACCACAACACCACAACAGCCAAGAAAGAACAAGCTTGCCTTCATGTAGTTTTTTTTTCACAACCTTAGAACTTTCAAAAACACTTCATAATTAAGGTAGAACTTTCAGATATTTGTTAATTAACCTGTTCAGAGATGTTAGTACAACCACTGGTGAAGGTAGGTCTCCTGACTCAGCAGTAAGGTCATTACCATTGCACCATAAGAGCTCTGAAAGAATTTGTGCATAGCTATTTTTGAATCAACTTGTTCAGAGAAGTTAGTAAACACCTCTAGAGCATGCGTGCTGGCTACCACTTTGACACAAGAGCCCTTGTGCCCTCTTATAGATATTGCTAACCAACCCCTTCAGACATATTACAAACCACATCTGAATCTGATGGGATTTGAACACAAGCCTGGCCCAGAAGGAGGATGCTACCATTGTGCCACAAGAGTCCCTGCACCTACTTTTGCAGAAAGCTAAACCATTCTATTCAACTGTGAATTTTAATCATCTGTAAATTGGCATGCAAGATAAAACTAAACTGTAACATCAACTCCCATTTTGTCTGGGAGGATTCAAATGTGTCAAAGATGCGTGAAATACTTGCTTAGCCAAGGCTTTATTTTAATAGTCCAGAAGTATAAATACCTTAGGCATGATTATTAATCTCAATGTTAATCCCTAATTTTACTTGGAAGAGATAGCCCTGCATTGGAATGTGTTTGATGCATGGCTTGGGTCACTGAAATGGGGTACAGCACAATTTAACTGAGGCACAATTCAATCACCCAGACCCACTGCTGCTGTAATATAATGTCACTAATGGCAAGGCAGCCAGAGAGAGGAGGATAAGCAGACACTGGGTGGAGAGGAGAAACATTCTTGTTTGCATGCTCACATGGAATAAAACCTTTAAAAACTAAAGTAATGCTACAATTGTAGACCTCCACTGGGCCTCCTAATCTTCGGCATAAAGCCAGTAGTTTGCTATACTGAGATAAAATGTAGCTAACGTCTGAATTACATTACATTTAGAATGTTTATTGAGACCAGTGTTGGCTTAGAGTGAAGCCCACACACAAAACATTGCTGTTAAAATATATGCAGCATAGTTCCAATGAGTATCAGTGCTAGAATGCTATTATTCTAAAGACCCCAAACCTTATTCTAGTCATACAAAAGGGCTTAAATCAAGGTTTTAATTCATACCTGAGATATTGCACAAATCCTCTTCTGCTGACAAAACTGCCTTTAGTATCATTGTTCTGAGACGTGTATGGGAGCATTCAGTGCAAACGACAAGGCTGAAGTATTATAATCACCTTCAGCATGAAATACCAAGTGGATGATCCAGCTTGTCCCCCTCCTGAGGTCTCAACATCATGGAAGTCATTTTTCAGATAATTTGTTCCACTCCGTGTGGTAAAGAAACAGCTGCATGTACAAGATGTAGCAATCGCTGTTGGCCCTAACACCATTCACAGCTTGATGCTTATCTGTTCCAGAACCAACTACACCAATGGCCAAGTATTCCATTACCACTACAACACTGGCATCTACTTGACAAAGTGGAAGGGGAATGGTGTGTCCACTGAAGGCAATCACAAACTCAACTGAACCGGTTACCACCCCATCAGTCTACTCGCAGCTATGGCAAAGTGGTCAGTGTCTCTTACGCTGAGTTTGGGTTCCAGCAGGACTGCTTGGCTCCTGGCCTTATTATAGTCTTTATTCAATCAAAGACAAAAGAGTTGAATTTTGAAGATAAACTGAGAATTATTGTCTTTGCCATAAACGCAGCATTTGACAGAGTGTGGCGTCAAACAGTCAGGAGTAAAATTGAAGACAATGGGAATTAGAAAGCGTTGCACTGCTTGACATCATACCGAGCTCAAAGGAAGGTAGCTGTACTTCTTGGAGAACAATGATCTCCGATCCAGGGCATCACAGCAATTTGTTCTTGTTCTTTCATGGATGTTGGCATCACCAGCAAGGCCAGAATTTGATGCCCATCTCCAACTGTCCTTGAGTAGAATAGCTTGTTAGGCTATTTCAGAGGATAATTAAGAATTAACACATTACTATGGGCCTGGAGTCACGTGTAGGTGATAGCAGGTGAGAACAGGAAATCTCCTTCTCAAAACTTCTTTTGTGAATCAAATTGGTTATTCGAACAACCAATTATATTTCCAATCATAGTTGCATATTCCAGAATTTTAAATTCCATCAACTGCCATGGTGGATTTTGACCCCGTATCTCCAGGGCATTAGTCTGGATTACTAGTCCTGTAACACACATTACTGTCTCCCCTTAAGTCGTTAAAACAGTATCTGAGTCCTAACTGCTATCAGATATTTCATCGATGACTTTAACCTCAACCAAATGGTCAGATGTGGAGATGTTCATTGATAGTTGTTCAGTGTTTCATTTCATTTACAACATCTTTGCTAATGAAGTCGTCCATGCAGCAAGGTCTGGAAAACTTTAAGGCTCCAAAAGAAAGTGCATAACCATCTGTGTTTGACATTCAATGGCAGCTCCATCAGTGAATCCCCTACCATCAACATCCTGACAAGGGTGGAGGGTGTCACCTTTGACAAAAAAACAACTATGTATGGCTACAAGAACAACATTGGAATTTTGTGTGCATAATTCTGCTCTTAACTTCCCAAAGCTTCTTAACCAACAAGGCATAATTCAGAAGCCCCCTGCCTGACTGAATGAATGCAGCAGCAAAGGCAGTCAAGAATTTGACACCATCCAGAACAAAGTTGACTGGCAACTAGCTACAACCATAAACAGTCAGTGCCTCCACCATTAACACACAATGGCTACATTATGTCTATCTACAAGATGTACTGCAGTGTCTTGTCAAGGTTCCTTTGACAGTGCTATCCAACCTACAATCACTGCTGCCTTGTCAAAGAAGGGCAGTATGTGTGTAGAGACACTACATCTGTAAATTCCCCTCCAGAAAGTTACAAACGCACCTTGACCTTGAAAATATATCACCACTCCTTCCCTATCACTGGGTCAAAATCCTATCCTTATCTAACTGCACCTTTATAAAGTTAAAAATCACACAACACCGGGTTATAGTCCAACAGGTTTAATTGGAAGCACACTAGCTTTGGGAGCGACACTCCTTAATCACCTGATGAAGGAGCATCGCTCCGAAAGCTAGTGTGCTTCCAATTAAACCTGTTGGACTATAACCTGGTGTTGTGTGATTTTTAACTTTGTACACCCCAGTCCAACACCGGCATCTCCAAATCATGCACCTTTATATGCACTCACATGCACAGCAGCAGTTCAAAAGGTGGCTCACTATTACATCATCAAGGACAATTAAGGATCAGTGATGAATGCTGGACTTGCCGGCAATACCTACATCCCATGAATGTATAAATGAATAAAATAAAGTGGTCAGGAAAAATATTCTATAACAATATGTGTTACAAGTATTCATTTCTAATGACAAGTGGAACAAAATAATAGCTTTACCAAAGTGACAAGATGTCATCAGCAGTTATGCTGAAATTTATGGGAATAATTCACAACATAGTCCAATACAACAAATTATTTCAGGGGATACATGATCAACTGTCCCGATGTGCCTCGAGGGTCCAGAGCTAAGGTATTGCTGATGTGCTGCCAGCTTCTTTCTCGGTGATGTACGTGTGCTTGTTTTTCATGTTTGATCGGTGTAGAGGTGCCTTCTCACAACTGTCGGTCTGCTTTCAGTTTTGCTGACTGCAAACACCCTGCAGCCAAATTGTTATTGCAATAAACTTGATGACTACATTAAGAACATTAATTGACCAGAAAGAATGTAGACTTGAGCTTAGCAATCAAAGAACCCTTTTCCCACTAATCAAATTATCATTATACTTCACTATGGGCACTCATGCCATACAGACTCATTTGTGAGCTAGCTTGGGTCTCCCTCTTATTCAGCTCTCTTCTTAACAAAATAATTTTGTACTACAGGAGGGCAATATTTCTTTTACTACCCACCAATCACATAGGCTGCACAAGAGGTCAGTATGTTATATGCGAATGTGCCTGGGCTGTTATGTGATTATTATAATTGCATATTTACACTGCAATATCCTCATTTGTACTGGTAAAGGCAGTATAATATCAGGGAAACACAATTTCTATTTTATATTTGTATATACATTTATTCCTCATGTAGAGATGTGTTTTATCTACAGAGAGACATCATGCATTGCCTTCTTTAAATTTACTCTTGTAGAGAGCCATCATAGTCAGAATGAACCAAATAACTTTCTTCTGTGCTGTTACCATATGATTCTATTATAATATGTTTCAGAGCACTGTACACCTGAAAGAATAGCCTGCATCTTAGAATCAGAGACTGGTTTCAACACAAAAAGGAGATCATTTAGGTTGTTTTGTCCAGAGTAACTTACAGCAAGAGCAAGTTAACTATTCTAACTTCCTACCTCTGTATTGTTCGTCACTTTTTCTTTTATCCTTCAAATATTTATTCAGCTTGAAAATCATGACTTAAATAAATGCCACCACTTTCAGCAGTGAATTCCAGACCATAACCATATACTATGTAAAAATCTTTTTCCTCGTGTCATAGTCAAGTCTTTTCGACAATCGCATTAAGTCTACATTTTTTAGTCCTTGACCCTTCTACCATTGAAACTAGCTTCTTTCTACCTGGGGAGATAGTGGAGTAGTGGTGATGACACTGGACTAGTAAATCAGAGGCCCAGGACTTTACTATGGGAACACAGGTTCAAATGGCTGCAGGTGGAGTTTAAGTGCAATCATTACCAAGTTTTATATCTGGGTTCTGTACTGCCAGGCAATAATTTAAATTCAATTAATGCATCTAAAATTGGAAACATCGCTAATGCTGACCATGAAATTATTATTGATTTATTTTTGTGATAGTTACTGTTAAGAACTGATTTGGTTCACCAGTGTCCTTTTGAGAAAGAGGTCAGCCATCTTTACTCCATCTGGCCAACATGTGCTTCCAGGTACACAGCAGTGTTGCTGACTCATAACTGCCCTTAGTAACAGCATTCAAGGACATTTAGGGATGGGCAGTAAATGTTGAGCTTGCAAGCAATATACAGATGTCTTTAAAGATTAAAAAACAGATGGTTATCTAGTCCCTCAACAACTCATCAAATCTCCTCTCAACTTCTCTTTTCTCAGGAGATAGCCTCCAGTCTACCAATCTTATCAGTTTTACTGAAGTGCCTCTTCCCCAGAATCATTCTTGTAAATCTTTTCTGCATCTTTTCTAAAGCCCTCCTAACATTCCTAAAGTGTGGACATTTGGACATAATTGTCCACCTAAGGCCAAAGTAATATTTTGGAATGATTCACTTTTTTGTATTATATGCCTTTATTTGCAAAGCCCATGTTTTCCAATATCTTTTCAACCTCTTTGTCTGCCAATTTGCCAGCTGACCTACCAACCAACTGAGGTGCCTTATGCAAATGCTTAGACATTTACAAATAAGAAAATGGAATGAGGAGCATCAGTGTCAATGAAGGATGTGATGTGTTACATATTGGGAGATAAATATACTACTTCTATGTTTTTAGAAAGGGTGAACAAAGCATGGGGAGGTTAACATTATTAAGAATGTGATCCAACAAGAGTATAAAGGAGAGACCTAAACATTTGTAATTAGTAGATAACGTAGGTTAAACAGAGTTATAGAACCAAGATATACACGGGTCTGACTGTCACACATCTCCTTCTGGAATGTGCCTACGCAAAGGAAGTCTGGAGAAGAATGCAGTGGTACTTGTCGAGGTTTGTCCTGAGCAGCTCCATGACACGGGACTCTGTGCTCTATGGTCTGTTCCCCGGGACGCACACTGAGACGATCATCAACTCAGTCAAAGACGCTCTTTGGTCTGTCCGAAACCTGTGGATCTTCCAGCTGAAGGAGCTGACCCCGACTGAGTGTTACGGACTGGCACATTCCAAGGTCCAGGACTACGTGTTGAGGGACGCGCTGAAGCTTGGGGCAGCTGCTGCCAAGGCGCGGTGGGGAAAGACCACCGTCTAACATCTGCCTGCCAAAGAACAGGAGGCCCACACAGTAAGTGGGCTCAGCTGACACCTCAGCTAAACATATGTATAATAAACGTACAGACCTGTGTATATATATTAATGTATACTTGATCTCTGTCTGCAAAGAAATGGAATGTTTACATATGTATGGCATGACCAATTGCACAGATCATCAAAATATTTTTATGAATAAAGTATATTTTTGAAATTAAAAAAATACACAGGTGCGAAGGAACTCGATGTATAAAGATCTGGGCAACAGGGCAAAAAACACACCCAATGCCACCCTCACCCTGATGGTCACCTTTGTGTGTGGCTGCATCAAGCTATGCATGGATCCCCAGTACGTAAACATCAAGTGTCACTACATATTGAGGTTCTACCTGTCCCCAGTGTTGCGAAGGATAGGCCTGGCCTCGCTGTCGCGGAACGCTCTGAGTAGTTGGACCATTCCCTGTCAACTGTCCTTCAGGGAGAAATTTATGAAGAAAACCACCTTGACCACAAGTCCATCAGGAAGTGGTCAGCACATAGTGTCCTTGAGACCCTTCGGGAAAAGGAGAGGGCGGATCCTGTTGAGCAGTTCCCTGAGCAGACTGTCAAAGCCATTTGGCAGAATGCCTCATCGCCAGAACTTTCCAACAAGCACCAAGACATGGCTTGGCTGGTGGTGAGAAGGGGTCTGCCTGTGAGATCCTTTATGCACGCCCGGACTCTCTGCCATACCGCACGCTGCCCTTGAAGCAGCTGTGGAGGGGATGAGACTGTCACACACCTCCTTCTGGAATGTGCCGATGCAAAGGAAGTCTGGAGAAGATTGGAGTGGTGTTTGTCGAGGTTCGTCCTGAGCAGCACCGTGATGCGGGACACCGTGCTCTACGGTCTGTTCCCCGGGACGCACACCAAGACGAACATCAACTGTGCCTGGAGGATCATCAACTCGGTCAAAGACGCTCTTTGGTCTGTCCAAAACCTGTTGATCTTCCAGCTAAAGGAGCTGACCCTGACTGAATGTTGCGGACTGGCACATTCCAAGGTCCAGGACTACGTGTTGAGAGACGCGCTGAAGCTTGGGACAGCTGCTGCCAAGGCGCATTGGGGAAAGACCACCGTGTAACATCTGCCAAAGAAGAACAGGGGCCCATTCAGTAAGTGGGCTCCGCTGAAGCCTCAGCTAAATGTATGGATGGTAAGTGTACAGACCTGTATATACGAATTATTAATTCCAACCTCTGTATGTAAAGAAATAGCATGTATACATATGTATAGCACCGTTAATTTTACAGATCATCAAAATATTTTATGAATAAAGTATATTTTTGAAATAAAAAATATACATGAGTTTGGTACATACATATCCTGAGGTGACAACTTAATAATGAGTAACCAGGAAAACCAACATTCTATGAATGAATAAAAACAAAGTGTCAGTATTCACAGTCTTTCCCTGAATGCCTTTGGTGTAGATTAGGAAGTGTGAGGCAAAAATGTGAGGTGATTACAGAAGAAATTGCTTTCACATGGTCTGGGAGAGAAATAGCAACATAAAGGGAAAAGGAAATACATAAGTCAAACCTAGAAACAAAGAGTCAGAGAGATGTACAGCATGGAAACAGACCCTTCTGTCCAACTCGTCCATGCCGACCAGATATCCCAACCCAATCTAGTCTCACCTGCCAGCACCCGGCCCATATCCCTCCAAACCTTTCCTATTCCTGTTTTGTTCCAAATGCCTTTTAAATGTTGAAATTGTACCAGCCTCCATCACTTCCTCTGGCAGCTCATTCCATACATGTACCATCCTTTGCATGAAAAAGTTGCCACTTAGGTCTGTTTTATATCTTTCCCCTCTCATCCTAAACCTATGCCCTCTTGTTCTGGTCTCCCTCACCCCAGGGAAAAGACTTTGTCTGTTTATCCTATCCATGCCCCTCATGATTTTATAAACCTCTTTAAGGTCACCCGTCAGCCTCCGACGCTCCAGGGAAAACAGCCCCAGCCAATTCAGCATCTCCATATAGCTCAAATCCTCCAACCCTGACAACATCTTTGTAAATCTTTTCTGAAATCTTTCAAGTTTCACAACATCCTGTGTGGGTGGCACAGCGCCAGAGACCCGGGTTCAAATCCCGCCTCAGGCAACTGACTGTGTGGAGTTTGCACATTCTCCATGTCTGTGTGGGTTTCCTCCGGGTGTTCCAGTTTCCTCCCACAGTCCAACGATGTGCCAGTCAGGTGAATTGGCCATGCTAATTTGCCCATAGTGTTAGGTGAAGGAGTAAATGTAGGGATATAGGTGGCTTGTGGGTCGGTGTGGATTTGTTGGGCCGAAGGGCCTGTTTCCATACTGTAAGTAATCTATTCCTTCTGATAGGAAGGAGTTCCACAAGCAAATGCCTTTACACCAAATTAAAGTTGAAAGTTTTAGAGAAACTTAACAGGTCTGGCAGTATCTCGAGAGAAAGAGATTTAACAATATGATTCATTTTCAGATTGCAAAGAAGAATCCGAATGGACTTGAAACATGAACTTTGTTTTTCTCTTTGCAGACTTGCTGAGTTACTCCAACACTTTTACTTTTTGTTTTAGATCTCCAGGATCCATGATATTTCACATCGTTCTGAGTAATGAACCAGAAGTAATTGACAATCTGGGAATAAAATGTGAATGATGCCATTCTATTGTAGAAGTCTTTATTAGACTTAAGGAGAAAAGAGGGTCAAAGAGAAAAGTTTTGGTTTTAAACCTGTCTTCTGTTGAAGAATTGAATAAATTGTGGGAAAAAACAGCGGTCGTTAAATCAATGCTGCAAAGGTGAAAGTTGTTCAGTTACGTATTTAGTCAATTGCAAAACATGTATAATGCCTTAAAGGCAAAACAGTTTACTTGAGGAATGATGCAAACATATTCAGGACTTAAATGAACAGAAAGAAAGTAATTTACATCAGGACAATGAATAGCAACAAGAATGGTACAAATTAGTCAAAAAGGACAAAATGGAATCATGAAACTGCTTTCTGCTCATAACAAAGGTAACAGAAACAGTATTATAATCACTTTGTAAATATGGACCTATTGAAATATATTGTGTGCAACAATCATAGATGAGGAGGGTAAGTCAGAAGTAATGCATAACACTTTTCCATTGTCTTCACAGTGGAGAAAATGATACAAGTCATAATGAAGACAATATTCAAGTGAAGATGAGATATTTCATGATTTAACATGAACCAAGAAATTGTATAATGATACATGACAAACAGATTTTCATACTTAAATGATTTTTTAAAAAAAGTTTGAGCTGAAATACTCAAACTATACTGCTATATTTTCTTCAGTTGGCACTGGGGACATATTAATTTTCAAGTGTTTAAATGTTTTTACTTAGACATTAGTTAGTGTAACATTAACAGGGCACTTATAGTCAGAGCACAGCCCAATTTTTCTCCGATAATGTTATAACAGTCACTATGTCTATCAGATAGGACTAACGAATATAAAATGCTATACTTCTTTTAGCCACATAGCTTACATGCTGGTGAGGTTTATGCTGGCTGTAGGAACATTAGTAGAAATGTATCATCAGGAACTCAGTGATTATTGCAAAAAACCAACATATCCACTGCCCAGTTTATGGTCAAATTAAGAATCGGCTCCAGTGAGAAAAAAATGAAAGCAAAGAGTGTCATTTATATTATCCTCAGGTATATGTCCATCACATTTAAAAAGATTCACATGTTGGCTCCATATTTATTTTAATAATTTAACTTATGAATCTGCGCAGACTTCTCATCCAAGTGTAATCCTAGCAACTAAATTCAGTACATTACAGTTTTATTCTTACAATGTTGAGTGTATAGTCTCAGTTGAAATGAACTACCTTTAATTAACTACAAGAGAAACCCTCAAGTTATTTAATTTTTCCACAGCAATTCTGCTCTAACCATGCTCAGTATACAGGCCTGGTAATGCCAGAAAACACCACATTGGGAATTTCCAGGCTGCCTTCTGGAAGGTCAGATAAGATCAGATCCTCCAACAGCCTCAATCGTGGTCCTTCCAGTGCTGACTGCTGTTCTGAAAGACAGTTAGGAACAGAGAAGATTAACTGACACCATGAAGTGAACCCTCAGGATATATAGGACTGTTCCTGGGAGGAGCTGACCGGAGTTCCTGGAAATTTGTTAGTTGTGTGTTTGTCACCAATACTGTATGAGAATGTTTTAGTAGCTGTAATGCGAATATCCTCTTAGATTGAGCCAGATGTCTTACAAGAGACAATCACATAACTGAGATGTAAAATAAATAAATAATATCTATTTACTGTTCATCAAAATTAGAGCCTATCTTCTGTCTATGTTTGTGGGTGTCATTCCCCACATGTTAGAAGTAGCCAAGTCAATACTAACAAGAATTGGTAACAACAAATCTACTGAAGACATCATGGATGATTCTAATAGAGATCAACGTATATCAGAAACCTAAGTTTCCCTGGTTTGGTGTGAACCATTTGTTCTTCAGTTGGGGGATAGTGTGTGTGAATGGATTTCAAACTGAGCATAAGCAGCAGACTTGCTTCCTATTCCTCCCAGCAAATAAAGGGCTGATAGATGTGAATGGCTACTCTAACTTTGAAAATAATACACTTCAACTTGTTGGATCTGATTTTGTGCCAGATCTCATAACAAACGTGTTATAAACTTCAAATATCTAATTATGTGGAATAATCAGAAAAGGACAGACTATTCAGTTCAACTAACCTTAACATACTTCTGTTCCACTGGAGCTTTCACACAGCCTTTCTTATCTAACTCTGGATAACTCTCTAATCTTTCCATTCTCACTATGCTTATTTAACCTCCTTTAAAAAACTCTTTGTTTTAAATTTTCATGGAATATGAACAGACCAGCATTTGTCATGTCTAATTGCCATTGAAAAGCTGATGGGTGATTCTCAACACTAAACCCCAACAATTCATTGGTGAGATAGGAGGTCAGACAATAAGCTTCGCCTACAAAGTTCCACACTACAGATGTATAACGACTAATTTTACTCCCTACTACCAATGTCCTTCAATGTCTCTTTCTATTGGGCTCAAGTAATCAACCAATTAATATTTTCCACCTCAATAGCCTGAGTCTTAATTTGTACAATTTACACTCTGATATGATAACAATATTCACATCCTAAATACTCTATGGGAAACAAGTTTCTTATGAATTCCTATTTGACTTTTTGTTAACTGAACTAATGGGGTGAGCTTTAGATGTGCTCATTTCCATAAATGGATACATTATTTCTATCTACGCTGTCAAAATATTTTATAATTTTAAAAATGTTTATTAGAGCACTCCTTAGCCTACTTCTTCCAAGAAAAAAGAGCTCCAGCCTTCCCTCATGAGTATAACTTCACAGTTCTGGTATTATCCTTTTAAGAGTTCGTTTTTGTCATACACTGACTAATTTCTCTATATCCCTTTTATAATGTGTTATTTTGCAATTAAAATAGGAGGAGATGCTTTCACTTCTAAAAACTCTCTCTGAGAATATCTGTTACAAATTACTTTACCTGTACTGAAGTCATGGATGCTAACTGTATAACTCTACAGCACAGGAGCAAGCTGAGAATTTGTGCCTTCAAATGAAAGTGAGCAAATGCCATGCCAACAATAATCATCATTTTATGAACTTATTTAAATTATAAATAAATTATAAAAGCAACATAAGAGATCATTTAGATTTGACTTTGAAATGTTTATCTAATTGAATTCTTAATTGAGATGGTTCTCAATCAAGTGTATGTTTACGAAAGAATATGATTTTAACTTTATTGTTTTTCTATTATTCCACATAACTATTATACAGGGCTTTGTGAGTGCATTTAGTGGGCTACAGTAAAACTGCACAAATCAAGAAAAACATAAACCTAACTTAAATGATCAGAGGTTCATGGGTGTTTTGGTCCCAATCCAACATCCTCTGAAACCCTGTTCTGTTCTCTCCTAAACATATGTCTTTATGCAATTTCATTCTCATCTCAAACTATAGGCTCACCACATCTATTAGTTTCTTCTTTGATGCTCATTGTTGTATGATTGCACCTCTTTTAAGCAACCTAGGACATCTATTGAAATTAACATTAGCCATGTATGAAACAAATTCACAGAGACGGGGATCCCATCACCAGGTCACCCTTTAGTTATACATAGAGTTATAGAGTCAAACAGCAAGGAAGTGGACCCTTCAGTCCAACTCGTCCACACCAACCTGACCTAGTCCCATTTGCCAGCATTTGGCCAACATCCCTCTAAACCCTCCCTATTCATGTACCCATCCAGATAGTTATACATAGAGTTATAGAGTCAAACAGCAAGGAAGTGGATCCTTCAGTCCAACTCATCCACACCAATCTGACCTAGTCCCATTTGCCAGCATTTGGCCAACATCCCTCTAAACCCTCCCTATTCATGTACCCATCCAGATACGTTTTGAATGTTGTAATTGTACAAGCCTCCACCACTTCCTCTGGCAATTCATTCCATACATGCACCACACTTGTCATGTAAAAATTTCCAACTCAGCACCACTCTCTTGAACTGTCCTACCTATCCATCTCCCTCCCCACCTATCCACTCCACCCTCTGCTCCGACCTATTACCATCACCCCCCCCCCCTTTCCAGCGTCCCACTTTTTGACTCTGATTTCCAACATCTGCAGTCCTCACTTTCTCTACGTAAAAGTTGCCCCTCAGATCTTTTTTGAATCTTTCCCCTCTCATTTAAAACCTATGCACTCTAGTTAATGATTCTCCCATCCCAGGAAAAAGACTTTGGCCATTCACCCCATCCATGTCCCTCATGATTTTATAAACATTTATAAGGTCAACCTTCAGCCTCTGATATATCAGGGAAAAACACCCTAACCTATTCAGCCTCTCCTATAACTCAAACCCTCCAGTCCCGGCAACATCCTTGTAAATCTTTTCTGAGCTCTGTCAAGTTTAACAATATCCTTCCTATATAATGGCAACCAAACTTGTACACAATATTCTAAAAGTGGCCTCACCTATATCCTGTACAGCTGCTGAACTTGACCTTAGTACTATCTCACACAGAGTCAGACACCAAAGTGTCAGTATCTCTGAAACTCACCCTTTTTATCTGTCAGCCAGGGCTCCCTGAGTGGACTAGATTAACAGCCCTAAACAAGAAACTCATATTCTATGAGGTCCAGCTAGCTGATCCTGTTACAATCATTACAATATGAATTCAAGTTATTGTTACTATGGAATACAAAAAGGAACATTAAAAATAACCAGAGAGCAAGAAATTAATTCAAAATTACAATATGCTATAGTTATAAATGTAAGACACAGGTAGTGTGGAGTGACTCAAATGACACCTTATTTCCAGCAGAATCAATTACTATGGAAAAGAGAAGTCTCAACATTTTCTTTATCATCTTTATATGCAACCATTTTGAGTTCAGATAAGAAAAATGTCACAAGCTCACCTGTTTAAGATATCCCTGAAGAGCAATTGCAGAAAGGCAGTAAAGGATTAAATCAAAGATCAAGACTATTTCTACCAATATTCAATGAGCTAATGGTAGGATCAGTCATTAGATGTGATAAAAACTTGGATAGATTACATTATGTTCCAGTTAATTATGCCAAATTGTAGTGCTTTAGAAAATTGATCAGATTAACTTCTTCACCACATGGAAGCACTTACTATGGTCCAGTGTTCTGTGTGGTTGCAATAAGGGTTTCATTTGGAATCTGCATGAAGTCACTGACAATAGTAATGATTACATCAAAAGGAGCTTCTTTGGTGAATACATTAAATAAGCTTTGATATTGTAAGAAAAGGATGCATTACAATATGAGTAGATAAGAAAATGAGTGGTAGTAGATTATGGGCTAAATATTTTGACAATCATGAATCACTACTTGTTTGCATTATGTCCTGCATAACCACTGATAGTTTACCACAGAAGAAGCAGCTTCTACCTAAAAAGGTTTAACTGCTGCATACTAATACCCCCTGTCTCAAAGACAAAATATGACCCCGTAGTTTTTAATAAATAATAGAAACTTTCAATAGCCTTGTTCCTTAATCATATGAAACATTCAATTCAAAATGGGCTTCCTCCACATATTTGAAAGATCATATGAAAACTATACCTTTATATTTTGCATGAACCAAAGGTGCTTTGAAGTACAAAAACATGCCCTTAAGGTGAGAATGTACCACCCACAGTGATGCAGGAAGCTTCTAGGGCAGTACACTACACAATGGGGAATCACTGTACAACGAAACTGTAACTAAACAAATTCACAAGCTAATAATTTGGGAAATGGATGAAGGCTTATCAAATTTATTTATTTTCCTTTCAAGCAGTTCTCTTTTTTGAGACATGGTGATGAAGTGCAGAGATGCAGGTGTAGCAAAACTACTTTTTAAGTTAACAAATGCCAGGGCAAATATTGTACAAATTAAACTTGCCATTTTATGTCCTGAGGTACACTTCTATAGAAATGACCCAATGCCTATGATTTAGAATGGGGTCAACATCTTCAGAAATGTGGTGTCCCACTCTGTTTCCTGTCTAGCAGTCGAGTTAGAATCCTGAGATTTCGCAGCCACATTTCTCGATTAAAAAAAAGATGTGGTTGAAGGTTTGATTTTCTAAAAATCAATTTTATGAGTAGGGTTAACATTCATTTGAAAAATTGAAGGAATTTAAACAGACATGGGCTCCGCACTTGAATTGGTGCTGTATTTTTGTAACAAGCAGTCAATAGGAATTTTGTTTCAAGTTGTACATATTTTGCTGAAGTAGTTACGTAGTAATCAGTTAGTTCACTTCATACTTAATGTTGAAGGTTCATAATCCAATTTACAACTTGATCATAGAAGCAGAGCAGTATGAAACGGACACCATTCACAAATGGAACTGTGGGGTTGAATTTTGGTATTTTTTCCTGTTCAATTATTGATTGTGTTATTGTAACCTTGGCACAAGATTTCGGCACCCTTGAAGAAATCATCAGCTTGCTGCTTATGTAATTTCTCCTCAGAATGATCCGATCTCCTGCCAAAGTCATAGGCAGATGAGAAGAAGGACAGTGGAAGACATATTTTTAGTAAGCAAGAGAATCAAGAAATAGAAGGAAAGTGGAGTTGGGGATTATCAAATCAACCATGATCTCATTGAATTGTAGAGCAAACGCACTTGGGCCAAATGGCCTACATCTGCTCAAATATCTTATGGTTTTATTTAATCCTTTGTGTTACAGAGCTTTCAAGTGATGGTCTGGAACCATTTTTGTGAATTATTCTCTTTACTGTTTCTTTGTATTCAGTATGTGGTCCATGGTTTTATAGCTGAAATGCTCAATTGATTTCAGAATAGGGGAGGTGGTGGTGTACTGGTAATTCAGAACCCCAGGTTATTGTGAAAACCGAAAGAACTGCAGAAGCTGTAAATCAAAGAGAAAAGGAGAGATTGTTGGAAAATCTCAGCAGGTCTGGCAGCATATGTTGTCAGAAATCAGAATTAACGTTTTGGGTCCAGTGAGAAATATTCTGAGGAAGCGTCACTGGACCCAAAACATTAACTCTGATTTCTCTCCACATATGCTGCCAGAGCTGCTGAGATTTTCCAGCAATTTCTGGTTTGTTTGCTCCAGGCTATTGTACTGAAGACCAGGGTATGAAACCCACCATGATATTTAGGGATATTTAAAACCAATAAAAATTCTGGAATATAAAGCTACCAGAAATTAAGATGACGATGTAACCACTTCAATTGTCGTATAAAAATCATCTGGTTCATGAATGCACTTTAGAAAAGGAAATCTATCATCCTTATCTGGTCTGGCCTACTTGTAACTTTAAGTTCCATAGCAATGTGGTTGACTCTTAACTGTCCACAGAAAAATTAGGGATGCACAATAAATATCGGCTAAGTCAGATACACGCATGTTCCATGACAGAATTTTTAAAAATACAGTTGGTGTTTGAGATCTTACAGCAATTTATATTAATTTGGAACTGGGTTACGATTGTTACTATAGTCGGAGACCAATAATTTCAATCTTTCATATATAATGGGGCAGAAATCTTTAGGTTGCACTCACTTGAAAACCAAGCTAAAATCTGCACCTGATCTTTCTCCTGATATGACCAACAAAAAAGACCAAAATTCCTGCCTTTTCCAGAACGTAAAACTTTGCATAAAACAAAAGTAAGTGCATTATCATCAAGTAATTAAAATGATGTTCTGTGCTCCAAAGCTTTCAGCTTTGCTGCTTTCCTTCCACTATAATAGAGAACAAGAATATGTCTAATCCCATTCGCTTCCATCCTCAAGAAGAACACCAATAGTGAAGAATATTGCATTGAGTATTGGGAGGTCATGTTGCAGCTGTACAGGACATTGGTTAGGCCACTTTTGGAATATTGCATTTAGTTCTGGTCTCCCTCCTATAGGAAAGATGTTGTTAAACTTGAATGGGTTCAGATTTATAAGGATGCTGCCAGGGTTGGAGGTATAGAAAGAGGCTGAATAGACTGGAGCTATTTTCCTTGGAGTGTCAGAGGCTGAGGGGTGACCTTATAGAGGTTTATAAAACCATTAGGGACATGGATAGGATATATAGACAAGGTCTTTGCCCCAGAGTAGGGAAGTCCAAAGCTAGATGGCATAGGTTTAAGCAAGAGGGGTAAGATTTAAAAAGGACCTAAGGGATAATTTGTTCATACAAAGGGTGGTGCGTGTATGGAATGAGCTGCCAGAGGAAGTGGTGGAAGCTGGTAAAATTACAACACGTAAAAGGCATCTAGATGGGTATGTGAATAGAAAGAGGGATATGAGCCAAATGCTGGGAAATGGGGTGAAATTAATTTAGGATATATGGTAGGTGTAGAGTTGGCCTGAAGGGTCTGTTTCCATGCTGTATATCTGTATGACTCTATAACTGCCTCACTATTGTAAGGTAGAGTCAGTCAGGTCGGTATAATCCAGCGCAAAGATAAAAATGCTACAGCTGGGCCAAGGATGACAACATTCTTATTGATGTCAGTAATCTCATCATCGTCCCCTCCACCAAACCACACCCCTGTGCCCCGCTCCCCCCCAATACCCACTCATCAAAATGTGCAATGTTGAGTAAAAGGAAATTTACCTCACTTTTTTATAAATCTAAGAATTTGTCTGTGCATAGTTATCTTTAACTGATGTGAGAAGATGCAACAAAATTGGATCACCTGGTCTTAAAAAAAATCACAGAGACACACGCTATTCATTGCATGGTCTAATACTCCTGTCTTTTTAAACCGACGTATCTTCCTTCTAATCATGAGTAGTGCTTTTCCAGCTAATTCTCCAGCAAGAAGCTTATTGTTTTATAATTATTCATGGCATGCAATCACTTTTACCGTCAAGTTAAATTGTACATTTAATGATTTGTCGTACAACATTTAGTTAGTTCCCTGAAGGTTCCCTTTCTTCTTTATGTTGGGTGACAATGCAGAATATCCATTCTGTCGCCCTGCAAAATCTCCCAAGTGTTATAAGGAACTGAACCGAAAAAGTCCGCAAGAGATTTGCAGAATAACTGCAGGATATGGTCCCTGCACAAATAAAATCCATCTCCAGAAAGAAAAGCAAATAGTTCAAAAAGAAGCAAAATACGTTTGAAATTCTACCAATTTATATTAAGTTAAGAATATCACTTTTTCCATTCAAATATTTGCAATCTCTGTGTAAATTATGTTCCCACAAGGGTCTATTTATATATTTCCCTGGAATGTATATGCTTTTAACTTTACCACATGGCATTATGTAGTGTGAACAAGTTCATCACATGATGGATGATCCATGAGTTTAAATACTTCCAGTCCCTGATAATTTATCTAATCGCCTTCTCTATTTTGTTTTACCAAGTGTTTTAGGAGTGCTTAGATCATTCCTTACTTAGCACACAACTTTGTAGTTTAAACTAAAACAAATCCTACAAAGACTAATGTAAATGTAATGAAATGACAGAAAACTGAGAGAGAACAGACTTTCACTTTAACTTGATGTCTGCGACCATGTAAAAGATGAAAATTCTCTCTGCAAGCAAAATATAATCAGTGAATGCCCTCAGGGAATCACACCTCTTTGAAAGTTGGCCTTTTAAGCTTCTTACAGGGAAAAGTAATTTTCAACAAAAATAAGTTTCAGGACTCCTTACATGGAATACATATATATTCATATTTTCTGGTGAGCACTTGACTAGCTATTGATTCCCATATAGAAATGATACAAATAGAGATATATGTAGATATAGATAGAAGGACATTTTAACATCTTTCTACATAGAGAACCACAATTTCAGATCCCAGAGTTTCTAATTTTTTGATCAGCAGGCTTTGACAATAGTTTTGCTGTTGCAATTCAGAAAACCTTTAGACCCATTTTTTATTTCTCTACATGCTCCATGATCATCTTCTTTTACTTTGCACCTTCATCCCTTTTATTAGTTAACCTTTCCAGTCTTCCATCCAATCATAGAACTTTCTATTTTGTTCTTTCCTTCGCTCCTTTCTTTTCCACTGCACTTGCTCATATCATTTAAACCTACAACTCACAAACATACATTTCATAATGTTCCATTTATTGCTTTTGACCTCCAAAAGGTTTGCCTTTGACCTCGTCTCTTTTTCACTTGGTAGTACAGAACTTGAACGTTGCTGAATATTTTCATCTTGCACTCATGAGGACAACTTCTAACACAGTTTCTGGTTTTATGCATTTTGACCCATGCAACCTTTAACATAGATTGCTGTCTGAGTCAGTTACCTTGAAGTTTATTTACAACAGTAATTATTTACAAGGTTACAATACCGGAGACTAATATACATAATCTGGGTTCTCTGGTGACTGAAGTAGCTGCACATTATGTAACTGATTGACTAAAAACACCAAACTGACTTCATTACACAGATAAATTTTATACTGGAACAATCTATGTCGTAATGTAACGGAACTGCCTTAAAGGTACAGGCCTGTCTGATTCAGAATCTATGTAGTAATAGTAATAATAATACAACTTCCCTCCTCCCTTATTTTCCTTTAAAGCTTGGAAATTCTTTTCCAATAACATTTATAAAGATGCATATGGATATATTGTCTCTTCACATTCAGAAAACTGTTTGGTGGACATACAACACAACCAGATCTGGTCCTTATGATGTTATCATAACTTGGCAGTATAGCTTCAAACTGTGATCTGTTGTTGTGGATTATTGAGTGTTATTTTCATTGTAGATGTGTGGTTGTTAACTGGAAAGGCATTATCCAATGTGATAGATGGTTGATGATATGCAGTTTGGGTATATAATCCATTTCTTCAAAGGACTTCATTGTACATTACAATGTCATAACACCTAGGCTAGATACACCAACATAGTATCTTTCTATGTGTTTATCTAAAAGTTTTGAACCATATGTTTTGTGCTGATTCAATCTGGGATAATTGTCTGAAAAATCATGCTCTTGTACCATTTTCTTCCTAGTTTCCAACAATGTGTTTTGCAAATGTGGTTAGGTGACAAGAATGTGAGAACATAAGAACTAGGAGCAGGAGTAGGCCATCTGGCTCCTAGAGCCTGTTCCAACACTCAATAAGATCATGGCTGATCTTTTTGTACCCTCAACTCCACTTACCCACCCTCTCACCATTAACCTTAATTCCTTTACAGTTCAAAGAAAGTGATCTATCTTAGCTTTAAAAACATTTACTGAGGAAGCCTCAACTACTTCTCTGGGTGAGGCATCCCACAGATTCACAACCCTCTGGGTGAAGAAGTTCCTTCTCAATTCAATCCTAAATCTGCTCCCCCTAATTTTGAGGCTGTGCTCAATTGTCCAAGTTTCACCTGCCATCCCCTCTACTTCTATCCTATCGATTCCCTTCATAATTTTATATGTTTCTATAAGATCCCCCCCTCAATTTTCTAAATTCCAATGAATATAATTCCAGTCTACTCAATCTCTTCTCATATGCCAACCCCCTCAACTCCAGATTCAACCTAGTGAACTTCCTTTGCACCCCCACTAGTGCCATTACATCCAAACTCAAGTAAGGAGACTAAAACTGCATGTAGTACTCCAGGTGTGGCCTCACCAGCACCCTATACAGCTGTAGCATAACCTTCCTGCTTTTCAATTCAATCCCTTTAACACTGAAGAACAACATTCCATTTGCCCTCTGAATTACCTGTTGTACCTGCAGATCACCCTTCTGTGATTCATGCACAAGGACACCCATGTCCATCTGCACAGCAGCATTTTTACCATTCAATTAATAATCCGTTTTACTGTTATTCCTACTGAAATGGGTGACTTCACATTTGTTACCATTGTACTCTATTTGCCAGATCTTTGCACATTTACTTAAACTATCTATGTCCCTTTACAAACTTTCACAGTCCTCTGCACACTTTAATCTACCACTGATCTTAGTATCTTCTGCAAACTTTGGCACACTACACCTAATCCTCAACGCCAAATCATCTGTGTAAATTGTGACTAATTGCAGTCCCAGTACTGATCCCTGAGGCACACCATTAGTCACTGATTGCCAACCTAAAAAGCACTCATTTATCTCCACTCTTTGCTTCTGTTCGTTAGCAAATCCTCTATCCATACTCATACATTGTCCATATTGCCGTGCATCTTTATCTTATGCAGCAACCTTTTGTGCCTCACCTTGTCGAATGCCTTTTGGAAATCTAGATACACCAAATCTACTAGTCCCCATTGTCCACAGTACTCGTAATGACTTCATAGAATCCAGTAGATTAGTTAAGCATGACTTGCCCTTCATGAATACAGACTGAGTCTGCCCAGTTGAACAATTTCTATTGAGATGCCTTGCTATTTCTTCCTTGATAATAGTCTCAAGCATTTGCCCCACTACAGAAATTAAGCTAACTAGTCTATAATTATCCAACTTCTATCCACCTCCTTTTTGAAATAGTGGCATCACATTTACTGTTTTCTAATCTGCTGAAACTGCCCCAGTGTCCAGTGAATTTTGGAAAATTACCACAAGTGCATTTGTTATTTCTCCTGCCATCTCTTTTAGCATCCTGGGATGCATTCCATCAGGGCCAGGAGACTTGTCTAGCTCCATTAGTTTTCCCAACACTATCTCTTTTGTGATAATGTTTGTTTCCAGGTCCTCTCTTACCTTCGTGTCTTTGTCAATTACTGGCGTGTTTTTCGTGTCCTCCACTGTGAGGACCGACACAAAATTACAATTCAATGCCTCGGCCATTTCCTCATATTCCAATCCTAAACCCCCTTGTCATCCTCTAAAGAACCAATGTTTACTTCAGCCATTCTTTCTCATGTTATATTTTTATAGAAACTTTTGTTATCTGTCTTTATATTCTGAGCTAGTTGATTCTCATAATCTATCTTACTTTTCTTTATAGTTGTTTTTGTGGTTTTCTGTTGACCTTTAAAGCTTTCCCAATCTTCCAGTTTCCCGCTGACATTGAACAAGAGAACTGCCTGCAAGGGAGAACATTTCCCTCAAGAAACAATAAGTAGATTTAACATAGCTCTCTGAAAATCCTAGAAAGTCTCTTTATTTTTAATGATCATTGTTTTTATGAAAGTAACAGCGTATTCTTTCATACCATTCTTTCAGACCATTAATCTGAAGGTAGTGAGGAGAGGAGGTAATATGTTGAACACTCTATCTCCTGCATTACTTGAAATGGCAGAATAGTGTTACTACTAACCATTATTAAACACAATCTGTTGAGTTACAATGACCATACTATTGTGGGCAAAATCACCAGTCTCGGAGTCTGAATTAGGATTCAAGGACAGAGTTTATTGTAGAAAAGAAACCGGAGCTCCAGGAGAGAGAGAGATGTCCGGCAGCATGGCTGTCAGCTGCGAGTCTTCTCTCACCCTCGGAGCACATGTCACGATATTTTATACATTGCTCGGTATAGTGGTCCAAATATTGAGCCTTTGTTTGTGCAGCATGGTTTGTTTACAGAAAACATTACAGAGTCATTGTCAGTTTCAGAAGAATGTTACTGAGTTATTGTCAGTTTCAGCAGCTACGCAGAAGTCCATTGCTGCAGTAATTGTTTGTGATCGTTCTGCAAATTACTGCAAATCTAAAGTATTAACACTTGTGTACAAGCAGTCTCAGGTAGTTAACATTTCTATTGAGGTTGGTGGCTGGACTCAGGCACTTCGGCGGGCAGTAGACATTAGTGATGTGTATTCTTTCCCCCACCCATCTTAAACTACTTATCTACGCTCTGCGTCTATTGTGCAGGTATCCTGTTTGCGTCAGGCAGTTTTTATGTATGCTTCACTGTACTTTTCCATGTAACGGCTCAGCGGCCATTTTGTGTGCTAAGTGACCAACTTATGGCTCAGCAAACATCTTGTGTCTGTGTGCCCCGTGTCAACTCCCACTTCAATACTATGACATTTAATCTGCCAACAGTCACTGCGCTAGAGTTATCTTACATTTCTCAAACAAAAGGGAATTTGAGGAAATGGTCAGTTACCAGAGCATATTCATGTCCTTGGACCTGGAAAATATCAGTTGCAATCTTGCACCACAGCTCAGAAGGAACATGATGAGGAAAGACAAGTTCTCTTGATTGTTGAGATTGAATAAATTCACATGTTTCACACAATTGGAATCGTTGGTCTGTTCAAGGAGTTGTGAAGTTGAGTCATACTGGATTTAAGATATTAATTCTGCTGCTTTCTCCATATATGCTGCCAGATCTGCTCAGTTTCTCCAACATTCTCAATGTTTGTTTCAAATTTCCAGCATCCTCAGTTTTTAATTAGTTGATCAATGCCCTGATTGATGTCAGGCCAATATATGGGTTCAACTCCGAGCTCAGAGTAAGGAACACATTTACAGAGGCTGCGAGGATGACTATAGCTATGAACTTTTATCCATCTGCTCCCTCCAAAATCATTAGCAAATCCTCAGTTTGCAGACCACTGTTCCAATAAAAGGTCAGTGGCACTCTCTATTTAAAACAGATGTAACTTTATTTAATTCCATCTTGCTAAGAACAAACGTTTGGAGCAAACACAAGGAACTACAAAGGGCCTGACTTCCAATGATGTGAGATACCATTGCTTGGCCAATTCTGCTTCGGACTGGAACCGAAAAGAATTCTGCTCCCTCTAAATGCAGCTGGTATGTGACAATTGGCAGCTTATCTTGTTAATGCCCAGGATCCTGGTACCAGTCATACTGCCTTCTGTTATAGTAATGATAATGATCTAATAATTAATCACTTAATTCTATAGGTAAGCTTATTTCAAACATGAAAACACATAATAAATTATGAAGCAAACATTACAGAAAACAAACTGATTTTTTATCTGGAAAAGCACAGCAGGCCAGGCAGCATCCGAGGAGCAGGAGAATCGACATTTCTCGCTTTTCCTGGTCCTGGGATGCTGCCGGATCTGCTGTGCTTTTCCAGCACCGCACTCTTGACTCTGATCTCCAGCATCTGCAGTCCTCACTTTCTCCTGATTTTTATCCATGCAACTTCCAAGCCCAAAGCAAACTATCTGCCAGGCAGAGTCACAATATTGTATACAGGCTGCATGTGGAAGCTTTAAATGTGAAATTGTTTGAAGGCAAGATAGACACCACCTCATTTCCAAAAGAAACATTTGGCGATTTACAATGACAATTGAGCCTATGAATCTCTATAACGTAAAGGTGATTTGCTGATATATCCAGATCTTATGATGGTGACTTTGCCTTGAGCTATCATTTCTTTCCATGGTGATCAGTGATATTGTCTACCATTTGTTCGCATTGTCAAGTTTTTCTGTCACAGAAAGTAGTCTTTTTCTTATAATTATGATGCACTACAGCCAAGTTTCATTCCCAATTAGCCATTGACTGATCTTGTTCTTCAAGATATTTCAAGTGGTTTGAATTGACATTTACTGCTTTATTGCTAAAGAGCTTTCAACTCATATTGAAGCTTGTGGTTTCACACCCTGGATTTGTCTATCCAAGTTTTAGCACCTGCTGGTCCAAAATATGGTTCCTCCTCCATAACTGCTTTAATAACTGTCTCATCTTTCCATTTTCTTTCTTTTTTTTAAGTCTGGTTCTTTTCCATATTGTCTTCAGTAGATGTTTGATTTCATCAATGTCTTGCTCAATTTCTTTCACTGGAGCATCATCATTGGCATTTATTGTCTCAGAAATGATTTGCATCTTCTTACAATGTGTGCTGTGCATCTCCACTTTTTTTTTCAGATCTGTCATTTTATCCAGGAGGAGAAAGTGAGGACTGCAGATGCTGCACATCAGAGTCCCGAGTGTGTGCTGCCTGACCTGCTGTGCTTTTCCAGAACCACACTCTCAACTCATTTTATCCAGCATTTCAAACTAATGGTTCAGTAGCTGTTCCTGCTAAGGGTGATCATAGGAACGCTGGAAGTTATTCAGCCCCTCCAGTCTGTCCCACCTTTCAATGAGATTATGGCAGATCTGTGGCCTAACTCCATATACTGCCTTTGGTCCATATCCCTTAATAACTTTGCTTCACAAAAAAAAATCTATTGCAGATTTAAAATGAACAACTAATCCAGCATCCAATGTCATTTCTGGAGGAGAGTTTTTAGAATCTACCACCCTTTGTGTATAGAAATATTTCTTAACATCTCTCCTGAATGGTCTGGCCCTAATTCTCAGACTATGCCTTAACTGCCCTAAGGGCGATTAAGAATAGGCAATAAATGCTGGCCTAGCCAGTAATGCCTACATCCCACAAATGAATTTTTGAAACATCCCCTTGTTCCAGTATCTCCAACCAGTGGAAATTGGTTATTCCTATCTACCTTGTCTTTTTCTATTACGCCCTTGAAGGCTTCGATCACTCCTTAATATTTTCAATTCTAGAGAAAACAAGGTTAATTTGCTTAATTATTCCTCATAACATAACACACAAAGTTTGAGTATAATTCTTGTAAATCTACATTGTTCTCGTTCCAAGGCCAATACAGTGGGCTGCACGGTGGCACAGTGGGTAGCACTGCTGCCTCACAGCGCCAGAGACCCGGGTTCAATTCCCGCCTCAGGCGACTGACTGTGTGGAGTTTGCACGTTCTCCCCGTGTCTGCGTGGGTTTCCTCCGGGTGCTCCGGTTTCCTCCCACAATCCAAAGATGTGCAGGGTCAGGTGAATTGGCCGTACTAAATTGCCCGTAGTGTTAGATAAGGGGTAAATGTAGGGGTATGGGTGGGTTTCGCTTCGGCGGGTCGGTGTGGACTTGTTGGGCCGAAGGGCCTATTTCCACACTGTAATCTAATCTAATCTAATCTAATCTTTCCTAATATGTGGTGCCGAGGTTTGCTCACAGTACTCCATGCCCTACACCACTGGTCATATCCTACCAATTTGAGTAACTATCCATTATCCCTACTTTCTGTTGTCTGCCACTCAACCAATTTCCCAGCCATGTCAGTAATTTACCCTCAATTCTGTGGGCTTTTATCTTAGTTAATATTCTTTAATGTGGGACTTTACCAAATGCCTTCTGAAAGTTCATATAAACAACATCTGTATACATTTCCCATTCATGATCTGAGACACTATTTCAAAATCATCTATTTGGTTTGTCAGGCATGATCTATTTGTTATGAATCCACGCTGGCTATCCCTGATTAACTGAAAGTTTTCAAGGCATTCAGTAACCCCATCTTTGATTATAGACTCCAGCAATTTCCCCTCCATAAGCGTTTGGCTAATAGGTCTGAAATTCCCCGGTTTTCCTCTTTCACCTTCTTAAAATGCGGAATGACAAGTGCAATTTTCCATCTGAAGGTAATGATCAGTTTTACACGTGTGTTGCTCCATATTTTCCTATAAACCAGTGAAAATTTCATTGAAGTAATGATATTATGCTTGTAATTCATCCTGCTTTCTTTCTTTACCTATCCGCACTTCATTCACCTTTGTAAGCCAAGTGAAGGATTATCCGAAACACTACATAATCTCACATGATACTCTTAAGGTCCGAGCTAGATGTTCAGCATTTACCTCTGGAACTTCCACTTTTGTCTCAACATCCAAAAAGCTGTGATTCTAACTCCACTTATTTAGAACAAAGTGAATTGCCTTTCATCTTTAATTCTGCAATGCTACTTGCAGAGTCTACTGCAGTTTGTAATACCATGTATGCCTGACTGTTTCCATGGACTGTCATGGAAAGTCACAGCCTTTTGGAATACCTGCAATTGCTGGTCCAGCTATATCTATGATATAGAATATCTGTGACATCAAAGTGAATTGATTGTACTTACACCCCAGCACTATGGATACTTCATATGGAATTGGTGAATCATTGTACACTGAAAGTTTTATATTCGTAGGTTTAGTTATGGCTTCTTATGTGTTTGGGCATATTTTATTTTGTATAAGTTGAAACTTAGGGAAGTATATTCGCATTTACCTTGGGTCGATCATACTGACTTACTGATTCATTTATAGGTTATGAAGCAGAGACTAGAGCAAACTGATTGATACCTGTGTTTGCAGCTTCAAACCCACAGTAGAATCTCTGGTTGGAACAGTCAGAACATTGTATATGCATTCCACATGAAGTCCTTAAAGGTGAGTTTTCTTAAAGCCAAGACAAATATATAAAACCTTTACCCTGAATTTCAGCTATGACCCAAAACAAAAAATTTGATGACTGGGTAAAATGATTATTTGTTGACACTGTGATTTATGACTCCAATTCACAACCCTACAATACGTGCACAGAAAGCAAAGTGACAGCCTTGTTGTGACATGATGTAGCAAACCTTTGACAGGTTGAAGGATCAATTCTGCTGTCCGAAGCCAATTCCAAAACCACTGGTGGCCATGTGCATACAGCACAAGCCAAGATCATGAGGAAAAGAACTCGTGCCACCACCCATTAGGTGAGAAGTTGAAAAGCAGGAGCATGATGAGGAGGTGGGAGAACAAAACAGATGGAATGGAAGAGAAAGGGAGGCTGCAATCTCAACTCTTTCTATCCAGGCTTTGCATAAAGAATTTTGATTCTGTTGCCTACCTTTTCTGCAAGAGGGAGGGAACTGTGTCAGTGAGTGTTGTGTAGTATGTCTGCATGATATGTTGTTGTGTGTGCAAGCTTCATGAAATACACACGTGAGACTTGCAACTGTGCTAAATGCGTGAGCATGACATGAAGCATATGAATGCTGGCAATGGTTCCTGATTGATAGAGACTACTTATGGAAAATAGCTGTTCAATTTACCCCACAATAACAGCCAGCGCAAATGGCCATATAGTCAACTCCCAATGCTATATCATTAAATAGTCTGCAACATAATGCTATAATATGATGCAACTAACATTTCTCACATAATTGATTTCTTTGTTCTCAGCAACCACAGAAGTTATCAATGCTCACTGACTCGATTCAGTGGCGTTTGGCACCTCGTTTTGAAGGTTCTAGACAGGCTCGCTGATTTCACAGGCAAGTAAATACTTTCAGACTGAACCCAAACGGAATTTAAATAATGGCTTGAATGAAATAAGACCTGGCAAACTAAGCTATCTCTAAGCAAAGCCAAGTGATGTTTTGGGTTTGAATTGAAATGACAGTCCCTTTGACACCTATCTACAAACAAATTGAAGAAGCAGTACAACAAAATATATTAAAAATTAAGCTACAACATTCTTCTGAGAATGCAGTTAGTGTTTAGCTTCATAAACCGTACATGATTATAGAATCTTAAAAGTTCATACAAAGGCTACCCTTAAATCAAAATGATTAATTTTGCTACACACAGTCATTCCAAAACTATATTGCATAAGTATGACACAAAAATTGAACTTCATTTTTTTTAGTTTAAAGATTCAGTGGTGAGTCCACACTGACCCTCTGAACAGCAACCCACCCAAACCCATTCCCCTACCCTTAACACTATGGATAATTTAACATGGCCAATTCACCTAACCTGCACATCTTTGGACTGTGGGAAGAAACCAGAGCAAACCCACGCAGACACTGGGAGAATGTGCAAACTCCACACAGAGAGTTGCCTGAGGCGGGAATTGAACCTGGGTCTCTGGTGCTGTGAGGCAGCTGTGCTAACCACTGTGCCACCGTGCTACCCCAGGACAACAGCTGAGTGTTTTCAGTAAATCGGATAGAAAATATACAGCAATGCAGGTGGCAGTACTTTGGAAGACTAAAGAGAGTTAGAGCACAAAAACCCAACAAAACAAGAAGCAATTAATATTTGATCTTAATTTCCTGTTTCTCTGTCTGCAGATCCCATCTGATCTGAGTATTTATGATTTATATAAACTCAGATTTCCAGTATCCATAATATTCAATATTCTCAATAAAACATGGTTTCTTTTTCTAGATGAATGCTTGAAAGTTCTTATTAATAGGGAGAATATCATGTACTTTCTTCAAGAAAGTAAGATTACACAATGATTGAACTGCAATTGACTTCCTTGTAATGTAAGAATTTATGGTTATGGTATGGGGTTATTAGGGGACAATGTTGTTAGAGGGATTATTTCCTTGGTGTGTGTGTGTGTGTGTGTGTGTGTGTGTGTGTGTGTGATTGTATATTTGAGATCTAGGAGGATCTATAGCACCATCAACATTATCAGAATATTCAGCTTTGATTTTGTTATTCTCCAAGAAGCATATCCTACAAAAAGCCCGATAATAGTTGTGATACTACTACAGATTCACATATCCACATTAAGGTTAAAGATAGTCAGTTGGTAGGAAATGTAGTTTCTTTTCACACTTCACTGGATTGAAAGAAATAGAACTGCTCACGTTAGCATCATTAAAATACCTCCAGTATTCTTTACAGAGTTTCTCAGTAAAAAAGTAATCATCATGATAATAAAATGAAAGGCTCTGCCAAATTTCTGACAAAGAGGTGTCGCACAGCCAGTAGCTACAAGAAATCTGGCACTTTTTCACAGATCAAGTGGAAAGCCTACTGGCAATTTTGGCATCATGATTGGAACAGTGGTGAGAGCAGATTAAACAAGGCCAATCATTCTGCCCTTATGGGGAGGCTGTATGTGCAATATGTGCACAGTCCTTAGTGGATATAAAAGGGAAAAAGAAAACTTGGAATGAAAGCCAAACTGAATACTAAATTGGTCCAACAAAAGTATCATGTTGCCTTTGGCCCTTCCAGCTCTTTGTGAATGCAAACAAGAGAGGAATGCATGCAGGGAGATCATAATGAAGAGCTCGAGTCAATATTTTTTCCATGTTGCCTGAACACCAATATGGTTCTTGTTACAATCGAGCCTTCTCAGTTCTTTAACAAAAAAACAATATAACTAATCCAAAACTTCAGTCTCAAGCAGGAGGAATCTTCAAAATATTAATATTTAAAATAAATAATTTTCAATTACACAGCATCTCGTCACATTCTAGAGTTGGCATTTACAATTAGTTGAATATTTTGAAGTACTCCTACTATTGTGGTAAAAGCAAGCACATCAACACAATTCCTATTACAAGGCACCATGAGTTAGTGGTCTGGTCAAATTAGTGACCAGTTATTCAGCCTTTTCTTAAAGTGGTCCTATGTTATTTGTTTATTCCATAAGGAACTGTGTTTATAAGAAGTAAATCAGAATTTGGCATAGCCAATGTTTTTTTTTCTCTTTGTACTCAATGTGAATCAAAACATGAACTCATTCTTTTCATAATGGTTTACAGGATAAAGGCTACTTTAAGTAGGAATTTGTAAAGATAGAGTGAAAGAAAGCAATTGAAGCCAATTTTGAAACAACCAAACATTCCAACTGCTCAATAATCAACTTCTGACATGTTCTTGTCATCTAAAACTAAGAGAAGCAGAATTAATACTCGCTGATATATTCACCCTGAGAAAGTGCATACCTAATTGTTGATGACCTTTGACCCAGAAGCAATAGCAATAAGTTAAATTGCAATGCCTTTAAAATGTTTGCTGACTCTATACTCATTTTTACAAAATGAGTTTTAATATTTTTATGCATTGTAAAGTAATCAATTCCAAAAAAATGGAAGTTAATAGAAAGGCAATGTATCAGACATAAGAACAGGGAGACGTTGCGAAGGAAGACATTGAGAATTGAGAAGGTTCCAGAAAAAAAATGCGCTATTGTGTGAAATATTGCACAAATGGAATCCTATTTACACAGACACTGCTCCCTACAAAAAGTTTATTAATTATAGAAGGAAAGAGATTGAATTCTGCTCAGAATAACTGTATGGCTGAAACCCAATGAAGGGTGGGACACATGTGACCATCCACCACGTTAGTGTCTCCACGCGCAGGAGCAGTGTCTTTGTAACTGAGTCTGGAGTAGAGTGGTGCTGGAAAAGCACAGCAGTTCAGGCAGCATCCGAGGAGCAGGAAAATCTTAGCAGGACTTATACACTTAATGGCAAGGTCCTAGGGAGTGTTGCTGAACAAAGAGAACTTGGAGTGCAGGTTCATAACTCCTTGAAAGTAGAGTCACAGGTAGATAGGATAGTGCAGAAGGCGTTTGGTATGCTTTCCTTTATTGGTCAGAGTATTGAGTACAGGTGTTATGAGGTCATGTTGCGGCTGTACAGGACATTGGTTAGGCCACTGTTGGAATATTGCATGCAATTCTGGTCTCCTTCCTATCGGAAAGATGTTGTGAAACTTGAAAGGGTTCAGAAAATATTTACAAGGATGTTGCCAAAGTTGGAGGATTTGAGCTACTGGGAGAGGCTGAACAGGCTGGGGATCTTTTCCCTGGAGCTTCAGAGGCTGAGGGGTGACCTTATAGAGGTTTACAAAATTATGAGGGGCATGGATAGGATAAATAGACAAAGTCTTTTCCCTAGGGTCGGAGAGTCCAGAACTAGAGGGCATAGGTTTAAGGTGAGAGGAGAAAGATATAAAAGAGACCTGAGGGGCAATGTTTTCACGCAGAGGGTGGTACGTGTATGGAATGAGCTGCCAGAGGATGTGATGGAAGCTGGTACAATCGCAACATTTAAGAGGCATTTGGATGGGTATATGAATAGGAAGGGTTTGGAGAGATATGGGCCGGGTGCTGGCAGGTGGGACTAGATTGGGTTGGGATATCTGGTCGGCATGGACGGGTTGGACCGAATGGTCTGTTTCCATGCTCTATGACTCTATGACTCTAAAAGCCCTTCATCAGGAATACAGGATCTGCAGTCATTGTTTTTACCTACCTCTTTGTAACTGAGGTACGGGCTGTGGGAGGAGAGAGTCAGTAAAAGATGAGAATAAGCCATGTGCATCAGGGCCAGAATGGATTGAAAAGATTTATAAACACTGGAAAGTCCTCCCGATTGGAATGAGAAGCTTGGGGCCCTAGTTTGAAGCAGGCCAGAAAAAGGGCTGGGAAGCCCAGAACAGGACTCTGGCAGGGGCATGGTCTGTCCTGGGAAGCCCAGAGTGGGAATCTGGCAGGGACATGGTGTGGGCTGGGAAGCCCGGAGTGGGACTCTGGCAGGGGCATGGTGTGGGCTGGGAAGACCAGTGCAGGGCTATAACAGCAGAGAAAGAAAAGTTGGACTGTCTTAAAGTTTTTAAAAAAATTTATTCTAAGTTAATGCAAATGGTGCCTATGTAATGCGATGGTACACACTTTTCACTGTATTTTACATTAAGTACACATGACATTAAAGGAATCAATAAATCAGATTATACATGTATTGTGAACTCCTTGTGAGGAGGCTTTGTTGTATCTGCTGTTCTTTAAGCAACTTAACGTTCGTATCAACTGCAATTTGCCTGTTAAGGCATGTTTAATTTACTTTGATTCGGATTTGCATTGAAATAAAACATACATTTATCGTTTGATCGTTTTTTTCATTTGGGAGCTGTTGGGTAAATTTGGTTGCTTTGGTTTAGGGAATTCCCCAGAAATGATAACAACATATAATATATAGTCAAACCAGGATTGAAATCCAACTGCACAAAAATGTTTAAAGCTATGGGAGAATCCAGGGCTCCATACAAACGCCTGTCAATCATAAACATTTGCTCATCTCTAATTGTTGATTAAGGATGCTTTCAGTTCCTGTTCCTAATTAGCGAATCAGAGAAAATCAACATTTTAATTTGTTTAACACAATAAATCATGAACAGTGGCCCCACATCGGATTTTTGCTGCAATCTTTGTAGGTAGGCAATTAACATATTTGGAAGTGTGTTGCCAGAAAAACCTGAAGGGTTAAATTAAATTACCATCTTCTTCCTGTTGTAGTTGTTAGAGTAGTTTTTCAGACTTCAAATTATTTAAATAAAATCATTCAGGATATTTGATGCACTAATTACATGCTTGACTTATTATGTGCTGAATGTAGGTCACTTAGAATGTATTATGTATCACTCAAAAAGTAATCTACACCAGGCGATAGTTTAGTATTCAACCAGTGATCAGCACAATCCCATTCATAATCAGCAGGAAAAAGCATCATCCACTTTGTACAGTATAAGGTTCTATCTTTCTACACAGATTTGAATCCACATCTGCCTGTGGTCTTTGTCTCTAATCATCACATAGCAACCTAAAGGTGGAATGTTCAGGAACACAAGCTTGTTGTTTGAAAAGGAGTATGTGGTCAACATTCTGGATATTGCTGCCTCATTTATGAATGGAAATGAAAAGTGAATTACACTAAAGTCTCATTCACAACTAAGCAAAGGTAAAGTTTTTTCAACGGAAGTGTCCAGGATCCACTTACCAAAAACCTCCATTCTTGTCCTCGTCAATATATCTGAGGTTGGGATGAAGTTTCCTTATCTTCATGTAATTGGCGAACAGCAGTGCCCCTACTGCAGCTTGCCTTCTCTGAGAGGGGCAGACAACCTTACCAGTGCATTTGACTTTAAGTCTCGAGTCTAGTGGACAATTTTACCCTGAAAAACCAGATAGGAAATGAATAGGGTTGAATGGTCTCCTTTAATTAAAAGTCCACCCAATTTTACTTACCACTTAAATCAATGCAAGATAATATTAGGTAAAGTAGGAACTAGCATTTGAATCAAGCCTGTCCGTTTTTTGCTTTCCCACATCAAGTTAAAATTGCAAACAAAACCCTCTATACTGAGATCTAATATTGTGCCTTTTAACAATAGAAACAGTGAAAATAGGAACAAGACTAAGCTAGTTGGCCGTTTGATCCTCCTCTGTCATTCAATATCCTGAACTGAACATCTTTAGGTTAGAGTCATAGAGATGTACAGCATGGAAACAGACACTTCAGTCCAACTTCTGGATCAGTGGTGCTGGAAGAGCACAGCAATTCAGGCAGCATCCGAGGACAGGCAAAATCGACGTCGATTTTGCCTGTCCTCGGATGCTGCCTGAATTGCTGTGCTCTTCCAGCACCACTGATTCAGAATCTGGTTTCCAGCATCTGCAGTCATTGTTTTTTACTTCAGTCCAACTGACCAGATATCCCAACCCAATCTAGTCCCACTTGCCAGCACCCGGCCCATATCCCTCCAAACCCTTCCTATTCATATACACGTCCAAATGCCTTTTAAATGTTGCAATTGTACCAGCCTCCACCACTTCCTCTGGCAGCTCATACACGCACCGCCCTCTGTGTGAAAAAGTTGCCCCTTAGGTCTCTTTTATGTCTTTCCCCTCTCACCCTAAACCTATGCCCTTTAATTCTGGACTCTCCCACCCCAGGGAAAAGACTTTGTCTATTTATCTTATCCATGCCTCTCATGATTTTATAAAACTCTATAAGGTCGCCCCTCAGCCTCCAATGCTCCAGGGAAAACAGCCCCAGCTTATTCAACCTCTCCCGATAGCTCAAATCTTCCAACTCTAGCCTCCAAGATCAATTGTGAATTTCACTGTTTGTTAAGTTTTCCTAGACATACTCCAATATCCAGCGATACATGAATTCAACATCAAAGGCAGTAAATGTGCAGGTTCACTTCTGTGTCAGTTAGCAGTGCGGGTTTATTTATCTCTCTCTCTTCCATACTGACCTGACCATGTGCTGCCTATTATCTGTCCCCTTCCCTTTCAAAAGTACCATTGTTTTGACTTTTTTTTTCTCCAAAGTTCTAAAACAATGCAACAGCATATAAAACTAATTGCTGCTCCTGGAATTTGAGGAAATCACCTCAAACTCCTAAAATACCTCAAAAAAAGGAGCAGCCTGGTACAGCCAGAAATTTTTCCCATCCTCCATTTTGGATTTCCTGTGTGATGACTAAAGACAAAGATCTCAGAGGCAGATGTGGATTCAAATTCTGTTCAAATTCATGCCTGATCATCCTACTCTATGAGAAAGTGAGGACTGCAGATGATGGAGATCAGAGTCGAAAAGTGTGGCGCTGGAAAAGCACAGCCGGTCAGGCAGCATCTGAGGAACAGGAGAGTCAATAATTCAGGCATAAGCCTTTCATCAGGAATGTAATATTTCCAAATTTGCAGATGACACAAATCTGGGTAGGAGGGTGGTCATCCTACCCTGTTCCCATTTTTGCCCCATACCCTTTAATCCCTTTTATTGTAAGAACTATACCTAGTTATTTCTTGAAAGCATTCAAAATTTTGGTCTCAATCACTTTTGGTGGCAGAAAATTCCTCAAGTTCACCACTCCCTGGATAAAGAAATTTCTCCTCATCACAGTCCTAAATGGTTTACCCTGTATCCTTAGACTGGGACTCCTGGTTCGGGATTCTGTGGCCATCAAGAATATCTTTTCTCCATTTACTATATTTTGCCTTGTCCAAATTTTATAGGTTTCTGTGAAATTCCACCCTCCCATTAATTCTTTTAAACTCCAATGACTATAGAACGAACAAGTCAGTCACTCCTCACCCATCAGTCCTGCTATTAGATTAGATTACTTACAGTGTGGAAACAGGCCCTTCGGCCCAACAAGTCCACATCGACCCGCCGAAGCGCAACCCACCCATACCCCTACATTTATCCCTTACCTAACACTACAGGCAATTTAGCATGGCTAATTCACCTGACCTGCACATCTTTGGATTGTGGGAGGAAACCGGAGCACCCGGAGGAAACCCATTCCTCCGGGTGCTCCGGTTTCCTCCCACAATCCAAAGATGTGCAGGTCAGGTGAATTAGCCATGCTAAATTGCCCGTAGTGTTAGGTGAAGAAGTAAATGTAGGGGAATGGGTCTGGGTGGGTTTCGCTTCGACGGGTCGGTGTGGACTTGTTGGGCCAAAGGGCCTGTTTCCACGCTGTAAGTAATCTAATCTATCTCAGGGAGCAGTCTGGTAAACTTTTGTTGCACTCCATTCATTGCTATATCATTCTTCCTCAAACTGCACACAATATTCTAGGTGTGTTCTCACAAAGGCCCTGCATGATTAGAGCAAGACATCCCTGCTGCTGTCCTTGAGTCCTCACAATATGAAGGCCTATATACAATGTGCCTTCTTCACTCCTGCATATTTACTTTCAGTGACTGTGTACAAAGACCCCCTTGTTGCATCTCCCTGTTTCTGAATCTATTACCAATTAGAGAATAATCTGCCTTCCTGATTTGCTGTCAAAGTGGATAATATCACATTTATCCACATTATAATGCATTTGTCATGCATTTGCCCACTCACGCAACTTGTCCAAATCACACTGAAGCATCTCTACTCCTCCTCATAGTTCACCCTCCTACCCAGCTTTGTGTATTCTGCAAATTTGGAAATATTACATTGAGTTAGTTCCCTCATCTTGATTATGAATATGTAATGTGAAAGCTGGCATCCAAGCACTGATTCCTGCAGTGTCCTGCCAGTCACTGGTTCCCACTCAGAAAATGATCCATTTATTCCTACTCTTTGTTTCCTGTCTGCCAGCCAGTTCTCTATCCATCTCAACACACTAGCCCGAATCTCATGCACTTCAATGTTATATACTAAAATCTCTTATGTGGGATCTTATCACATGCCATCTGAAAGTCATGTAAACCACATCCACCGATTTCCCCTGAGCAACTCGACTACTTAATTTCTCAAAAATTCCAGTAGATTTTTTTGAGCATGGTTTCTGTTTTGTAAATCCATGCTGACTCCACCCAATCCAGTCACTGTTTCCAAATCCTCTGCTTTTTAATCAATTATGATGCACTTCTACTACTATTCCCTGGCTAACTCATCTATCATTCCCTATTTTCCTTCTACCTCTTTTTTCAAATAGTGAGGTTACATTAGCTATCCTTCAATCCATAGGACCTGTTTCAGAATTTATAAAATTTTGATAAATGACCACCAATCCACCCATTATTTCTAGGGCACTTCCATGAGTACTCTGGGATATACATTGTCAAGGCCTGGGGATTTCTTGGTCTTTAATCACACCAATTTCCCCAACAATGTTTCCCTACTGATATTGATATCCTTCAGTTTCTGTCGCTCAATAAATTATACGTTCAACAGACTTGACATTTTTGAGATGCTATTTGTGTCATCCTTTGTGAAGACAGAACAAAAATAGGTGTTGAACTGGTTTGCCATCTTTTTGTTCTGCATTATAACTTCCTGTTTTGCGGCTGTAAAGGACCTACATTTGTCTTCACTAATTCTTTTCTCATCTATTTTCTATTATTCTTCTCTGAATCAATCCTTTTATCCTTTTTTGCTGAAAACTAAAATGCCTACAAATCTCAGGTCTGCTGCTCTTTCTGGCCAATTTGTATGTCCCTTCCTTGAAACTAATACTATCACTAATTTCCCTTGTTAGACACAACAGAGCCACCTTTCCCAGTTTATTTCTGTACTAGAGAAGAATGAACAATTGTTGCAGTACCTCCATGCTCTCTTTAAATGTTTTATACTGCCTATCCAGTATCCTTTAAGTAAGGCTCCCCAATTTATCATAGCCAGATTATGCCTCATATTTAGATTCAAGACCTTGGTCTCATAATCAGTCAGTTATTCTTCATCTTATTAAAGAATTCTTTCATATTATGGTCACTCATCCCAAGGAGCCTCACTCTGCAAGATTGCCAATTATTCATTCCTCATTACATAATATCCAGTCTAAAGTGACATATCCTCAACATATTAATCCAGGAAATCATCTCATACACATTCCAGGAATTCCTCCTCTGCTGTGATGTTGTTACTTAGATTTGTTCAATCTTAATGCAGATTAAAATTACCCATAATTACAGGTGTTCCTTTGTTACATCTGTTCCTGATTTCCTGTTTCCCAACATCATCACAACAGCTCGTGGGTCTATGTACAGCTCCCACCAACGTTTTTTTCGCCCTTGGTGTTTTCCAGCTCTTCCACATACAAATTCCACTTCACCAGAGCTAATATCTGTCCTTACTTTTGCATTATTTATCTTTAACTAGCAATGCTGCCCCACCTCCTTTTCCTCTTTGTCTGTCCTTCCTAAAGACTGAATACCCCCGGATATTCAGTTCCCATCCCTGGTCATCCTGCAGCCATATCTCCATAATCCCAACTATGTTGTATTCATTTATATCTATTTGTGTGACTAATTTATCCACATTATTGTGCAACAAGACAAAGGTTTTTAACATCTTTAATCCTGTTCATATTATTTTACACTATGCCATGAATTCTCCACCTATCACTTATCTCCAATTCTGATGTTTCTCTCTCTACGGTTTCCCTGTTTAAGCTCCCCTTCCACTGCTTTCTTACTTCAAACCCTCCCATCCCAAAATGCCTTGTATCCACTCCAAGTTATCCTTGACCCCAGCACCTGGGAGATAGCATACCATTCCTTTCCCTTTGTAGTTGCAGTTTCTCCCAATGAAACAGATTGGCAGGATCTGCAAAGTACAATTTCAATTAATCTATGTACGTTTTAGGTCATGTTGGATGTATATTAGAGGTTCATTGAGCTCTTTAGATCGGAAATGTAAAGAAAATAGAAGAAGGAAAGAGAAAAAAATCAAAAAAAGAAAAGCAGAGATAATTTTATCTTTTTAAAGACCTCTTTATCGTTTACTTTGAACAATCCCAATATTTCTTCTTTCCTATGTTTCCTGGCCAAACTCTAAATTACCATTCAGTAAAACCTTTACATATGAGGGTGGATTCTCCCAGGATCATGAAATTAACTTATGTTCCAAGTTTGCTTCCTGCCAGCAATACCTCCCGTCTGCCCCCCAGCCCTCATGCTATATCCACTGTGTGCAATCAGAGCCATCACCTCTTGCTACAAACACAGGTTGATGAATGCCCAGGTTGTAGTCCCACCTCCGTTTACTGGGACAATGGCCTGAGTCTATAAATGAGTTTTAGACTCCCTATGCCTCCCCTCCCCTCCCCAACCTTCGCAAGAACAAAACTAAATGGTTTCTGTCAAAAAGCAAGTGACTGTACACAGTACAGCCCAAATATGTCATTATTGAAATCTACAGGTTTATTTTAAGATTTAACCAGAAATCTGAAGGTTTTAATCGTTTATTAGCTTGGATTCTCAAGCTATTCATGTACTTATCCAAATTCTTTTAAACATAGTATCTGTACCTGCATCCACCATTTCCTCTGGCAGGTCATTCCACACACCTGCCAGCCTCTGTGTGAAAAAATTGCCCCTCAAGTCCTTTTTAAATTTTTCCCCTCTCTCCTTAAAAATATGCCCCCTTGTTTTGAACTCCACACCTTCAGGAAAAGACTTTTGCAATTCACATTTTCTACGTCCCTCATGATTTTATAAATCTCTATAAAGTCACTCCTCAACCTCCTACGCTCCAGTGAAAAAAGTCCCAGCCTATCCTGCCTATTTTTATAACTCAAACTCTTCATTCCCAGCAACATCCTAGTCAACCTATTTTGAACTCTCTCCTGTTTAGTAATATCCTTCCTATAGCAGGGTGACCGGAACTGCACACAGTATTCCTGAAGAGTCTCACGAACATCCTACACAGTTTCATTTGAGGGAAAATGATGGGAGAGAAGTTACTGAATATAGCAGCATGTTGTCAAACAATATCTTACAGAACATTCACAGATCTTGAGTAACTGTGATGAGTCATAAACAAAGTCATAGAGTCATAAAGCACAGAAACAAACCCTTCAGTCCAACCAGTTCATGCTGAACATAACCTCAAACTCAACGTATCCCACCTGTCTGGTTCTGGCCCATATCCCTCCAAACCTTTCTTTTTCATGTATCCATTGAAATGTCTTTTAAAAGTTATAAATGTATTGGCATCCATCACTTCCTCAGAAAGTTCATTCCACACATGAGCCACCTCCATGAAAAAAATTGCCACTTATTGTCTTTTTTAATACAACACAGAACATAGAACATTACAGCGCAGTACAGGCCCTTTGGCCCTCGATGTTGCGCCGACCTGTCATACCAATCTGAAGCCCATCTAACCCACACTATTCCATGTACGTCCATATGCTTGTCCAATGACGACTTAAATGTACTTAAAATTGGCGAATCTACTGCTGTTGCAGGCAAAGCATTCCATTCCCTTACCACTCTCTGAGTAAAGAAACTACTTCTGACATCTGTCCTATATCTATCACCCCTCAATTTAAAGCTATGCCCCCTCGTGC